>NC_141689.1:730174412-730609412 GCF_964263255.1 Lissotriton vulgaris
GGACGCCGACCCCTCCAGATGACTACCGGGTCAGCCGCTGGGTCTGCGCCGCACGTACAGCGACGCCTCTCCCAGCACTTTAGACCGCTGCCGCGCGGCCCTCCGCCTCTCAGCACCACGCCGGGCAGTATCTTCGGATCCAGCAGTCCGAAGCATCACCCCTCACACCGCTCAGCAGCCAAGTCACTCCGCTTGTTGGGGAGTACGTTTGTGGGTAATCCAGACCCGAATTTCACAGGAGTATGCTGCAAGCTCCGCCCCCCGAATATATTAAACTTAATTGTGTGTGTGCCAGCTAACTCAGAGGTCACTAGAAACTTTCTCAAATACACAAGAAGGGGTTCGTTTCTGACAACCACATAAACATGACAACTTTGTTTCTCAAGAATAAGAATATATCTCTCAGAGTCACGGAAACACAATAGATAAGTATTTCACTCAGTCAATCGTGCATGCTTCGTTTCTACAGAGTTGCAGCAGAGAAATAGTGAGACGGGCGTTTTCAATAAAAAGGGTATATTAAACAGTCTTCTTTCTCATGCAAGAGAGGTGAACTGCTACAATCGTCATGATGACTGCAAAGTGTAATGCGTGCAGCGTAAACAGTAATATGAAATAATGCATTGTATGGTTTCTAAGCCATATAAAAATAGATACATAAATAACATTGACTAAAATACTCAACTGGTGCTTCTAAAATAAGCCTACCCCAATGTACCTAACCTAAGTCTAGTACGGGGGAAGAAGTAAGTATTGTATAGCATAGGTTTAGTTTTTGCCAAGAATCTACAAAAGGTTTCCATTGGTTCTAATTAGGACTGGGCGTAGTTCGCGAAGTAGCGCTACGGGTAGCGACGCAAAGTGCACTTCGCACTACGGCAGCTATGCGTAGCACTACGCGAACTGCGTAGTACCCTGTTCACACTGTGCAAGATGCCGTTTTCAATGATAGTGCAGTGCGGACAAGCATCCGACACTGTGCTATCATTGTAAACGGCATCTTGCACAGTGCGAGCTGTAGTTTTCTGCCGCTCAAGTAGATTTTTACTCGAGCAGCAGCTTTCTCAACGTGGACTGGTAGTTTCTCATTGTAAGCAGTCGTGAGCAAATGCGACCACTCGCAATGAGAAACCTGACCTGCCCACGTCGGGAGTTTTTTTTTCCATGCTTGCGATCGGCAACTTGATGTTGCTGATCGCGAACGAGGAAAAAGTCTCTCCAGGATGTAATTTTGCTTGCTTGCGGTCGCCAACTTGACGTTGAGGACCACGAGCAACCAAAAAATGACCGCTACACTACTCGATTTCCCAACAGCCCGCGAGGGGAGCCGGAAACACTGGAGCTGGATTCTCTGCAGGAGAATGGCAGTTTCCTGATCAGTGCGTCAGTTGGAGAGTCGGCTTCCTTCTGCACTTGCTGTCGCGAGCTGCGTCGGGCAAGTAGGTCTTCGAACTGCTCCGAACCACCGTATCTTGCTAGAGCAAATGAAGGTATATTTATACCTTGACGGTGTTTAGGAATGCCATAGTTTGTCGTAAAGTCTGGCATATGAACGTCAGGAAAGAACCCCTAGGGAATAGTTGTTCTTTGTAAAGTAACTGAGTTCTTGGATAAATCAATATTCAAGCAAGGGGAAGTCCCTGACTGCTTAAGCTGGTTTTCCAAGAAGTCGTTGTGACGTTTGGTACGGGTGGAAGTAGCCATGCCTGTATTTGGGTAGCATGGGCTATGTCTAAATATGGGCTTGATTTATATGCCTATATAAGGGCAATGTGAATTGTGCCTATATAAGGGCATGAATCTGGAAAATTCACTCAAAGCTTAAAACACCACACAACACCCACTCCACTTTCTTATGTACGACATTACTAAGTTCTAAACACATAAAAACATATCTAAACATGATGTGTTAAAACCGATCCAAAATACATAAAATGCATTGGTACTGGTTGCACATGAAAAGCATTTGTGCTGTACGCATTTAAAGCAATGTGTCATTCAAAGTATATAGATGACATTGGAAAATGCTATCCGAATGAATCACGAAAATACATTTATGAAATGGCTCCTAATTACAGAAGAAAATGTCGAGACCATTCCATGGCAGATTATATAATCTGCTTGAATGTGGACAAGGTCAAATATTGTCTCTTGGAAGTTTTCAAAGAATTCTAGTTCTCTATGAATAGTTCTACTTTAAGCAGATTACTTTGTGCCAAAAAATGAAAAAATACAAATTTGGAAAAACAAAAGTTTGATCATAGAGAAAAATATTTCCAAAGTTAGGATTTTGTTTTGAAGAATGAAGGTCGAAGTCAGAGTCTCACAGAACACTGCGTGCCAAATCAAAAGTCAGTGTTATTGTTTGGTGAAAACATCAAATCTTCTAAGTCTGTAAAGAATTTGTCTACTATTGTAGGTGAAAGTTGGATTACCTTGTTAAGATCAACCGCACATAGATGTGAAGCATCGCCGTCAACGTTGGTCGCATTAGCAATGTTCAAATTGGATGGTACCTGTGTGCCGCTTTTCTCTCGTACCTCACCGTCAGCATTTTGCGTCTCTGAGATCTCAATGAATGCCGTCATCAGAATTGGTAGCCGCTGGGGACAACACAGTGCATGAACCATCACTGGTCCAAGCAAAGTATCAACATACGTTGGCAGGACTGATGGGAGTGTGAAACAGATGTCTAACATGCATTCTTCTCCACATAGCAGGCATCGAGGAACAGGTAAGATGCAATCTTGCCAGATTGGTCTGAATGACATAAACCATGTGTTATTCAATTCTCTTGAGCGAGTTAATCCCAAAATTTGGACTATTCGCTCACGACACTTCATCGCCAGTAGAGTATTTTCCACTGTGATCTGGGTGTCTGCTGTGGATTGGCTTGCCATATCGAAGCAGTAGGAGCAAAAATAGTATCTATCCCTGCACCGAGTCCCAAAATGAGAGGCAATCCGCCAAACACAGAGTGCACAAAGTTTGGAAATATGCCTAGGACTGCTTTAAAAGGTGCTAACAGTCCCTAAAAAATTGTCTTAAATACATGTACAATACCACTCATATCAGAGAGACATGTTTAAGATACGACCTAACATTTCTGAGAAATGTACAGGGTAATTTGTAGTTAAAATGTGTGTATCTCTGCAGAAGTCCTTGCGACTTGCAGATCATAGGTCTCTTTGGCCGAGGTCAGTGGCACAGTTTTCTGTAAAAGAATGGCTTTCATTCTGCTTAAAGTATCAATTCGTATAGAAGAGATGTTCAGTGAAGGCCATAACAGCGACTCCCGGTCTGTCTTGGTTTTTGGAAACAATACTTGCTGTGAGAAGTTGGCCTGGTATATGATGATCACTATTCTAGTGAGCACCTTGCACCAGTCCAAACGACCCTTATGGTGATTGGTTGTAAGTCAACCTTATAGACCAGCTATCCTAGTGGTACCATGGACAAAAGCAGTCTTAGGCTAAACTCAAGAGGGCATGTGAAGCCAGCTGTTTTACCATATGCAATCCTTTTAAATACCAAATGAAAGGACACCACACAAGTTATATATTACACAATATATGTATTTATTTCTAGAATAATCCCCTATACTCTTTATGAGCCCAGAAGCACAAGCGTTAAGCAAAGAACACAGTATAACATACAATAAGCCACACAATTATGGATAGGCCGGGTGGCCACTCAAACCATATATTAAGAAAGTGGTATAAGTACCACGTCACGAACAATGAACAGGCCTAGGGCCTTGGGAATCGCTGGGCCTACACTGGACTAATGAAGGTTAGGACATAGGAGGCCCACAGGATACGGGTGCAGAGTCTATAGGCAACCGCGTTTACCATACAAGTCAATGGTGCTTAAATATCAGAAAGTGTTAGATTTCTGAGACTTCCGAATGGACTAGAACTTAGCCACTTAAAACTAGGACACTAGAGGTGTAAACCACTATAGGAGCACCGGATTTATATCGTTAACTCACCCACGGGAAGCGGGTCCATAGGTGCCAAAGTGTGTCGGGTTTCGTCGTGAAGTTCTATGGAGCCTGGAGGAAAAGATGCTGCAGGCGGCCAGGAGAGAAGAGTCCGGTTGGATCCAAGGGTGGATCGAAGATGAAGAGTACCTGAAAGCAGAGGGGACAGAGTCTAGGTCACTAACCAGTGACCAGGATGGAACCAGGACGGAACCAGGCAATGTCGGGTTGCGATCAGGTGCTGTTGAGTAGTTTGTCTCCGCTGCCACGTGGACCAGGAAGGATCGAGGATGACCAGCTGGTGAACACGAGCTGTCCCACGAAGGCTCTTGCTGTCGGCGGTGTCGGTACTCGATTCGGAGTCACCAAGCCTTGGCAAAGGCAACCCACGCAGGACTCAAAGATGTCTTCTTGATCGGACCGGGAAGGTCAGATCGATGGCTCCTTTTCAGGGGAGCTGGGGCCTGTCTGGAGCAATCAGACCAGCAGTGTAGTTTTGATGGATCGTTGTCAGAGAGGCCACTAGCCAACGGGCAAGCGACCGGACAACGCCTCGAGCATGAAAAGTGCAAAAGGGCCCCACGCAGCAATCGGAGAGTGTGGAGAGGTGATCTTTGGAGCACAGGCTGCTCGGGGCTTAGGCTTCTCAAACCCCAAAGCACAGCATCAAGGGAGCCTCGGGAGCTGCACAGGAAGCCCTTTGTCAACTTTTCAAGATGACCGGTCCCACGTCTCACGTCGCCTCCATGGGTCTAAGCTTTGTTAGGACTGTGGATCGGGCTGTTGGAAGTCTGGGAGTCCAGGTCTTGTTGGTCTCTGTCGTTCGAGCTCCGGCGGGAGCAACAGCAAAGGAAGTCTCGATGCGCTGATGGTGCCTGCTTGCACAGGGTGGCCACTCCTTGCCCACAAGGGAGATTCTTCAGTCTTCTACGTTGAGTAGGATGTCGAAGGGTCCAGAGTTTCATATCAAAGTTTCAGTCAGGATGATCTGCTATGCATTGGCACAGCTCCTACCTTTATTCCAAATCAAGGGGCTGGATCACCTGCTAGGTCCCTCCTATGGGAGGGACCCAGGAAGGGGGTGGTTACACCCCTTTCCCTTTGTCCAGTTTCGCGCCAGAGCTGGGACTTAAGTGCCCCAGCACCGGTTTGAACTGGACTATGCATGGGACGCCTTGTGCGCCCCAGGCAGTTTCTAGTTTCATTCAGCCCTCCCTGCCCCAATCCACTATCTCCTGTCTGGGGTGGTGTAACACCTCCCTGTGACAGGATACCATTTGTCCTGGCCTCCCCTGCCGGAGTTTCGGTCAGCAGCAGGAGGCCAGACTTGTGTCGGTAGCAGCAGCATCCATTTTGTGATGCTGAGGCTCTGATTAGATTTAACCGCGTTTAAGCAAAGTAACATGTCTTCTCCCTCCTGAAGGGTGGAATGCTAGCCCCGTCGCCAGAACTGGCAAGGGGGTAGTATTCCAGGCGTATTACACCTTACACAACATGTTTTGATAAAGCCAAACCAAAGTTAGCAAGTAACCGCGAGGATTATAATACACTTAAGAGTATATGGTATGGCAATATCCTAGAACAGCTATAAGGACCTGGTTCCGAAAGCTTCAGACAGGCTCAGCTCATGCTAGAGCACCATCTCACATAAAACAACACACTCTGCCTCCAGGATTGTTAAGGCCTGCCATAGGAGTGACTTATAGGTGTATATGCGTCCAGATATAGGTTTAGATATAGGTATACTATATCTAAGCAGTGGGTGATTACACCACCTTGCCCCAGCTGAGTGATCAGCCAGTTGTGTCATTTTGGATGGCCAGCCAGGGGTGGCAAAAGATATGCTGCAGCCCCTGGTAGGCCTTGGATGCACCTATGCTCTGGGTACCTATAGTACACTGTACAGGGGCTGATAAGGTGACCCAATATCCAACTGGAGATGTACCTAGGGTACATGGAGTCCATTTTACAGAGAGAGCAGATAGCCTGGGGCCCTGATTAGCAGGATCCCAGGCCAACTAAGTCGAAAACCAGCTAAACACTAGGCAAAAAAATCTGGGGTAACCATAGTCAGGTATCCACCTTCCTACACTTGCATATAGCAAGTGATCCTGGCTGGCACAGTTACGAAATAGGCTAAACCTGGCAACATGCCACAGCAGCTGTGATCATTCAACATAATGTAACTCCCATTAGAAAGTTGCCTAAAAATTGGATCAATCACTGCAGCTGGTGAACCTTGCAGGTGGCAGGATAAATTGTTATAGGAACCATCGCAGGCCCCGTGTAAATTAATACCCTGACAAAGGAGAGAGCCGCTTAGTGTGTTTTCACAATTTTTACCACTAAGAAACACTTCTTCCCCCCACTCTAACATTTGTGTGTGTATGGTAATTCCCAGGATGTCTTGATGTATTCTTTACCCAACCTTTCATATATGCCTGCTGGGATATGTTTTAAGCAATACTGAAAATGGAAAATTGTAACAGACAGAGTGATTGTTCTGTGTAATATCCATTCAATGGCTGGCTTTTCAGCGACAGTAAATGGCAATCTTTCCAGTTTTTCAATGCTCATCTCCGTATAGTCTGCTCCCTTCTGTGCCAGTTTGATCTGTTTATCAGTGAGATTCAATTCTCAAAACAGTGACGTGGTATTGATTAAACGCCAAGGCACGTAGCCTAAACGAAGGTTCAGTAACGTCCAGCCTAATAGCATTATAGAACCTAATTGTGACTGACCTTGTTGCAACATGACTAAGTCCTGTTCCATTATGTCTATGGCAGAGGATGCTATGCTGTCCAAAGAATATATCCTGGACGACAGAGTCGTTAACCCATTGTCAACTACAAAGAGAGATTTCTCTAAATCAATACAATCAATTTCTCATATTCGCTCTGCAGTCTCTGCTTGCGTAATCTTCCATGCTTCATTATGAGCAGCATAGATACCGGCGTATATAAAACATTGATGACGAGGTTTAGTAGGTCCTTGTAAGAAGTCCCTCAGATCAGCGCAATCTTTAAGTAAAGATAAGTGTTGTTTTACTTCCTTTAGTTTAGACTTGTGTAGCCATTCAAGGCACAGTTTCCTTACACGGTATGTTGTTACTATTCCTGGATGCTGTCTCTGAACATATCTTGAATCTGGCCTAGTGAATGTGAACTCTTGTGTCTTATTCAGGAATCTATCTTGACAGTTGTTTGTGGGGCCAGATTAACCATTGTTTCCAATCTGGATCTGTTCTGTTGTGAAGCAAAATAGTATGTACTTTGACCTCCCCCTCTGGAGTGGTATTACTATCAGGTGTAAGTGCTAGTGGTTTGTTCAGGTCTTTTATCTTGGCTAAACCAAGACAAGTCATTCAAAAACATTATTTGCTCTGGGATGATGCAGGCTCTAAATAAAGCTTCTAAACTCTGCACCTGCCAGTCTTTTGTGCCCCAGACAGTTTTTGTCTCAATGTTGTGTTTCCAAAAGTCGACACCTAACGAAGACAGCTGAGCATAAAAGGCCGCAGAATAAATGTGTTTGGTATTTGTCAACATACTTTTCATCTCTGTCCTATTAACATTTTTAAAGTAAAATTATTCTGGATTTGAAACATTAAAACCTGAAAAGTATGGAAATTTGCCATAAAATGTTTTTGAGCTACCCTTTGGTGGTGTTGGACAATGTTATATTTCAATACATTTCTAGGATGTGCAGATTTGTGCAAGACCATATTGATTATAACAATACATTTGTTCATAATCTGATGAACCTTCTAAGTATTCATGATTTGTAAATACAGCAGACATTTCTAAATCTGACATCATATTATATAACAGTCTCAAAGTCCCAATCATCAGAAAAGGTACTATCTATACCACCAGGTATAGGAACGGCTGTGATGTTCACTGATGACAAGTCTCTTTGTTCACGATGAGATGATTTGTGTGGCTTGAGGAGACTTGCTTTGTCCTTTTTAACATATCTTCCATTTATCAGCATTCCCAAACTTATTACAAGAGTCAACCAAAGTAGAAGAAAAAGTACACCCAACACAATCCAAAGTTCAATCCATGGTGAAACCAGATAAGTCTTTTCCAGGTGCTGAAAAAGGTCTATTGCTTATTCTTTAAAAGTTCTTTTTACTGGTGTCGTTTCAGGTTCGCTGGGATCCTCGGAAAATGTAACAAAGTTAATGAAATAGCCAGAGGCAGTTCTGTCAATTGTAGGGATTGCATCAGGATTCATTGAAATCGCTGGAACCACTTGATCACTTGTTACATTTGTATAGTCAGATGCTATTTCATTGTAGACAGGCGTTTCTTGACGAACTGTTATTTGGGTCTCAAGAGGTACAAGTTCCATTGATTTGTTGCATAGTCCTTCTTTTCCCACTGCAGATTCTTCAAATGTGATGAGTCTCTCGTTTGAACCTCTTGGATAGTAGCCAGATTAGGGCGTCTGCTACATCTTTGGAGTCCACTTGGCCTACTGCTCATGATCGGCCACATGATGTGGTTTTACCAGGTCGATGGACTCAAACCTGTTCTCCTTTTTACCAGCAAGGGGCGGCAGTAATACTGTTCTTGATCCTTGGATTGCTAGGACAGGTACTGGTTGTCTGTAAGAAGGCCCAAATGCCTTCTTGTCCGCGATCTTTTCTCTGACTAGATCCCCAATCTTTGGAATCCAGACAGGTCTTGCTGGGACGGTCCATTTCTCCTCAGTGGTTGTTGGCTTCAGGAACACGTTACTTTGGCTTTTCCTTATTTCATTTAAGTCCTGCAAAACAGCCAAACGATCTTTGATATCAAAGGGTTTTTGTTCTACCACTGAAGTCTGATAATCGAGATCCGAAATAATCATTCCAAAAAGGATTTCATATGGAGTGATTCCCCCTAGAGAACTTCTTGGCAGATTATTAAGACTACGTTGGACACTTATTAGATGTTTGACCCACTCATCACCTGAGCCTAATACCTTAGCTGTTATAGAATGCTTTATGTCCCGGTTTTTTCTCTCCACTACCGAATTTCCCTCAGGATGGAACTACCGCAATGCAACGCCCAATTTGACCATGGCCTCCTGGTAAGCTTGAGAGCTAAACACAGGACCCTGGTCAGAATGTAGCATGCCGACTGCGTATGTGTCGATAACGACTTGCAAATCTTTTATAACAGTTCGAGCGTCAGCCAAGTGCTGAGGCCAAATCCAAATAAATCTTGTCTTAATATTTGTGGGACCGCATTTGTCCATAGGGACGTCTGCGTGTAGAAAGTCTAATGCTGCCTAACAATGGTGTCTGTACTGAGCTGGCTACACTGTAGTCAGGTATCTGGCGGCGTTCTCTGCTGCAATCTCTGTTGCAGTTATGGCAGTTAATTGTGAATGTGTGAATGTGACCATTCATCCCTGGCCACCAGTACCTCTCTTTTAATTCTAGTATAGATTTAGAGATCCCCTGATGTATCAGACCCTCTCCCAAATGTGCTCCGTGTATCAAAGCTACTCTACGTTTCCTGTTCGGAATCACTCTATCCCCCACTCCAGGAATTCGAGCAAAAGGAACGGAGTTCGCTTCAATTATGTATGAGTATTTGAGTGGATAGTTTTGAGGTAACGCTGCACCGCTGCCTTTGCTTGTCGCATTGACAGCTAGCATTATTTCGCCGTCTATTTTCGTTTTTGAACAAGTGATTGTAGCTAAGCCGTTTGCACAGCTGCCTTCGCGGCTTCATCAGCCAATGAATTGCCAGCAACGTGAACGCCATCACGTTGATGACTCAGTGTATGTAACACTTGAGCCTTTTGTAGTTCTTGTTGTAACTGAACTGCTTGTTCCCAAAGCAATTTATACTTAATTGAGTCCCCTTTGGCATCTTTGTAACCGTTTTGGATCCAGTTTTGCAAGTATTCATTGTAAGATTGAACACAATAATACAAATCGCACACTATGAGCGTGGACGATTCGCGATCTGTATTTTCAAGCGCCATCTTGAATGCTTGTAATTCAGCTCGCTGAGCTGTACAATCTCCTAGAGATTGCGTTTTACTGACCATTGGTCAGAATTTACCATCGCGCCAACGACCCTTAACAATCGCGCACGCAGCACTATAAGCTTGTTTACCCCCCCCCTGGCGGGTTGGGCTGATCCGTCAATATAAAGTATACATTCATACTGGTCTAGATGCAGAATCTCATTAGGCAGAGGACATTCTTGTTTGTATTGTAGAAATGCTTGTGTTTTCAAATAAGGGTCAAATACGTATTCAACGTCTTTGGCAGCAAGAGAATTAACCCATTGTATCCATCTTGGATGTAAAGCTTTAGCATTCGGAATGCTTGCTTTTGTCACTGCCTCTAAGGCAGGTACAGGTGTAACGACCATAATGCGCTTACCCTTTGCGAGGGCTCTCTTTTTTGATACTGCAGTTTGAACCGCTGTCAAAACAAATTCTGTTGAAGTGAATTAAAATTATGCTTCTGTGTACAAATGTGATTTGTAAGTTATTGGTACTTTTTCTCCTTCATTAAAGGTTAAGTATGTGAATCCGCATTGTCCTGAAATGATTTGGATTACTAAGTTGCGTACGTTTACACGTGTTTGTAAATGTTTTGTTGCTAACATGTCTGGTTGCAATGAACACAAAATTTCTGTGTGTTTTTGAGTCCAATTAACTGTTTTGAAATCAGGTTTGATTAATTCGTAGAGAGGTTTAACCCTTTATGCGTAGTTTAGAATGTAAGTTCTTCCGAAATTCAGGAAACCTAGAATCAACTGTACGTTTTTGAGTGTTTTTGAAGGTTGGAGCGGAGGCACATTTCTCAAGAAAATTTCTGCCAGGCTTTTGCCTTCATTCGAAAGTTCATATCCTAGGAAAAGTACATTTAAATGGGCAATTCGTGATTTCTTAAAATTGAATTTGTACCCTTCAGAGGCGAAGTCCAATATTATGGTGTTCACCCTGTTCAAGTGCCTATCCAAGTCATCGTCTGTTAGATATATGTCGTCGACATATGATAATGCCTCATCATCATAGGTTTGTAGTAACTGTTACTCTGGCTGAAAATAACCTAGGACTATTCTTGAATCCCTGAGGGAGACGACAGAATTGACCCTGTGTCCCCATAATTGAGAAAGCGGGCAAATACCTACTATCTAGTGCAATGTTTTGACAGAAAAAAACATTAGAAATATCTAATGTGGTTTTTAAATTTTTTACGGACAATGTTATTCATTAGTGCTGCACTGTGTGCATTTTGTACTGCAAAGGTTTTGCAACAGGAGTTTAAATGTCTGTAATCCAAAACTAGACAATATGTATTGTCTGGTTTGGAGACAGGAAACAGGAAACAAAGGATTGTTCATTGACGAGGTGCATGTTTCAATCACCCCTTGGTATTCAAGTTGATCTAAGATCTCCCTTGCTTCTTGCTTAACTGGATATGCAAATCAGTCTGACCCTGTGCCTCATGGGAACAGTCAAGCCTGAACTGCCAAGCCATGTCTTCCCTGGACCGGAAACAAGCATCCTGGGACCGGTTTCGGATTCATTTCCTAGCATAGGCATATTTTAAATGAATTGGAATGTGGTTGGAGAAAGCCGGTATACTGATTTCTTCGCCATGTGGGCACTCCCTGACAAATTGCGGTGGCCAGAATGTCATAACCCTGAGAGAGTCGCTCCCAAAAGAGTACTCTTATTTTTCTAGTTATGTCCCCTTCCATCCGGAATGTTACCTCATATAACTTATGTGGGACACTAACCCTGGTATATCTGCAGTTTCAACTTGGATGTACTCATTCAAGTCCACTGTCTCCAGATGATCCTTCAAGTTCTTGCAAGCTATGGTGACTTCTGCTGCGCTGTCAAACATCGTTTGAGCCCATTCCCTGTTCTTGAGTTGTGTCCTCAAGATCCTCAGCATGTCTGATTTTTTGACCTGCTACTTTCTTTTTGGTGAATCGAGTTTTCTTATTTTTTGGAACGTGTTGATCGTCTTTGGACTTCACGCGTTCTTCTTTGTTTTCTGACCGTCCTCTTCTTTCGGATTTCTGTGACGAAGTCTGAAAGGTACGAGAAGAACGTGTATCAGTATCTTGATATCTATCAGGTTTTCTCAAATTATCCCTATTCCTGAGGTTATACCTTCTTTCAGAGGGCTCTTTTTGAAGAGACCTACCTCGGGATTGAGGACGCTTCTCTTTAGAAGTTTGTTTATGATATGATATGATATGATATGATATGATAAAGGGGATTTATAGAGCGCACGTTCACCAGCGGTTTCCTGGCGCTTAAGTGGAGGGGCTGAGGGGCACAGCAGCATGATGGAATTATTTGTAGGCTAGGGAGAAGAGCCAGGTTTTAAGTGACTTCCTGAAGTGGGCATAGAAGGGGAGAAGGCGGAGTTCTGGGGGGAGGGAGTTCCAGAGGAGTGGAGATTGGGAGGAAAATCTCAGGCCAACATGCCTCATGCGTCTGAAGGAGCAGGGAGACAGGAGATTGGAGCCGGAAGAGCGTAGGGCACGGGGAGGGACATAGCATTATAATCGGGAGGAAATGAAAGAGGGTCCCTGGGAGGAGAGGGCTTTGTGGATCAGGCAGCCCAATTTGAAGAGGCTGCGCTGGGCCACTGGGAGCCAATGGAGTCTCCTAAGGAGGGGTTTAGTGTGACTGAGCTTGGGCTGGCCATGAATAAGCCTGGCTGCTTGGTTCTGGACGATTTGGAGTCGGTGAGATTGGTACGCAGGTATGCCGGCATATAAGGAGTTCGCATAGTCAATGCGAGACATAACTAGTCCCAGCGTGACCTGAACGAGAGCTTCACGTGACAACAGTCTGCTAATCTTCTGAATTCGGCGCAGGTGGAAGAAGCAGACGGAGACCACTGAATTAATTTGAGCCCTCATGGAGAGGTCATTGCTGATGGTAATGCCTAGGCTCTTGACTGAGTTGACAGGGGAAGGAGGGGGGCCAAGGGAAAGGGGCCAGAAAGTGGAGTTCCAGGGGTTACCTTGGGGCCCCGTGAGGACCAACTCAGTCTTGTCGGGGTTCAGTTTGAGCTGGTTAGCATTCATTCAAGTGCTGATGAAGGTCATGGTGGATTGGACGTTTTCGATGGAGGACCGGGAGGGGCTAATGTTGAAAATGAGCTGCAGGTCATCAGTGTAGTTAAAGATGACCACTGATCTTTTCTGGAGTTCTGAGATCAGGAGAAGGATATACAAGTTGAACAAAAGGGGTGAGAGGGAGGAGCCCTGAGGGACTCCACAGGTAAGTTGTTTTCCTTCCAAGGCGAAGGGGGGGGAAGGAGACTGCTTGGAAGCGGTCTTGGAGGAAAGAGGCGACCCATCTCAGCGGTGGCCCCCGGATGCCGGCGCTCTGGACCCGGTTGAGGAGAACAGCGTGGTCGACGGTGTCGAACGCCGCCAACAAATCCAGGAGCACCAGTGCCTGTGAGGTGTTCTGATCGGCTCCCTTTCTGAGCTCATCATGGAAGGCCAGGGCAATGGATTCAGTGGAGTGTTGAGGCCTAAAGCCGGCTTGGTGGGTGTCCAAATAGTGAGTGAATTCCACAAAGGTACTTAGGCAATTTGCCACAAAGGCCTCCAGGAATTTACCCAGGTAGGGGAGAAGAGAAATTGGGCAAAAGTTACAAAGTGCCCCAGGAACGGATCCTACTTTTTTGAGGATGGGCGAGACCACAGCGGTTTTGAAAGAGTTGGGGACCACGCCAGAGGTGAGGGAGTTATTAAGGAGGGAAAGGGGGGGGTCAGGGATATTAAGGAAGATCTCCCGGGCAATGTGAAGGGGACAGCTGACCCGGGGAGAGCCGGAGCAAACTTTCCTAAGGAAGGAAAAAAAAACTTCTTCAGTGACCGTAGGGAAATTGGAAAACAAAACAGGGTTATGGGGTGCACCATTAAGATCAGGAGGTGATACGGCTTTGGGGATACTTGTTTTGATTTTAATAATCTTTTCGATAAAAAAGCTGTTGAGAGAGTCACAGAGGGATTGTGATGGAAGGGGTTTGATGGCGACACGATCAGGTTTCACAAGTTCGTCCACGATTGAGAAGATGGCTTTGGTTTTGCAGGTCGAGTTCCAAATTTTAGCGGAAAAATATTCAGATTTGGCTAGGATGATGGCTGCTTTGTAATCCTGTAAGGCTGTTAGAAAGGTAGATTTCTTAAGGGGACAGTAGTCTAGTCTCCACTTGCGCTCCGTTTGGCGCCGCACGAGTTTCCTGTCTTTAAGGTCTTTTGTGAACCAAAGTTGGGCATCGTGGGGCCTCTTCTTAAGTTCTTTCAGAGGGGCAAAGTTATCTCTCGCCTGGGCTAGCCAGGAGTTGAGATCTTCAGCCTGTGTGTGAGGAGAACGTGACCGGCTAGAGGGTTGGGAGGTGGTGGGTAAAGCCGAGGTGAGGGATGCACAAAGGGAAGGGATGTCTACGCGACTCCAGTTCCTGACCATGATAGGGTCAGAAGTGGGAGCTTTAGTAGTGATAGGTATAATAATGGAAAAGGAGATAAGATAGTGGTCAGACCAGGCACAGGGGGAGATCTGGAGATTGAGGATGTCCACGTTTGAGCTCCAGACCTGATCCAGGGTGTGCCCTTTGATGTGGGTGGCCACTTTGATATGCTCAGTAAAATCGAGACTGTTTAATAATTCCGTGAAGTGTTTCGAGCAGGTGCTCTCGCACGCATCTTGGGGCCAGTAATTGAAGTCCCCTATAACGAGGATTTTGGCATGATTAAATGCTAGCTCTGCTGTCAAGCTACTAAAAAGCTGGCGAAAATTTGGTGAGGGGGTAGGTGGCCTATAAAACACGGCACATGTTAAAGGGAAGCTTTTGGAGTCAAGTTTGAATAGTAAGATGTCAGCGGAGGGAGGTTTGGGGGTAGTGAGGGAAGAGAATATGTGAGAATGGGAGATGATGACTGCAACTCCCCCTCCTACCTTGCCATCTGGTCTGTTAGCCTGAAGAATGTAATAGTTGTCAGGGATGGCAGCCAGTATATCTGGCATGGATTCAGATGAGAGCCATGTTTCAGATAGGAGCAAGATGTCTGGTCTAGCAGAGTCTAAGAGGTGGAAGATCTCAAGCTGGTGCCTGACTAGCGAGCGAGTGTTTAAATACCAGATGGATAAATGATCATGGTTCATGCTGAGGGGGAGGAGGGGTTATGCGGTGTGGGGCCCTGGGGCTCGATGGGGGTGTGTGAGAGGAGAGGAAGGGCCCCTTGGGAAGGGCGAGGGAGACATGAGAGGATGATCGAATCCCGGAATTATTTAACGTACTGAGGAGGTCAGCGGTAATAGACCATTTTCCCTGAAAAGATTTGAGCTCAGTGCCAGAATAGCAATGGGCGAATCGGGCAGAGTGAGTTGCACCTGGCCCCGGCCGGCCGATGACAGGCGCAGACAGGCTTGCCTTTGGCGCGCCTTCGGCGCCCACTGCGCGCGTCCGCTGTGCGAATGGGAAACACATCCCTAGTTATGGGAGGGGGCACGGCGCTAATAGCGGTGCTCCGCCCCCAACTCCCAGCGAGGAAAGACTGCTGTCCTGCGTGAGCCTGCACCCTCTACAACAATCGGGAGAGGCCCGTGGTGAACCGGGGTGCAGGCAGAATGCGCAGGAGGTAAGGAGGGATATTCTTCTTTCAGAGAGGTCTGTGCAAAACAGCAATTGGGCAGGTAGAATACAATTATTTTGAAAGTACAAAGTTAAAAGTAAGCAGTCAGCGGGGTAAGAGCGGTACTATTGGGAGACTGCTGAGCAAGAGATCGCCGAGCCTTTTGCCTCAACAGAGCTTCCCGCAGCGTACCTCTCAGCGCGTGTCCACAGCGCGAATGGAAACACCGCCCTAGTAAAGGACAGCGGCACAGCGCTAATCGCGGTGCTCCGCCCCCAACTGGCAGTGAGGAAAGACTGTCGTCCTGCGTGAGCCTGCACCCTCCACAACAATCGGGAGAGCCCCGTGGTGGACCGGGGTGCAGGCAGAATGCGCAGGAGGTAAGGAGGGATTCTTCTTTCAGAGAGGTCTAATCAAAATAGCAATTGGGCAGGTATAATACAATTTTTTAAAAGTACAAAGTTAAAAGTAAGCAGTCAGCGGTGTAAGAGCGGTACTATTGGGAGACTGCTGAGCGAGAGATCGCTGAGCCTTATGCCTCAACAGAGCTTCCCGCAGCGTTCCCCTCAGCGCGTGTTTAGTGTTCTCCCACTTCTTTTTCTTTTTAGGAGGAGTGGGAGTGTTTTTAATAAAGACCTTTTCAGGACTTTCTGACAGTTGAGGTTTAACTGGTTTCCCACCCAAGCTGCCTCTGCCTAATTCTTCATAGGGTTTTTCAATTATTCTAGCCAGTTCATGTGGTTGCTCAGTTACATCAAATTCTCTTAGCTTTTGGCGGATCGCCACGAATGCTGCTTCACCTTTAATATTAGCTAATATTATTGTTGAGACCTGTTTGAAATCTTTCAGCAATTTCATACCTAGATTTCATTTTGAATCTGTTTCAGGACGCCTGGTATTACCGCCATAGACGGAACACCATGTGTTTTAGTGTAGATTGCAGCAAAGACTGTGCCCCGAGTGTCCCAGTCCTCCAGGTGTGGTACGATCCCCATTGATAAACAGATTGTTAGAATTCTGTGTTTCTCATGAGGGGTAGTATCAGGAAATACTGCCTCTATTTGAGTAATTTTTTTAGCTATCCAGAATGGAATTTGTTCCTGTTTTGCGGGTAATTTACCAACGACTGAAAGTAGAGTCTATAATGTCATTTTTTTGTGTTCACCTGGTAAAGGGGATGCTGTGGAATCATTATTGCCGGTTGAACTGTAAGAGTTCGCAAGACACATTGAACCACTTGTCTATAGATTTTGATCAGTTCTTTGAGTTGAACTAATAGCTCCGCATCTGACATTTCTTCAATGGCAGGATGTGGTGTATAGCTGGCTAATACCGGCCATGTTGCTCCCGGTCTACCTAGTGGACCGAGCCTGGTAATGTGATTTATATGTTTTAGGGCGCCTTTGAACCAGAGCAAATGCTCTTGGTATGTTAGTGGAATGTCAATGTCCTTGAAAGGGATGGATTCCTCTGGCGGTTCATCTTCTTTGTAGAAGTGAAACACTTTTGTTTTTGGATCTGCTTCAGGGAAGATTATCCAAGAATAGAATACCTCTGTCTGGTGATATACGTGTGCATCTATCACAAAAACTACCCTACCAGCTCTTGCTGATAGGCCATTTGGTACAAGTTTTATAGTGATGGCTTTCCTTAAATTTTCTGGAATGCTTAGAGCATCCTCGTCGGTCTCTTGGAGACCTGTAAAGTTTAAAGTTTGTACGGCGTTGTCGCCTGTAGCTCCACCGGCCTCGGTATTATTTGGAGGGACATTTTGTTGACTGAAAGTTTGCAAAGCTAGTTTCAAGGAAACAAAGATAAGGTGCACAATATTTTGAAAAACGTTATCCTTCAACATTGAATAAACCAAAAACTAATACATAGGATTTTTTCGTCCTACTCAGCTATGGCGGATATTATCCCTTTACCCACTCAAGACGTCTAGAGGGGTCTCTGAGAAAAGCACAACTGAGTTACTTTAGTATCTAGCATTAAATTAGTGCCTTACCAAACATTGGGCGCCATGTAGTGTAGTTCCTATATTCCCAATAGGCTCAGCGCATTGGAATAATATATCCTATAGATTTGACGTCGGACTGAGGTCAACTAGGTCTCTATCAAATATATTAAACTTAATTGTGTGTGTGCCAGCTAACTCAGAGGTCACTAGAAACTTTCTTGAATACACAAGAAGGGATTCATTTCTGACAACCGCATAAACATGAAAACTTTGTTTCTCTAGAATAAGACTATATTTCTCAGAGTCACGGAAACAATAGATAAGTATTTCACTCAGTCAATTGTTCATGCTTTGTTTCTACAGAGTTGCAGAGAAATAGTGAGACAGGCGTTTTCAATAAAAAGGGTTTATTGAACAGTCTTCTTTCTCATGCAAGAGAGGTGAACTGCTACAATCGTAATACAGACTGCAAAGTATAATGCGTACAGCATAAACAGTTATATGAAATAATACTGTAAGAGCATTGCATGGTTTCTAAGCCATATAAAAATACATACATAAATAACATTGACTAAAATACTCAACTGGTGCTTCTAAAATACACCTAACCCAATGTACCTAACCTAAGTCTAGTACGAGGGAAGAAGTAAGTATTGTATAGCATAGGTTTAGTTTTTGCCAAGAATCTACCAAAGGTTTCTCTAGGTTCTAATCAGCTCCATACCTTGTTAGAATGAAGAAGGTCTGGTATCTCTGTCTCTGGACTCGATTTCCCAACACCCCGCAAGGGCAGCCGTAAACACTGGAGCTGGATTCTCGGCAGGAGAAGGGCAGCTTCTTGATCAGTGCATCAGCTGGAGAGTCGGCTTCCTTCGACACCTGCTGTAGCGTGTTGCGTCGGGCAAGTAGGTAGTCGAACTGCACCGAACCACACCATGCTTTCCCATAGCAAGTGAAGGTATATTTATACCTTGAAGGTGTTTAGGTATGCCAGATTTGACGTAAAGTCGGGTATATGAACGTCATGGATAAACCCCTAAGGAATAGTTGTTCATGCATATTAATGAGTTTCTTGGAGAAATCAATATCCAGGCTAGGGGAAGTCCCTTACAGCTTAAAAGGCTGGTTTTCCAAGAAATCGTTGTGACGTAGATGAACGGATGGAAGTAGCCATGCCTGTATTTGGGTAGCATGGGCTATGCCTAAATAAAGGCTTGATTTTTAGGGCTTGTCAGTGCATCAGCTGGAGAGTCGGTTTCCTTCTGCAGTTGCTGTAGTAAGCTGCATCGGTCAAGTAGGTCTCAGAACTGCTCCGAACCACTGTATCTCGCTAGAGCAAGTGAAGGTATATTTATACCTTGAAGGTGTTTAGGAATGCCATAGTTTGACGTAAAGTCGGGCATATGAACGTCAGGAAAGAACCCCTAGAGAATAATTGTTCTTTGTAAATTAACTGAGTTCTTGGACAAATCAATATTCAAGCAAGGGGAGGTCCCTGACTGCTTAAGCTGGTTTTCCAAGAAGTCGTTGTGACGTTTGGTACTGGTGGAAGTAGCCATGCCTGTATTTGGGTAGCATGGGCAATGCCTAAATAAGGGCTTGATTTCTATGCCTATATAAGGGCAATGTGAATTTTACCTATATAAGGGCATGAATCGGA
Organism: Lissotriton vulgaris; assembly: GCF_964263255.1. Taxonomy (NCBI): domain Eukaryota; kingdom Metazoa; phylum Chordata; class Amphibia; order Caudata; family Salamandridae; genus Lissotriton; species Lissotriton vulgaris. Next base: position 730,193,645 of record NC_141689.1, read on the forward strand.
AAAATTCACTCGGAGATTAAAACACCACACAACAGTTGCACCATCAATAGAGAGACCACCTAGACTAACAGCACCGGCGCTAGTCAAGCCACTGGAAGAAATCGGTTATCGGAAAGCCATGTGCATGTACCTGAAGTAACCCAGAGTTGCATTGAGATCTCTACTGAAAAAGAAGCAGAGATCGAATTACAGAGTAAAAGTGCTACCATTGTAATACTGAGACAAGAAGAAGAGCCAGGCAAAGTAACCAGTACTGGAACAGGGAGAACAAATCAACAAGCAGAATGGCCAAAAAGCGATGTAAAGAAAAATCCAAGGATTAGTTCCTCAATAGCTCAAATTCTGGAAATAATACTCGAAGAGGCTAAATCCAACGACAAAGGTGGCATAGATCCTAATCAGTAAAACCCAAGACCGAAAAGAGCACGAGTGCCCTGTCGCAGATAATCAGCATGTGAATGGCCATACTACGTGAACACTGCTTTGAATGTCACATTTGAAGACTAGTGCAAAGTGAATCCTAAACTATTTGAACCTCAGTGAAAAAAGAGAAAGCGAGACTTATGGAAATAATCTGAAGAAAACTTAAAGCTAAACAGAACTGAAGAAAAAAGATACTTGAACTGTTCTTATTAGATGTTTGTTGTTTTAGTTCTTTGTTTTACAGAAGAACAACCTAGTCCCCAATTGAAAGTTACAAAAGAATAGGGACAATATTTTAGATGAACAAAGAGTAGAGTTAAGGATTGTTTAGTTAGAAGCTTGACTGCTGAAGAAAAATAATATTAAATGTCCCTAAGAAGCTACTTACTAAAACTTGCTACAAGCTATTGAAAGAAGTGTTTTTGAACTGACTCAGAGAAAGTGTTGCATAAGTGTGAATATATCATGGGTTAAATTTTCGTAATAACAGTAATAATGATCACCATAGTACTGATAGGGTTTAACTAGTGCCAGAGTAAGAGCCTAAAGCAAAGCAAATTACTAATACACCTTTTTACAATACCAGTGAAGACTCATTTATTTACACCTTTGTAAGCTATAAGAAAAATTACTTTTCTACAAATGTTTATTCTAGGGTAGTACAAGAATACATTAACGCCATGGATGCACAGGATTGTTACATATGTGTACACTTACCTCCTTCAGTTTCAGAAGAGGTTATCTATTACCAAATGCATTTATCTTATGCTATTTCTTGCACCATCCTATTGTCATTAGTTTATAGGTGATGACATTTTGAGTATTTCTGTTCTATCCACGCACTTAACCCAGGCTGCAACAACAACTGCAAGCTAGCATCACCAGCCGACACCCATGGACCCTTCAGCTGTCACCGCTGCCAGCACACCTGCAGCACCGCCAAGAACACGGATCTAGCACAACCCGTCCACAAGAACACAACCGAACCGAAGACCCTGCAATGCATCCTCCTCAACGTCCGATCCCTCCACAAACACGCCACAGAAATCTGGGACCTCCTCGACAGCACCACCCCAGATGTAGCATTCTTCACCGAAACCTGGACCACACCACCTCGGGACCGGACATCGCCATCGCCATCCCCCAATGATACAAAATCTCCAGGAAGGACCGCCCCACCCACCCAGGAGGAGGAATCGCCATCGTCCACAAATCCAGCCTCTGCCTAAGCACACTCCCTGACGAGTCAACAAAACTGATGGAACACCTTCACTTCAAGATACTGGCCAGCCCCACCGCCGCCCTCCGAGGAACCCTCATCTACCGACCCCCTGGACCCCGCGGACCCTTTGCCAACTCCATCACGGACATTATCTCCCCGCAGGCCATCGCATCCACCGACTACACCCTGCTGGGAGACCTCAACTTCCACCTCGACAATCAACTGGACCCCAACACCACATGCCTCCTGGACAACCTCCACAACATTGGACTCCGCCAGATCGTGACCGAGCCCACGCACTCAGCAGGACACACCCTCGACCCCCTCTTCACTACAGGAAACTCCATCACCTTCAGCCACACCACTGAACTCCCATGGACCGACCATCGTTGCGTCCACTTCACCTTCAGAACACCCACCATCCACAGACACCAGTACCTGCTTCCACAAAGAAACTGGACCAAAATCACCGATGACCAGCTCACCTCCTCACTCAACAACTCCACCCCAACCACCTCAGAAAACGACGACCCCAACACAGCAGCCCGAACCCTGCATAGATGGATCTCGGACAGCACCAACACCATAGCCCCCCTCAAGAAAAACAACAATACCCGTGCCAAGAAAGCCAGATGGTTTACCACCGAACTTCGAGAGTCCAGGCGCACATGCCGCCGCCTCGAAAAGACCTGGAGAAACACCAAATCCACAGAAGCCCACAACAACTTCAGAGCCGCCACCAACGCCCACCATCAACTCATCAGAGAAACGAGGAAAAAAGCGATTGAAGACAGAATCTCCACCCACGCACACAACAGCAAGGAACTCTTCAGCATCATCAAGGAGTTTGCCCAACCCACCAGCGAGTCTACCGACATCCCTCCCTCACAAGACTTCTGCGACAAACTCAGCATCTTTTTCCACCACAAAATCAAGGGCATCTATGACAACTTCGACGAAGACAACCAACACACTGAACCCTTACCAACCACCCCCGACACCCGGAAACCAGCTATTGATGACTGGACAGCCCTCACCACCGAAGACACACTGAAGACAATGAAGTCAATCCACACAGGGGCCCCCACGGACCCCTGCCCCCATCACATCTTCAACAGAGCCGCCAACACCATTGCACCCATGCTCTGCCACACCATCAACCGCTCCCTGGCGACCGCCTCGTTCCCCGACGACTGGAAACACGCCGAGGTCAACCCCCTCCTGAAGAAACCCTCAGTGGACCCCACCGACCTCAAAAACTACAGACCCATCTCCCTGCTCCCGTTCCCAGCGGAAGTCATCGAGAAAGCCATCAACAGCCAACTCGCCACATTCATTGAAGAACACAACATCCTCGACTCCTCCCAATCCGGCTTCAGAAAAAGCCACAGTACGGAAACCGCCCTCCTCGCAGCAACAGACGACATCCGCACCTTACTGGACAAAGGAGAAACAGTAGCGCTCATCCTCCTCGACCTATCAGCGGCGTTCGACACAGTCTCCCACCGCACCCTAATACGCAGACTCTACGATGCAGGAATCCAGGACAAGGCCCTCGACTGGATCTGCTCCTTCCTCTCCGGCAGGACGCAGCGGGTCAGACTCCCCCCTTTCCTCTCGGACCCCACACCTACCACCTGCAGAGTCCCCCGGGGCTCCTCCCTCAGCCCGACGCTCTTCAACGTCTACATGGCTCCACTTGCCCCCATCGTCAGAACCTACGGACTCAACATCATGTCATACGCAGACGACACCCAGCTCATCCTTTCCCTATCCAACGAGCCCAACACCGCCAGACGCAACTTTCGAGAAGGCATGGAAGCCGTCGCCAAATGGATGAAAAACAGCTGCCTACAACTGAACACCAACAAAACAGAAGTACTCATCATGGGCCCAAACCCCGACGCCTGGAGCGACACCTGGTGGCCCACCGCCCTCGGAAACCCGCCAACCCCCACAGACCACGCACGCAACCTGGGAATCATCCAGGACTCCGAGCTCAAAATGGACCGCCAGATCAACTCTGTCTCATCTTCCTGCTTCCACACCCTCCGCCTCCTTCGTAAGACCTTCAAATGGATGCCCCTCGAACACCGAAAGACAGTCACTCACGCCCTGGTCACCAGCAGACTCGACTACGGCAACGCACTCTACGCCGGAATAAACAAAAACCTCATCCGCAAGCTACAGAACATCCAGAACGCCGCCGCAAGACTGGTCCTCAACCTGCCAAAACACTGCCACATCTCCCAGCACCTGCGCACACTCCACTGGCTCCCCGTCGAGGCGAGAATCACCTTTAAGATGCTCACCCACGCACACAAGGCCCTCCACGGCACCGGACCAGCATACCTGAACAGCCGACTCAAATTCCACGCACCCCAAAGGACCCTACGATCAGCCCAGCTTTCCTACGCCGTGGTCCCTCGCACCAGAAAGACCAGATCGGGAGGCCGCTCCTTCTCCTTCCTCGCGGCCAAAGCATGGAACGCCCTTCCGCTCCACCTCAGACAGACAACATCGCTCCCCATCTTCGCAAGAAACCTCAAAACCTGGCTCTTCGACAGACCCCCTCCTTGATGGAATGGAACCTGCACCCCCCCTCCCCCACACCCCTAGCGCCTTGAGACCCTCACCGGTGAGTAGTCGCGCTTTCACAAACTCCTGATTGATTGATTGATCCATGATTTAATACTTCCCAGAGTACCATTAATAAAGAACATTACTTTAAACTCTCAAACAAAGAAGGACACAGCCTGATATTATTTCTTTCCCCACAAACCTATAGAAAGCATGAAGACTTAAAAACAATGTAACCTGTCTAATGCAACCAATAGATAACGGTTATATGATGGCTTTCAAAGAAAGATACACTAACATGACAAGAGCTACTGGCAAGAAAATAGATGCTTTGAAGAAGGAAAATAGATTTCAGAACAAAGATGGTTTACCCTAAACTGAGATTTGACATCCAACACAAAGGGAAAATGTGTGTGTACAGAAGATGAACACCCAAAGGACTAGACATGTAGGAATTAGTAACTGTGAAAACACATTTGAATTAACATGGGTATCATGGCAAATTATACAGGGAGACAAAAAATGCTACTCTGGGGGCTATTACATTTGTCGACAGAATGTTTACTTCTTACTTCCAGCTGAATGGGAGGGAATCTGCTATTTAGGCATAATAATTCCAAAAATGTACCACATGAAGAGCTTAGATGCATTAACATTAACACTCACACACAGACAGAAATGCAGGACAAACCCAGGAACTACACTAGTAGGAGGCTTATTTGGAGCTGTCATTCCACCTGTAGGCATCATGTTAAATGGTGTCAAGATTAGAAAGATGTCGACAAAATAGCAACCAGCACATCCAGAGCTTTGCTTGTAAAAAATACAAAACTAATTGCTATACGGTCAATGATTAACCGTATTGACTTGCCTTAGGCATCTTACTCGCAAAAAAAGGGCAGAGGTAGCCAAAATGCTTACATTAACTCATTGCTGTAAATACATATCTGACTAGAGTAGGGAAATAGAAGGCTTCAAAAAGAATATTTCAGGGTTAGACCCTGAATTAGGTGAATTGGAAACATCAAGTTTGTTTGAAAATTTTGGAAAGGGAGTTGTCACAATTGGAAATTGGTTTTCAACAGCATTAAAGGGTATATTGAAGGCTATTCCAATGCCAATATAGTAGGGCTTTTTCTTATATTTCTTTATGGACTATGTTTGAACTGCAAATACATATTTTGCAAGAAAAGGAAAGGTCCGAAAATAAATTGTATGACAAAGATTCAGGTTTGAGAGGCATTATGAATAACGATTGCATGAACTCTTTGTAATTCAGGGGCTTGAAAAGAAAAAGAGTAGACTCAACAGACGATGAAAGTACACTTTGAAATGGACTCACATCCGAAAACTTGATATGTGATGATTAATAAAAACATCAGACAGTGGATTGAGGAAGTTTACATTTATGACAATAATTTACTACGACAAAGTCGAAATGTGTCTTATTAATGTAGGAAATGCGTGTCAATATAGAGGATAGAGAACATGTGCTTCTATTAATTGTGCAAAAAGAGAAAATGCTGCATATTTTAGCAGAAAGCTCCCATTTATGTTGTTCTTTCACTGTGAGGCCTCAATAATTTATGTTATTCCTTCTTTTTCCTTTAATAAAAATAAATGCTTTTTTTGTAAATGTTGATTTAACATTATAATTTAATTGTAGAACCTAACATCTTTGTGAAATGTGATGTTTGCTGCAAAAAAATGTTTTCCCTTCTACACACCATATGACTTCATCATATTTTAGATAGTTTCCTCTGCCACATGCTTATAATGAACAAGTATATTGCTATTCATCCGAGTCTCATGATCTAACCAGGACATGCTAGATATTAATGTTTCATGTAATAGAGCAGCCCATTTTTTTTTTACAATATATGTTGTTAAGTTTTCATTGTACATACTGGGCCGTGGCCCCATGGATACATTTTGAAGACAACATGTATCATTACAAATATAAAATTGTAATTCCTGCATAACCTACCGGTACAACAACAAAAACATTGCACAGGTAGTCTCAAATCCCACAAGTTTATGATTTTCAATTTGGATGAACATACCAATGGTTTTAAATTGTAGTCCAGGTTTCTCAGTGACCCGTACTATTAGGGGAACACGTCCTATCAGGCATCCGGAGATGGAAGGGGGGTAGCTCTATGCCCCGGTAGATTGCCCAACGGGACCATGTTTTCCTGTGCTTCTGGGGGAAGCCTCGAGCTTGGAACACTGCGATCTCAGCACTCAGTGGCCTTTTTCCACCTACCAATCGTCAGGCGGGACTCACCCTTCCACAGCTGGATGATATCGCGTTTAGCAATGGTGATGGCTAGAAATAGCAGGGCCTGCTTGTACCGGTTCCCTCCTATTCCATCGGTGCTATGTAGTAAAAGCAATTTCGGATCAAATGGTAGATCTCAAGACAGCACCTCGCCCAAACATGCTACAATCCTCCACCAGAATTGCTGCAATGCCACTCAGCTCAAGACAGTGTGAATGAAAGTTTCTTCATCCATCCCTCATGTCAAACATATGGGGGACTGAATAGCGCCCATCTGTCAAAGACGGGATTGTGTGTAGTTTATACGGTGAATATACTTAAATTGCATGAGATGGTAGCGCAATGACACTGCTGCACCTCGGGGACCAGCCAAGGCATCAGCCCAGTCATCATCAGTTGTATTGGGTGTGTCCTCTAACCATACCCTTCTGGTTATATGTATGGGTGTGTGTTGTCAGTGTTTGATAAATCTGACGGATCTTGTGAGCTCCTAAGTCGCCCATTAACAATCGTCCTTCCAAAGGGTGAAATTTGGTCGTTATCAATTGACTGAATTAGGGGAGTGAGAGCGTGCCGCACCTGTAGATATTTATAAAATTTGGTTCTTGTGTAGATGAAACTCTTTCTGCATCTGTTGGAACAATTTTAGGGCTGTACCCTGTAGAGCAGCCCATTTTTACCTAATGGAACACTGAACAGCTAACAGATTAGGCTTGCAAAGGTTCTCATGAGAACCTACCTAGATGTATCTTTTGGTAATACGTTGTAGCAACATTCAAAAAACAATATGTCGGCATGGACGTTGACCATAGGAATCGAGAGAGATGATAGAGGACCTTTGGAAGATCCTTTCCTATTTGCTTGAGATGATCCAACATCCAGAGTTTGCAATATGTTTTTTTTCTGTATAGTACTTGTTCCTAGTTAGAAATACACTGCATTCTATGCACATCTTCCCCTGCCATGCCCTCTAGCACTTGACTGTGCTACTCATGCCTGAAATTGCTGTGAGCTACTGCTAACAGGGATTTCCTGTTATTCTGACACCTTTTTGAAGACTTTCTTAAAGCTGATCATAGGTACTCTGTGAATATTTCCTTCTACCTGTGTTAACTGTTGTTACTGCAGCTGTTATAGAACTCAGCTGAGTTTCCAGAACTGCTCCTTATGGGGAGTTCAGCCTTTTCTAGCTATTAACCTGATGCTTCAAATTTTCCCTTTCTCTTTTCCAAAGGAATTGTTTATGGGTTCTGGCTAGGATAAGTTAGGTCCTTTTAGATTATGCTAGGGAACAATTCCTTTATGGAACATGCTGTTATTTTGTATGCTAATTCTGACCAAACTTTTCTTGATATTTCTGTAAACAGACTTATTTAATCTAAATAAAAAGACAAAATACAGACTAATCTCTTAATGAGAAAATACATCTCTTAAAACTTCTCCAAACCTCTCATCATTAACTGAACATTAAATATTATACGTTGATGATTAATTTAGAAAATGTAGCTCAAATATGAATTAATATGAATTTACCTTGAGAAAACAAAAGACAAGAGGCTAATGGCAAAACAGGAACATCTGATTTAATTAAACACTTCGTCCTGGAGCACAATTATAGAAGTGGGTTTGAGGACTTTATCAAAGTATAATCAATCTGAGTGTGGTTTTATACAATTCTTCTTTACCATAAAAATATTTCTGCAAAACCTGTTTGGTGAAGGCATCTGGGCCTTGTCTGTGGAGTAGTAAATAAGGCTCATGATAACAAATGCAGGTGAGCCTCGAACTTCGGTGGACAGTGGGTATTGTGTCCAGACATTCGGCAAGAGGGGTGTGTGATCATGACGTGTACTGTGTGTGCTGGGTCCTAATTACCTATGTGTTCTAACTTTTTGTGTCATCTGACTCTATGATGTTGTGGGAATGCGCACACCACTCCGGCCATGTGTGCTTTATTGAGGCCAATCTCTCTGGATCATTGTGGTGTTGTTGCACTTATCTGGAGGTTGGGCATGAGTTTCCTCTTTGCATGTTTGTCTGCCGGCTATGTGCAGCCCCGCCTGTAACTTGTCAATCAGTTGCCTCGTGCCCAGGCTGCAGAGTCTGCCTGACCATGTATTTCTGAGTTGGGGTCGATGGAGAGTTCATGACAGGAAAATTGGTTAATAGTGATGCGATTTAGCTCGTTTACACGAGTGTATTATTATAAAGATTGGCATTGATGTTATCAATATTAACATTGCCCCCCTCTAGTTAAACTTTCAAATTGGTTATCTAATCCATACTTTATGCCAGTCTCATTGTTGGGGACATTTTTGACCACTACTATTTTCCTAGTTACTTGAATTCTGCCTAGTGTAAGGACTGCATTTTTACAGCAGGAAACCTCTAATTGTAGGAAATCACATAAAAACAATAAAAATATGAAAACAGGCAATAGTGATGCGCACAGTCCGGTCAGCCAACGGGGGAGCCAGGCAAACCAGTTCAATTACCACACCTCCTCATGCCTGTCTGTTTATAAATGGTGCAGTGCTTGGATGGCAAGAGTCAGAGTCCCTTTATCAAGGTCGTTACCTTAGATAAACATGCAGCAGGATGCACCAATCTTGGCACACGTCCCTCCCTTAATTACAGTCATCAAGTTCAACTCAGGGGCCGTAGCCTGTTTGGGCAACAAGGCGGATGTGCTATAAAGCCGCTCTGCTACATATCTCCATAATATGATGTAGTATAGTTCCTATATTCCCAATAGGCTCTGCGTATTGGAATAACATAAACGATAGTTTAGACGTAGGACTGATGTCGACTAGGTCTCTATTGAATATGTTAGACTTAATTGTGAATGCCAGCTAGCTCAGAGGTCACTAGAAACTTTCTCGTATAAACAAGAAGGGATTAGTTTCAGACAGCCATATAACATGACAACTTTGTTCCCCAAGAATAAGAAATATATTTTCAGAGTCGCGGAAACAATAGATGGCTATTTCACTCAGTCAATCATGCATGCTTCGTTTCACCAGGGTTTTTGCAGAGAAATAGAGAGACAGGCGTTTTCAATAAGAAGGTTATTTATTAAGCAGTCTTCTTTCTCATGCAAGAGAAGTTAATTGCTACAATCGTAATACTTGCTATGAAGCAAAGTGCGTACAGTAAAAAGAGTAGTATGAAATAATACTGTAAAAGCATTTATATGGTTTCTAAGCCATAAGATACATAAAATAGATAAAATACATACAATGATAAATAATGACTAAAAGTACTCAACTGGTGCATCTAAAATACACCTACCCCGGTGTACCTAACCTAAGTCTAGTACAAGGGAAGAATTAAGTGAGGTGTAGCTTGAGTTAAATAGCTTCTGCCAAGAATCTATCCAAGAATTCTCTAAGGGTCTAATCAGCTCCGTACCTTGGTTATAGAATGAGGAAGGTCTTGTATCTCTCTCTCAGGACTCGATCTCACAGTAACCCGCAAGGGTAGCAGGGAAACACTGGAGCTGGATTTCTCGGCAGGAGAAAAGACAGCGTCTCTCTCAGTGCGTCAGCGGGAGTGTCGGCTTCCTTCACCACTCGATACAGCAGGGCGTCGGGCAAGTAGTTAGTCGATCTGCTTCGAACCACCGTATGTTTGCTAGGGCAGATGCTGATATATTTATACCTGGAAGGTGCCGAGTTTGACGTAAGGGTGGACATAATAACGTCACTAAGAACTCGAAGTTCTTTACACGCTCCAGGAGTTCTGGGACAAATCAATACTGAAGCAGGCGGAATTCCCGTACTGCTGAAGGCTGGCTGTCTTCAAGAACTCGTTGTACTCTAGGAGCTTAGTGGAAGTAGCCATGCCATATTTGCACTGTATTGGCTGTGCCTAAATATGGTTATGATTCTTATGCCTATATAAGGATATGATAAGTTATACCTATATAAGGGCATGAATCGGGAAAATTACACTAGAGCCCTAGATACGTTACAACACCCACTCCACGTAAAATGTCCATCTTTACTAAATACTAAGCAGTTATAACATTTCTAAGCATGTGTTTACAATCCCACCCCAAAAAATACATACAATGCATTTGAAATGGTTTGTACACGAAAAATGAGTATTGTACTGTACGTTTTCTAAGCAGTGTTATCATTCAAAATAGTGCATGTAGTTTTACATTTGAAATGCTGAATGATTCACGAAATTACATTTATGAAATGGCTCTTAATACAGAAGAGAAGGTCGAGACCATTTCATCACAGATTTATATAATACTGTACATGTGGTAGAGGCTAATTTCAAAATATTGTCTCTAGGTATCAAAAAATAGAAATCTTATTCTCTAACAATAGTTCTACATTAAGCAGATTACTCTGTGCCAAAAAAGGTAAATATTTTGGTATTTGAGAAAAAATAATTTCTTTGTAGTAAAAAATAGTTCCACATTTTTAGAAGTTCTGTTTATCAAAACTGAAGGCCGAAATCAAATAATTTCTTTGTAGTAAAAAATAGTTCCACATTTTTAGAAGTTCTGTTTATCAAAACTGAAGGCCGAAATCAAAGTTCAGGGAACGCTGTGTGCTTGTTTTTCAAGAGTTATTCTCGTTGTTAGCAGAAAACATTAACTCAGATAGGCTGGCAAAGAATTCGTCTACCACAGTAGGGGAAAGTTGGGCCATTTCCGAAAAAGTAGGAAAGTGCATATGTGAGAAGCATTACCGTCAGCGTTATCTGGATCAGCAATGTTCACAGAAAGTTGTACCTGTTTGCCGCTTTCATCTCGTACCTCACCGCCACCTAGTTGTAATGGTGAGGTCTCAACGAATGCCGTCATCAGAATTGGTAGCCGCTGGGGACAACACGTTGCATGAGCTGTTACCGAACCAAGCAAAGTATCGACATCCATAGGTACTGCTGATGGGAGTGAGAGACAGATGTCTAACACGCATTCTTCTCCGCAGAGCAGGCATCGTAGAACAGGTAAGATGCAATCTTGCCAGATTGGTCTGAATGATAGAAACCATGTGGTATTCAGATCTCCTAGACGAGCCAAGCCGAGAACCTGTGTTATCCTATTTCGGTTCCGCAGTGCCTGGATCGCTTGTTCCATGGTAACCTGGGTATCGCTGGTGACTGGACTTGCCATATCGGAGCAGAAGGAACAAAAATAGAATTCCTGCTACAAGTCCCAAAATGAGAGGCAGGCCATCGAACACAGAGTGCACGAAATTCGGGAAAATGCTCAGGACTGCTTCAAAGGGTGCTAACAGTCCGTAAAAAAGTGTCTTAAATACATGTGCGATGCTACTGGTATCTGACATGTTTAAAATTTGACCTAACATTTCTACGAAATGTACGGAGCAGTTTGTTGATAATAATGTATGTATCTCTGCTGAGGTCCTTGCAACTTGCAGATCATACGTTTCTCTAGACAAGGTCAAAGGCACAGTTTTTTGTAAAAGAATGGCTTTCATTTTGCTTAATGTATCAATTCGAATAGAAGAGATATTCAATGAAGGCCAAATCGTTGCCTCCTTGTCTGGCTTGCTGTTTGGATACAATACTTGCATACAACAAGTGACCCTGGATGTAACACTGACGAGATAGGGCGTTCCTGGCAACATGCCACAACAGCTGTGGTCACTTAACATAACGTAGCTATCGTTGGAAAGCTGCCTGAAAACAGGTTCTATTTGTGTTTCTGGAGTGCCGTGCAAGTGGCAAGAAAGATCATTAGATGAACCCTCACAGGCTCCATGTAAATTAATTTCTTGACATAGAGGTGTACCACTTAATGACTTTTCACAATTTTATCCACTAAGAAATACCTCTTTGTTACCCCCACTCCAACATCTATGTGTGTAAGGTAAATTCCAGGTCGACTGGATGTATCCTTTACCCAACCTTTCATACAGGCCCGCTGGTATATGCTGTAGGCAGTATTGAAACTGGAATCTCGTTATTGGTATTGTTATGGTACCATGTATTATCCATTCAATGACAGGTTTCTCGGAAACTGTTAATGGTAATCTTTCTAGTTTTTCAATGCTCAGCACCATAAAGTCTGCTCCTTTTTGTGCCAAAGAGATTTGCTTATCTGTAAGGTTAAAGATAGAAAATAATGATGTTGTGTTGATTAGACGCCAAGGCACGTAGCCTGATCGCAGATTTTGTAACGTCCAGCCTAACTGTACAATAGAACGTAATTGGGACTGGCCATGTTGTAACATTAGCATATCCTGTTCTATTATATCAATAGCAGATGCTACAATGCTGTCCAAAAAATAAATTCTGGAGGACAGAGTCGTTAACCCATTGTCCACTACAGACAGTGATTTTTCCAAATTAATACGATCAATTTCTCGTATTTTTTCAGCAGTTTCAATTTGCGTTACTTTCCAAGCTTCGTTGTAAGCAGTATATATACCGCCGTATATGAAACGTTTTTGACGCTGTTTGCGAGGTCCCAATAAGAAATCCAGCAAGTCAGCACCTTCTTTAAGTAAGGTGAAGGGTTTCTTAATTTCAGGTAGTGTGGATTTCTGTAGCCACTCGAGGCATAGTTTTCCTACACTGTATGTTGTTATTATCCCTGGATGTTGTCTCTGGGACTATCTTGGGTCTGGCCTGTTCTGTTTGAACCCCTCTGTTTTGTCCAGGAATCTATCTTGACAGTTATTAGTGTCTGTGGGCCAGATCAACCATTTTTTCCAATCAGGATTAGTTCTATTTTGGTGTAAAATATGGGGCACGTCTAACCCCTCATCTGTAGTGCTATTTCTATCAGGCATAGGCTTTCGTATAGACAGGTTGTTTAAATCTTTTATCTTAGCTAGGCCAAGACAGGTTGTTTGTTGAATGGTGATGGTGTCATTCAGGAACATTATTTGTTCTGGGATCATGCAGGCTCTGAATAATGATTCTAATCCCTGTACTTGCCAATCTTTTGAACCCCGGATTGTTTTTGTTTCAATGTTTTCTTTCCAGAATTCAAAACCAAATGTAGACAATTGTTCATAACATTTTGCAGAATATATCTGTTTGGTATTGGTCAACATATTTTTCATTCCTGTCTTATTCACATTTTTGAAATAAAACGTTTCTGGATCTGTGACATTAAACCCTGAGAAGTATGGAAATTTCTCATAAAATGTTTTTGAGCTGCCTTTTGGCGGTGTTGGACAATGTTCCCATTGATTATAATTTAAAACATTTCTAGGTTTTGCAGATTTGCGCAAATAGTGGTGCCCAAAATGATTAAAGCAATACATTTCTTCATAATCAGAGGAACCTTCTAAATAATCATGATTTGTAAACTTTGCTGACATTTCTAAATCAGGCATCATATTATTAATAGACTCAAAGTCCCAATCATCAGAGAAACTGCTTGGTGAGACAAAGTCACTTAATGAAACCTTGAACTGATGTAGATACTTCAAGAGTTCAACCGGGCCATAGATGTCGTAATCAGTAGCGTCCCATGCTACACCACCAGGTATAGGAATGGCTGTGATGTTTACTGATGACAGGTCTCTTTTTTCAACATGAGATGACTTGTGAGGTTTTAGGACCAAGTTGATGTTCTGACTTGCTGTGTCCGTTGTACTGTATTTTCCATCAATCATTCTTCCCAAGCTTAAAACTAAAATGAGCCAGAGCAGGAAGAAAAGTACACCTACCACAATCCACAATTCAATCCACGGTGAAATCAGATATATTTCTCCAAGCTGATGAAAGAGTTCTGTTATTTTTTCTTTGAATGTCTTGTTTGCTGGCTTTTCTTCATGTTCACTGGGATCTTCAGAAAAGTCATCGAAATTGATGAAATAGCCAGAGGCAGTTCTGTCAATTGTTGGAATTGCATCAGGATTGTTATTAATCTTTGTAGTTGATTCTTCCTTTGTCATATTAGTATAGTCAGAGGCTACATAGTTGTAGACAGGTGTTTCTTGACGAACTGTTGCAATTTGGGTTTCAAGAGGCACAAGTTCCATGGCTTTGTTGCATAGTCCTTTTTTATTCACTGCAGGTTTATCAAATGTGATTAGTCTCTCAGTTTCAACCTTTTGAATTGTAGCAAGGTTTGGTCTTCTGCTACATCTTGGGAGTCCACTGGGCCTACTACTTATTATTGGCCACATGGTTGTGGTTTTATCAGGTCGATTGGTACAACTCTGTTCTCCTTTTTACCAGCAAGGGGCCGTAGTACTACTGATCTTTTTCCGTTGATTGCTAAGACAGGTACTGCTTTTCTGTAAGAAGGCCCAAATTCCTTCTTCACCGCGATCTTTTCTCTGACCAGATCCCCAATCTTTGGAATCCAGACAGGTCTTGCTGGGACAGGTGGTTTTTCTTCAGTGGCCGTTGGCTTTAGCTTTGGGTTACTCAGACTTCTTCTTGTTTCATTTAAGTCCTGTAAAACAGCCAAACGATCTTTGATATCAAAGGTTTTTTGTTCCACCACTGAAGTTTGACTATTGAGGTCTTCGATTATCATTCTAGTACCAAACAAAAGTTCATACGGAGTGATTCCAACCCAGAGAATTTCTTGCCAGATTATTAACACTACGTTGGACACTTATTAGATGTTTGACCCACCCATCACCCGAACCTAATAACCTCGCTGTTATAGATTGCTTTATGTGACGGTTTTTTCTTTCCACTACCGCATTACCCTCAGGATGGAAGGGACTAGAGTACCGCAATGCAACACCCAAGGTGGTCATGGCCTCCTTGTAAGCCCGAGAGCTAAACGCAGGACCCTGGTCAGAATGTAGAGTGCCGATTGCGTATGTGCCGATAAAGACTCACAAATCTTTTATAACAGTTCTGACGTCAGCCAAGCACTGGGGCCACATCCAAATGAATCTTGTCTTAGTAGTTGTGGGGTCGCATTCGTCCGTAGGGACGCCTGTGTGTAGACAGTCTAATTCTATCTAACAGAGGTGTCTGGGCTGGACTGACTGTGCTATTGTCAGTCCCCTGGTCCGGTTCATGACTGCGATCTCTGTTGTAGTTTTGACAATCCATTCCAAAGTTATACATTTGCACGTTCATTCCTGGCTACCAGTACTTCGTTTGTAATTCTATTAGGGAAGTTAAAATCCCTTGGTGCCTCAGACCCTCTCCCATGTGTGCTTCTTGAACTAAGTAAGCCCTCCGTTTCCTGTTTGGAATTACTCTGTCCCCCACTCCAGGGATTTGAGCAAAAGGAACGGAGTTTGCATCAATTATGTATGTATTTCCGAATGGATAATTCAGAGGTAACGCCGCATAATTGCCTTCCATTGAGGCTTTAACTGCTAGTAGCGTTTCACCGTCTATTCTTTTTTTAGAACGCTTAATTGTAGCTACGGAAGCCGTGTGGACAGCTGCCTTTGCGGCTTCATCAGCCAATGATTCCCTGCAACGTGAACGCCATCACGTTGATGACTCAGTGTATGGATCACGTGAGTCTTTTGTAGTTCTCTCTGTAAAAGAACTACTTGTTCCCAAAGCATTTTATGCTTTATTGTGCCACCTTTCGAATCTTTGAAACCATTTTGAACCCAGTTCTGCAAGTATTCATTGTAAAACTGGACGCAGTAATACGAATCGCACACTATGAGTGTGGGAATTTTTGCGATCGGTATTCAAGCGCCATCTTGAAAGCTTGTAGTTCAGCTCGCTGAGCTGTACAGTCTCCGACTGATTGAGTTTTTGTGACCATAGGTCTGAATTTACCTTCGCGCCAGCGACCTTTAACAATCGCGCACGCAGCACTATATGCTCGTTTACCCCCAATTGCGGGCTGTGCTGATCCGTCTGTATATATTATACAGCCGTAATGTTCAAGAGGCAGAATTTCGGTCGGCAGAGGACATTCGTACTCGTATTGGAGAAATTCTTGTGTTTTCAAGCTAGGGTCAAAAACGTATTCAACGTCTGTTGCAGCAAGAGAATTAACCCATTGTATCCATCGTGGATGTAAAGCTTTAGCATTTGGAATGCTCGCTCTTGTCACTGCCTCTAAGGCAGGTACAGGTGTAACGACCAATATGCGTTTTCCCTGTGCGAGGGCTCTTTCTTTTGCTATAGCAGTTTGAACCGCTGTCATAATTTTCTCAGTTGAGGTGAATTTTATTTCAGCTTGTGTGTACAAGTGTTATTTGTAAGCTATTGGTACCGTTTCACCTTCGTTATAGGTCAGGTACGTGAATCCGCATCTTCCTGGGATGACTCGGATTACAAGGTTGCGTTCGTTTACGCGTGTTTGCAGCTTTGTTTTAGCTAAAATGTCTGTTTGTATTGAACGTAAAATTTCTGTGTGTTTCTGAGTACAATTAGTTGGTTTGAAATCAGGTTTTATTAATTCGTAGAGAGGTTTATCCCTCTCTGCGTAATTCAGAACGTACGTTCTTCCAAAATTCAGGAAACCTAGAATTGATTGTAAGTTTTTCAGCGTTTTTGGTGCTTGGAGCAGCGCACATTTCTCTAAGAAATTGTCTGCTAGGCTTTTTCCTCCACTTGATAACTCATATCCTAAAAATAGGACAGTGAGGTGGGCAATCCGGGATTTTTTAAAGTTTAATTTGTACCCTTCAGATGCGAACCCAAGTATAATGGTGTTCACTCTTTTCAAGTGCCTGTCCAAATCATCCTCTGTTAGATAGATGTTATCGACATAAGATAATGCCTCATCATCATACATTTGTAGTAACTCTGTTACTCTGGCTGAAAATAATCCTGGGCTATTCCTGAATCCCTGGGGAGACAGCAAAATTGCCTCTGGGCCCCCATACTTGTGAACGCGGTCAAATACCTGCTTTCTGGTGCTATGTTTTGACAGAAGAAACCATTTGAAATATCTAATGTCGTTTTATATTTATTGCACACGATGTTATTCATCAGTGCTGCCCTGTATGAATTTTGTACTGCAAATGTTTTGCAACAAGAGTTTAAATGCCTGTAGTCCAATACTAGACAATATGAATTGTCTGGTTAGGAGAGAGGAAACAAAGGATTGTTCATTTGTGAGGTGCATGTTTCAATCACCCCCGGTACTCAAGTTGATCTAAGATCTCCCTGACTTGTTTTTTAGCTTCTTGCTTAACAGGATACTGCCTTTGTGCAGTAGGTTGATTTTTTAACTGGATTTTATGGTGAGGGGATTCCTCATCCCATCCTACATGATTTTTATATAATGCAGTGGCTTGGGCCACTGCCCATTTTCTTGCATATGTGTATTTTTTATGAATTGGAATATGATTTGAGAAGGCAGGCATAATCATTTCTTCGCCATGTGGGCACTCCCTAACAAATTCTGGTGGCCAGTCTTTCTCAGCTAGAAGAATATCATAGTCTTTAGATAGCTTCTTCCAAAAGAGAGTTCTTATTTTCCTAGTTATGTCCCCTTCTATGCGCAATGTTATTTCATATAATTTATGGAGTACACTAACTCTGGTGTCTGCAGTGTCCACCTGAATGTACTAATTTGTGTCCACTGTCTCCAGAAGATTCATCAGGATCTTGCGAGCTATGGTCACTTCTGCTGCGCTGTCTAGCACTGTTTGGGCCCACTTTCCGTTCTTGAGTTGTGTCCTCAGGATCCTCAGCATGTTTTATCTTTATGCTTGCTACCTTATTTTTGGGAATTTGCGATTTTTTACTTTGGTGAGCGGGTTCCTTGTCTTTAGACTTGACGCGCTCCTCTTTATGTTCTGACCGTCCTCTTCTTTCCGATTTCTGAGGTTATATCTTTTCTCAGAGGTTTCCTGTTGTGGAGACTTACCCCCCACCCCCCCCCCCCCGTTCTGGAGATCTATCTCTCCGTTGGGGAGACCTTCCTCTGGACTGAAACAGTTTTTCTCTGGCAGTGGTCTGTTTATTAACCTCCCACCTCTTTTTAGGAGTAATTAAACTATTTTTAATGAAAGTTTTTTCAGGATTTTCTGTTACTTGTGGTTTTAGTGGTTTCCCACCCAAACTATCTCTACCTAATTCTTCATAGGATTTTTCAATTATTCTGGCAAGTTCAAAAGGATGGTCTGCTATTTCTGTTTCTTTTAATTTTTGGCGGATCGCCACAGATGCTGCTTCTCCTTTTATGTTGGCTAGTAGTATAGCCGAGACTTGCTTAAAGTCTTTCAGTAATTTCATACCTAGATTTAAAGCAGGTTCTGGACCGTATTCATTTTGAATCTGTCTTAGTACGTCTGGTATAACCGCCATAGACGGAACACCATGTGTTTTTGTGTAGATTGAAGCAAAGACTGTTCCCCAAGTGTCACAGTCCTCCACATGTGATGTGATCCCCATTGGTAAACAGATTGTCAGAAGTCTGTGTTTTTCATGAGGTGTACTATCAGGGAATACTGCCTTTATTTGAGTAATCTTTTGAGCCAGCCAGAACGGAATTTGTTCCTGTTTTGCGGGTAATTTACCAATGACTGATTGTATAGTCTGTGGTGTAATTTTATTTGTGTTCCCCTGGTGAGAGGTGTGCTGTGGAATTTTTATAGCAGGTTGGACTGTTAAAGTCTTCATGACATATTGGACCAATTGTCTATGTATTTTAATTAATTGTTTTAATTGAACTAATAGTTCTTTGTCTGATATTTCTTCAATGTCAGGATGTGGTGTATAGCTGGCTAGAACCATGTGGCTCCTGGTCTACCTAGTGGACCGAGCCTGGTAATGTGATTTTTATGTTTTAGGGCGCCATTAAACCAGAGCTGATGCTCCTGATAAGTTAGTGGAATTTCGACGTCCTCGAAAGGAACGTATTCCGCTGGAGGTTCCTCTGCTTTGTAGTAGTGGAACTCGTGTGTCACAGCATTAGCTGCTGGAAAAGTTATCCATGAATAGAATACCTCTGTTTGCCGATGCTCATGTGCCTCTGCCACAAATATGACTGTACCACCTCTCTGTCAGAACCTAGCTGAGGCGTTCAGGATAATGCGCCTGCCGAGTATACAGGAAGAAGACAGATGAAAGAACTACAAGTCCCATAAGGCTCAAGGAGGAGGAGCCTTGAAATAGGGGCAGTGCGCACTTCCGCATATGCGTAATTCTGGAATCTGAATGAGACCTGCGTTGAAGAACGCCAAGCAAGGATTGCTGAGAGGCGAACTTAGCGAGGAACTTTGGAAGGGAGAGGATTCTCCGGCGTCTGCTCGAAGTTTGGAGACGGTGATAATGGAAGGTAGAGAGAGAGGAGTTGGGCTCAGCTCCGTCTCTCAAGGCTGCCAACCTTAATACTTTTGCTTATTGCTCTTGGAACCGGGTAGGGACCCTGTGACGTAACGGAGCGGTCCCGAAGCCCCGGGTGTTCTTTGTTTAATTAAGTACTGAAGAGGCTGGTGTTATCGCTTCGTTAACAGCGTGTTGATCCCCTGGTGAGGAGGAGCGCTGTTGGATCGTTTGTGTGAATTCATTTGAAATACTGCAGACTGTGTGTTGATCCCCGGGTGAGAGGGAGCGCAGAATCAAGTTAATTAAGGCGGCGGTTGTTACACCGTGGAAGCCAGACTTTTTTGGTGCAAGTGCCCAGAGCTTTTTAGCCTTAGTGAAGACACTTAACTTTGGACTTAAGGGAGGGGTCAGAACTTGTTCTCTAACTCTGATGAGGCAATCAGAGATGATACATTACATGGCTGTTAGTAGTTACGGAGGCTATTGAATCTTTGGTTTTGTTGTTTGCAAAAGGATCTGATTACCCAAGGTAGTTATGCGTTTAGTGAGACCTAATGAGAGTAGACTTTGGGAAGGAATGTGATACTAATGTGTCTGTTTCTGTATTCCAGATCCTTTGTCCCTGCTGACCCTTCCCGTCCTATATCCCCTGCCTGATCTGACCAGAACTCAGTGTTTTACGAATTGAGTTCGGAACGATCTGGAAGTGGAACCATTATAGCATCATACCAATCCTGAGGAGCTGAATCATAACACTCTCGATGATACACCACTATTTATTAGTTTGTAAGTTACACTCTTTCTTACATTTACCGGGATGATTACTGCATCCGGGTTGTTTTGCTGAAGACTTGTGTCCTCTGCTAATAGTTCAGTTGCTATTCTAACTCTCTCCCTTTCGTTGTCACTCTCCGTCATTTTGCTGACAGAAAGTTTGCAGAGCAAGTTTCAAGGAAACAAAGATTAGGTGCACAATATTTTGGAACACTGTATCCTTCAACGTTGAATAAACCAAAAAACTAATACATAGGATTCTCGTCCTACTTAGTTCTGGCGGATACTAACCATTTACCCACTCCAGACGTCTATTGGAGTTTTTACGGAAAAAGGGGTCTGTGTGAAAAGCACGACTGAGTTACTCTAGTATCTAGCGTTAAATTGTCGCCTTACCAAACGTTGGGCGCCATGTAGTGTAGTTCCTATATTCCCAATAGGCTCTGCGCATTGGAATAACATAAACGATAGTTTAGACGTAGGACTGAAGTCGACTAGGTCTCTATTTAATATGTTAGACTTAATTGTGAATGCTAGCTAGCTCAGAGGTCACTAGAAACTTTCTCGAATAAACAAGAAGGGATTCGTTTCTGACAACCATATAACATGGCAACTTTGTTCCCCAAGAATAAGAAATATATCTTCAGAGTCGCGGAAAAATAGATGGCTATTTCACTCAGTCAATCGTGCATGCTTCGTTTCACCATGGTTTTTGCTGAGAAATAGAGAGACAGGCGTTTTCAATAAAAAGGTTATTTATTGAGCAGTCTTCCTTCTCATGCAAGAGAAGTTAATTGCTACAATCGTAACACTTGCTATGAAGTAAAGTGCGTACAGTAAAAAGAGTAGTATGAAATAATACTGTAAACGCATTTATATGGTTTCTAATCCATAAGATACATAAAATAGATAAAATACATACAATGATAAATAATGACTAAAAGTACTCAACTGGTGCATCTAAAATACGCCTACCCCGGTGTACCTAACCTAAGTCTAGTACAAGGGAAGAAGTAAGTGAGGTGTAGCTTGAGTTAAATAGTTTCTGCCAAGAATCTATCCAAGAATTCTCGAAGGGTCTAATCAGCTCCGTACCTTGGTTATAGAATAAAGGAGGTCTTGTATCTCTCTCTCAGGACTCGATCTCCAAGTAACCCGCAAGGGTAGCAGGGAAACACTGGAGCTGGATTTTTCGGCAGGAGAAAAGACAGCGTCTCTCTCAGTGCGTCAGCGGGAGGGTCGGCTTCCTTCGGCACTCGCTACAGCAGGGCGTCGGGCAAGTAGTTAGTCGATCTGCTTCGAACCACCGTATGTTTGCTAGGGCAGATGCTGATATATTTATACCTGGAAGGTGCCGAGTTTGACGTAAGGGTGGACATAATAACGTCACTAAGAACTCGAAGTTCTTTTCATGCTCCAGGAGTTCTGGGACAAATCAATACTGAAGCAGAGGGTATTCCCGTACTGCTGAAAGCTGGTTGTCTTCAAGAACTCGTTGTACTCTAGGAGCTTAGTGGAAGTAGCCAAGCGGTATTTGGACTGTGCCTAAATATGGTTATGATTCTTATGCCTATATAAGGATATGATGAGTTATACCTATATAAGGGCACGAATCGGAAAAATTACACTAGAGCCCTAGATACGTTACAACAATGACACATTTCTGCATGGTTGCTCGGCATCTGATACAAGATACCCCGGTGGAGTTACTCACCTCGGGAGTCCCGTCCTGCGGTGGTGATGGCTATAGATGGGTTGATTGAGCAATCGGACTGTGGAAGACGGCCTGGAGCTGTAATTGGGCCTGGGGACAAGCTCACCAGCCGGCAGTACAATGTAGGAGAGCTGATCGAGGAGGCTACAGAAGTTGAAGCTGAAAGGGAGCGCAGCAGGAGGCGAAGAAACTTTTGCCCTGAAGTAGAGACAAGGCATGAAAGCCAGCCGATGAGTAGTGGATGGCAATGCATCTGAGAGCTGCAAAGGCGGACTGCAACACAGACATTGGTCGTAACACCACCGAGCAAATAGGGTCCAAGGGATATTTAAAGACTTGCCCAAGTTTATATCCCCAAACATCAAATGACAATACTTATAGAAAACCGGGGGTCTGATGCAAAGCCAAGTCAATGGGCTAGAGAACAGGCATGACTGTTACCAAATCAGTCAGGATACGATATTCCTATAAAGCCTTTAAAGCAAGACATAACAGTGAACATAACCCAGAACTGCAAGTGATTGTTGGTGAGACTCAAAAGAAATATCTATGTGGTCAATGGATTCCCATCAAATGTCATGCGATGATCAATAATCTCATTTGGTCACCCAGAGTCTTGGGGTGGTCTGTCTCTTGATCATTGAGACCATATCCACACCCAATCTGTAAATATTCAATGGGTCAAGCACACAATCACTGTGCTGACCATGAGAAAAGTGGAATCATATGGCAACCAGTGCAGTGCAATAAAGGAAAAAGTGGTGAATAAAATAGAGTGAAGAGACAAAAAAAAGGGGGGGGGCTTTTATTTGAGATATTGTCTGTCCCCCTAATTAAAACCAAGAACAGTGCAATAAGGCAGTGTCAAACAAATAAGTAACTGCCACGAGGGGCCAACATGTTTTAGCCAGTAGGGAAAGAGGTTGCATGTCTTTCTTCAGGGACCTCTGTTCTACAAAATATTGCTACCGCAAGTGTGAATACAAAAGGATAAACTAATAAATCATGAGAAGGATATGAATGAACATATTAGTCTGTGTTCATATTCCTCCGTATCAAACGGTGTGTCTCACATCTAAAAAACAAACATAATGGAGTCTACATTAAACATTCACTGTATGTCTCAATCAAACATATGCTTTTTTATGATAACAATTTTAAGTTTTTTTTCACTCACCCAGAATGACCGGGGACTAGACCTCACCTCTCCTGGACCAAGCTCAGGAAGATGGAGGCCCCGCTCTGTGAAAGCAAGGTATGGGGTATATTATGAATGAAGAACTGGCTAGGAACACGCCTGATTTCTTCCAAACATAAAATACACCCTATCAGGACCCTCTTTCACTGACACACATTTAATCTGATCAAGGAAACAGCCAAGGCTCACTAGAGTCAACATCCATTGCAGAGCCTCAAAATGTTCTTCCTGAGTGTGTTTAACCACCTTTTATACATGTAACCTGGCTCAAATATGTAAAACAAGTTGCCAGTCATAAAATAGGATCAAGCCCCCATGCTGAAGGACATGATAGAATTCAAAAGCGTAAGGGCAGGTAAAGCAAAATAACCAACATGCAGCCCAACAGAGATCTTAGGATAACTGACCTGTCCGTCGTTGCCTCGAAGCAAGACCTGAGTCAGGGGGGAGGCAACAGCTGCTTAGTCACTGGCATATTTAACAGGAAGAGGCCCGCGAGGGCGGAGTTACGACCATCAAAAATTGCCTCGTTGATGCCCAGTGTTGCCGCCTCAATTAAAATTGCAATTACAATCAAAAATTATGCTCGTGACTCGCATTGTTAAAGGAGCTCGTTAGTGTGTAAACTTGATGTTAGTAAGTCCGTTCAAACCCTCCCATTGAAAATCTCACGAGATTAGTTAGAACTACAAAATGACATCACTCGGACTCATTCTGTAGTTCACCAATCCCTGCGATTGCGCAGTGTGCCTACAATCATCAATATGTTAAGAAAAAGATTATCAAGCAACCGCGGCTTACTGTGCCCAGCCGTACAATCACGTGGGGTAGCCTAAATCTTTATTTCAGTACCACTGTTGAATTTGTCTTTAAAAGCGCATTTATCAGAAGCGCATAATCACGTGGGGTAGCCTAAATCTTTATTTCAATACCACTGTTGAATTTATCTTTTAAAGCGCAGTTATCAGAAGCGCATATTTTGCTGTTGTGAGGCCCAGTGCAACATACAGGGCATTTATCCCTCATAATTCTCAAAATATCATGTCCCCCGATATTCTTCAAGGGAACCCAGGCATTAGTAGTGCTCAGACTTATAGCCAAACTTTAATAGGAAATGAAACACAGGTGTTACCTCAATCATTGTTGTTACATAAATACGGTTATCTTTGTGCAACTCTTAACAATAAATTGCCATGCTGATGCTGTCTTATATGTATATCCCCCAGACCACTGGACCCAAAAACTCCCAAATGGTTGAATCTGTGTAAAGACCACTTATTGTCTATGGGTCCCTGCCACCTACTCGTATCATTAGACCATAATTCAGTGTGACAGGGGTTAGCTACGGCCTAAGAAACAGGATACACCATTGGTGAATTACTTAAATGTCAATAATGATTTACAGAGATGTGTGTCGTACATCTATTTCAAAGACTCGTCCACGGTATGTCACCATTAAGACCGTGGGAGTCTGTGGACAATTTATAGATCCATCGTTGTTCTTTCTTGAATAAGTGTTTAGATACATCGCCAATATGTGATGGTATAAACGTTTTTTCCAACACTGTCCACGTGAAGTCCTCTTCTGCGTGGTTCTGTTCCACAAAGTGCCTAGTGAGCCTAGTTATCGTCTCTTTGCACCTGAACGCACTTTTGTGTTCCAGCATCCTTTTTCCCCTTGAAGCAGGTCAAGGGGAAAAAGGAGAAACCAACAGCCACAGGTACACTGGGACGAGTCCTTGGGGCCCCATGCAGGTACACGCAGTCACACCAGGAGAAATCCCCCCAACCAGGGAACGACCCGAACCTAGCCTTGTGATTAATCTCAGTAGTAAGAAATTGAGTGAGGTGGAGGAAAGGGTTCTTAACAAAGGCTTGGGC
This sequence comes from Lissotriton vulgaris, assembly GCF_964263255.1. NCBI lineage: Eukaryota > Metazoa > Chordata > Amphibia > Caudata > Salamandridae > Lissotriton > Lissotriton vulgaris. The sequence continues at coordinate 730,218,879 of NC_141689.1, forward strand.
TTTGTTACAACCTTCAATGGTGACCTTTTCAGCTACAGGTAGAACTAGCCCACTTTTTTCGTAAACTACGGTTACATTATTATTTCAAGGACAAACCCACAGATGAGGAGATTCCTCATAATGAGAATACAGGACTAAGAAACAAGTCCACTTTCAGCCCGCCGACTCACTTGATACCCTCACAGGTCGCTACAATCGAGAAAGCGGTGAATGATGATATTGAAAAAATATGGAATGCCAATAAGAGCAACACCTTCAAGAACCTATCAAAACTTGAACACCAAGCTTTACGTACTTTAGCAGAGGATTCTATGATTACGATCAAGCCAGCCGATAAGGGCGGGTCTATCGTTATCCAAAACACTTTCGATTACAGATCAGAATGCCTCCGCCAATTGACTGACAGATCGTCATACGAACCCCTGGAAGTAGACCCCACTGAACGTTTGAGCCACCAAATCAAGATCTTGGTAGAAGAAGCCTTAAGTGAAGGATGGATTACCAACCATGAGGCTCATTTTTTACAGACCAAATATCCAACTGTACCCTATGTTTATACGTTGCCAAAAGTGCACAAACCCCAAAGACCACCTCCTGGGAGACCAATAATATCTGGTCTAGGCTCTCTTCTAGAGCCCCTGTCGGAGTTTGTAGTCTATTTTTGAGACCCATTCTACACACCATGCCGACATATTATTTGCAAGACACTAAAGATGTGTTGCGAGTAATGCCTGAGATAGAGTACAATCTTGAAACAGACTATTTAGTTTCCTTCGACGTTGAGTCTCTATATACTTCAATCCCCCAGGATGAGACTTTAGATACCATCATGTCCATCCTGGGGGAAACTGAATTGAACTCTATTACACCAGTTCAATTTATAATGTTTTTGGCCAGACTCGCTATGAAGGAAAACTTCTTTAAGTATGAAGAAACAACCTATCTACAAGTGTCCGGGACGAGCATGGCAGCATTTTTGCACCATCTCTGGTGAATCTCTACGTGCATGCATTCGAACAACATCACGTTTTGACACCCACCAACCCTTTCTTTCCATCTATCAAATGGTGGAAACGATATATAGACAACGTGCTCGTGGTATGGAGAGGTGATAGGGAATCCTTAGAATTTCATCAATGGCTTAATAGCCGGAATCGCTATTTACTTTTCACTGTGGAGATCAGTAATGATCGACTTTCTTTCATTGATCTCTCAATTTATGCCACCCCCACGGGACTAGAGAGTGAGCTGTTTCGAAAACCTATGGCCAGAAACTCTCTGTTGTTGTATCAAAGCCAACATCCGAAAGCCCTTCGTGACAATTTACCTTACGGGCAGTCCCTCCGTGTGCGGCGGAACTGCTCCACTGAAGAAACTTTTTGCAAACATGCACAAGGCTTATCCCAACAACTCCAAGCCCGACACTACCCGAAGAGTCTGATCAAACGCTCTTTTAAGCGGGCCAACAACAACCATCCGGAAGCACTTCTAGAGCCCCCCCAGGAGAAGCCTCCCCTCAATCGGCTAACCTTTGTAAGTACCTTCAATATTAAGTCCAATCTAATTCAGAAGATTGTCCGTCGCCATTGACGCATCCTGAATTCGAGCAATGACAAAATTGAACCCCTACTATTTGCTTTTAAGCGATCGAGCTGTATACGCGATTGCGTAATTCACACTCGACCAAAACAAGTCCCCAAACGTACAATAGGCACTCTATGGGATCTACCAGCAGTAACAGGACATCATCCCTGTGGATGCTGTTTGGTTTGTCCCCAAACAAAACACACAACACAAGTAGATATTGGGACTGACTGCCCTTGGGAACAACAACATTTTACCAACTGTAACAACACACATGTAATTTACCTGTTGACTTGCCCTTGCGCCATCAGGTACGTTGTGATGACCACGCGTAAAGTACGCCTAAGGATGCTGGAACACAAAAGTGCGTTCAGGTGCAAAAAGACGATAACTAGGCTCACTAGGCACTTTGTGGAACAGAACCACGCAGAAGAGGACTTCACGTGGACAGTATTGGAAAAAACGTTGATACCATCACATATTGGCGATGTATCTAAACACTAATTCAAGAAAGAACAACGATGGATCTATAAACTGTCCACAGACTCCCATGGTCTAAATGATGACATACCGTGGACGAGTCTTTGAAATAGATGTACGACACACATCTCTGTAAATCATTCTTGACATTTAAGTAATTCACCAATGGTGTATCCTGTTTCTTAGGCCGTAGCTAACCCCTATCACACTGAATTATGGTCTAATGATACGAGTAGGTGGCAGGGACCCATAGACAATAAGTGGTCTTTACACAGATTCGACCATTTGGGAGTTTTTGGGTCCAGTGGTCTGGGGGGATATACATATAAGACAGCATCAGCATGGCAATTTATTGTTAAGATTTGCACAAAGATAACCGTATTTATGTAACAACAATGATTGAGGTAACACCTAAGTTTCATTTCCTATTAAAGTTTGGCTATAAGTCTGGGTTCCCTTGAAGAATATCGGGGGACATGATATTTTGAGAATTATGAGGGATAAATGCCCTGTATGTTGCACTGGGCCTCACAACAGCAAAATATGCGCTTCTGATAAATGCGCTTTAAAAGATAAATTCAACGGTAGTATTGAAATAAAGATTTAGGCTACCCCACGTGATTATGTGCTTCTGATAAATGCGCTTTAAAAGACAAATTCAACAGTGGTACGAAATAAAGATTTAGTCTACCCCACGTGATTGTACGGCTGGGCACAGTAAGCTGCGGTTGCTTGGTAACCTTTTTCTTAAGATATTGATGATTGTAGGCACACTGCGCAATCGCGGGGATTGGTGAACTACAGAATGAGTCAGAGTGATGTCATTTTGTAGTTATAACTAATCCCGCGAGATTTTCAATGCGAGGGTTTGAACGGACCGACTAACATCAAGTTTACACACTAACGAGCTCCTTTAACAATGCGAAAGTCACAAGCATAATATTTGATTGTAATTGCAATTTTAATTGAGGCGGCAACACTGGGCATCAACGAGGCGATTTTTGACGGTCGTAACTCCGCCCTCGTGGGCCTCTTCCTGTTAAATATGCCGGTGACTAAGCAGCTGTTGCCTCCCCCCTGACTCAGGTCTTGCTTCGAGGCAACGACGGACAGGTCAGTTATCCTAAGATCTCTGTTGGGCTGCATGTTGGTTATTTTGCTTTACCTGCCCTTAAGCTTTTGATTTCTATCATGTCCTTCAGCATGGGGGCTTGATCCTATTTTATGACTGGCAACTTGTTTTAAATATTTGAGCCAGGTTACATGTATAAAAGGTGGTTAAACACACTCAGTAAGAACATTTTGAGGCTCTGCAATGGGTGTTAACTCTAGTGAGCCTTGGCTGTTTCCTTGATCAGATTAAACGTGTCTCAGTGAAAGAGGGTCCTGATAGGGTGTATTTTATGTTTGGAAGAAATCAGGCGTGTTCATAGCCAGTTCTTCATTCAATATACCCCATACCTTGCTTTCACAGAGCGGGCCTCCATCTTCCTGAGCTTGGTCCAGGAAAGGTGAGGTCTATCCCTGGTCATTCTGGGTTAGTGAAAAAAAAATTACAATTGTTATCATTCAATTCAATTCAAGATAGCTTTATTCGATTTTTACACAAGAAAATCATAAAAGCACAATTTAATACAGTATAAAAGTTAAGTTCGAAACACAAGTATAAAAAGTAAAAAAGATGAATTACAAGAGTGTTTATACTGATCGAAAGTAACTATCAGAGATAAATCAGTTCATGGACACTCTACACCTTACTGCGAATTTCTGAAAGCTGGCAGCTGCAGTAATCGTAAGTTCATCCTCAAGCATGTATAGTTTGAGTAAGGCTGGCCTGCATTGCTTAGGCCCCATTACTTCAGAAGTGGGAGTAGATGTTTCTTTCTTCCCCAGTCATAAAATTTACAGAACAAGACAACGTGTATGTTGGACTGCTTAGAAACGTTGTCACAGGGGCAAACCACCAAGTCGGCAGACCAATCATTTATGGTGGGGAATGTTAACAAACGATATAAGCAGTCCGTCCTCATCCTTGTTAGCAGCATTCTCGTATAGGCCGGAAGGGTCGGGGAGAGATAAAGGGGAATGCCTGCATCATGGAGTAAGAGGTTATGGTGGACAATCGTTGGTTTATTTCCTTCAAGGTAGGAACGCCTGTCCTCGAGCAGGCCTAGACAACGGGCTTTAAGATCCTTTTTCGAGATTGATAGACATGAAGTAGGATTGTCATACAGATCAGCTAGTCCCAGTTAAGTTAGAAATTTCTTAATATAAACGAGCCAGGGTATTTTCCTTGAGTCTGTTAGAGGCATACAGTCCTTAATCACATCGCGATTGAGGGCTGTCTTTTCCGAGGACCATATTTTGTGCCATAGCAGAATTGGTGTGGTCTTGATTATGTCTGAGATGTGTACCCGGGCAAGCTCATTATGGCAGACTGTGGTAGAGATGGAACGAGGGACAGCCAGCAGATATCTCAAAAATGCGTTCTCGCTGGTTTGTAACTCTCGGCAGTCCGCCATGCCCCAAGTTCCAGCACCGTATATTGCCGTGGAGACGCATTTGGCTAAATAAATGTTCAGCAAGATCCCAACCGGTTTCCCGCCTAGTTTTGTTGCAAACTTCTTTAGGGCTCCGATTTGTCTGATGAAAGCCAAATTGCGAGTGTGAATGGCTGCGTTCCATGTCCCTTTGTTGTTAAAATGTACATCCAGATAGATAAAGGTTTTCGTTAGGCTTATCTTTGTTGCATTTATGAAGGTGTTACAAGAAATGTTCTTTTTGTTGCTGCAGCACATAGTGAAAGTTTTACTCACGTTGATCTTAAGGCCTCTCGAGCCCATAAATATGGAAAAGGCTGACAACTTTTTTTGTAAGCCTAGTTGTGTCCTGTACATAATGACAGCGCCGTCCGCGTATAAAAGGATTGGGACTGCATGGCCATTTATTTTAGGATAGTCAATGTCCAATTTGGCCAGACAATCAGCAACACTGTTAATATAAAGATTAAAAAGAAAAGGGGCGAGGATGCAGCCCTGCCTGACCCCCTTTCTGATAGGAAATTTGTGTGTACAGGTTCCGTCCTTTCCATAGCGGACCTTGGCCCCAGCTCCTCGATACAGTTCCTTTATGAAAGCAAGTATATTTGGATCGACTCCCAGGTCTGTGAGGGTAGACCAAAGTATGCTGTGATTAAGACAGTCAAAAGCAGAGCTTAAGTCTACAAAGGTCATATATATATTGCTCTTCTTCGCCATTAGATATTTATCAGTAATCAGGGCTAAGTTAAGACATTGCTCCACTGTCCCAAGGCCAGAAACAAAACCATATTGAAATTTAGACAAAACGTCATTTTCCTGGGCCCATGCTTGTAGTTGATTCAACAAGACTCTCCCGGCCACCTTCATCATAGAGTCCAGTAAAGAAATCGGTCTATAGCATTTTGGGTCCATTCTTTCACCTTTTTTAAAGATAGGTATTATTATTGCTTCTTGCCATGTTGCAGGGAAGCCTTCAAGAGCATAAGAGTTAAGTACATTTGTGATAATTGGTGCCCAGAGTTGAATATTGTCTTTAAATAAATCAATGGGAATTCCGTCCGGACCTGGTGCTTTAGCATTAGAGCTTTCAAGTATGGCCAATTCCACCTCTGGATAATTAAAATGGGTGAGAAGCGGAAAAGACTCTGTCTGGCTTCTGTGCGAGTCATTTCCCTCCACTGGCTGTATTTCGAGGTTGGGTGGTTCGATCTGCTCATCTAGTTTATACAGTTCAGTAAAATAGTTTGTCCAGGCTTCCTCGGTGATGGCGATTTCTATGAGGTCAGACGTCCTATCCTTAAAGAAGGGGGCGTTGACCTCCCTCCAAAAGGCCGTGTTGTCCCTTAGAGTGCTTGCTTTTATTAATGCCTCCCAGGCGGTGTCTTTCAGTTCCCTTTTCCTGTTTTTGATTGCCTGTCTGTAAGCAGCACGTGCAGATCTTATTTCCAGTAAGTTTTTAGGAGATTTTTTGAGTATGCCCTTTAGAATGTTATGCGTTTTTGAACATTCATGATTAAACCAGCCTGGGCTCTTGGTCACAGTACTTTCTTTATGTTTTCTGGTTAAATTTTTCCTAATTTGTATTGCGATTTTTTCAAAGGCAGATATGATTGCTCGTGGATTAAGAGGGTGTTCAAGGCAAGTCTGAAAGAGATCAGGGTCAGACGTTATCAGTTTTTCCAGGAACTTAATTGTGTCAACTTTAGCCCATTTTATGGTGTAACCATTTCTAGATGATAGAAATATAGAATGTGAGTAAAGGTTTTCTGTTATGCCCCCGGATTTATTCCCGCTAGAGGGAGTGTATATTTTGGCACTAATCGGATAGTGATCGCTCATGACTAAGTCTTCTCTCCTAGCTTCTAGGGCATCGCCATGGTGACTATTGGACATCAAAATGAAGTCTATTATCGTGAAAGACCCCCTTCCGTGAAATGTAGGTAAGAAGTCAGTCGTGGGCACAGTTAGATCATTGAAGAAGCCCAAATCCCATTCATGTAGTAAGTTGTTCAGTTGATTCCCAACAGTTGTATGCTCGAAGTGGGTAGTATAGTCACCATTAGGGGCTCTTAAATCGCAGACCCTTGTTCCGCTGTATGGACATAGATGACAATTAAAGTCTCCTAGAATCACTATACGGCTATCTGATCTGTCCCCTCCCGCTCCCTTCTTCAAAAGTTTAGACAAATGCTCTGTAAATTGGAGTTGGTCATCCCTCGGTACGTTGTTATATAGGTTGATTATGAGGGAACTGACAACCTCTTTCCCAGTCAGTCGAAAAGCCTGTAGAGAGAGACCAATTTTATTGTTGCTGGGGTCAGATGAAGAGAGGTCTACACTTTCTAGAGAAATATTGAACCTATTTGAGACATATAAACAAAGTCCTCCCGAACATCTACCTTTGTTAGACTGAATAGCTGGGGTAAAATGTGTACTAAAGCCATCTAGATTGGTAGGTGTCTGATCCCAGCATTCCTGCAGCGCTATTATGTCAAAGGTATTTATAAAATTCAGGAAGATTGGGTCGCTTGCTTTTTTTGAGAGTCCAGCGATGTTCCAAGATAGGAGGGACATGTTTTGATTTGAATCAGGATTGTTCGATGAGAAGTTGGACTGTGTTGGTCCAAGGACTGAGTTCAAAGGGAGGGCTGAAGTTCCATCAGATAGAACATTTGTGCACCCAGAGATAAGCATATTAGGAGGGCCCATAGAGGTAGGTTCCGCATAAGGTTCACTGGCTTGATTTTGTGATACCCCTGGGCTTGCAGATGGCAGAGGAGTTTTTGGCTCGTGCTTGGGAGATGTTTGGTTACGTGATGGTCAATCCACCATTTCTAGGGCTGAAAAGCGATTGCTGGTCGGTGCCCCTCTCCAACCCTCTGTGTATGGTTGTTCTCTTCTAGGAATCCAAGGGTAAGGTTCCCATTCCCGTCTTCTACTGCGTGTGTCTACTTGGGACCAACTCCACCCGGGGGATTGATTCCAGCTAAAAGGGTGATCTTGTTCATAGGGGAACCTTGGAGGGTAAAAGAAGGACAGACGGTTGGCATCTATACCTCCCTTTTTTTCCAAGGTTGTCCAAGAACATATATATCTTACTGTATCTGGGTCATCAAAGTTAATGATGATGCAGTCCCCCTGTGTTCTTTTTCTTGTATCCCCGATCCAAGAGACCCTACGTACCATGGAGAATCTACTGTTACAGTTTGAAGGGAGGGGTCTATTGATGTTAAGCCATTGCATTACTTTGTTCGTTAAAGACCAGGTAGATTCTCTCATGTTTTCCTCTAATTCTGGGACCCCCGTAAGGATCACGGTATAGGGGCTTGCCTCTGAGGGGAGGTGGATAGGCCTCTTAGGTCTTGCTGGTTTTTTAGTGGTATCTCCTCCCTGCTGAATATCTAGGGTTTTGGGGGGGAAAGACTTGGTTTTAGTTTTTTGTAGATCAGCGGGTACTCCCATCTTCCCCTGTACTTGCTGTGTGGTGCCCTTGGTCTCTTTTAGATTAGCTTGCAAGTTAGTAGGGATCGTGGGAGTTTTAGGAGTTGATGGTGGGACTACAGATTTCTGTACGGTAGCTGCCTTGATGATGTTTACATTAGTGGGAGCTGGAGGAGCTAAAGTACTGCTAGTAGGTTTTTGGTGACTTGAAAGGTTAATAAGCCTGGCAATTTGTTTCTCGATGTTGATTAAGGATCGTTCAGTTGGTAGTAGTTGGGTCTTTATTAGGTCCTTAATAGTGGCTAACAATTGCACATTTAGTTCAGGGTTGTTTTTATGACTAGCAACGAGCCCCCTCTCGTCAGCATCCGTGAATGCAGCTGCTGCAGAGAGTTCATCCGTATTTACAGGTAGGTAGTTGTAATGGCTGGATTTTCTGTTTAGATGGGATCAGCCCCCAGGGGCCCCTGTGACCCAGCCAAAACGTACTCACCTTCCCTCCTTAGATCGTATTCACAATGAGTAAATATACAAATAAATATACAGGTTGCACCTAAGGATGGGGAATAACAATATACATATACGGATTTTCTACAATATCTTATTCACATCAGTTGGCCTCGCGGTCACCCCAACCCAGACCGTTCTACCCTAGGGCAGATCTGACACACAATCCGGTGTGTCTACACATGGGCCTGCAGAACCCAATGCTCCCTTTTCCAAATTGTTCGCGATCCTGCGAAACTAAGCGCCAGTATCCTCCCTGGCGTTCTCACTTATTCAAGCCACAATCCAGTGGGTATCGGCACTGGTCTCCCACCCAGTGTTCTCATTAACGCCGCATATCAACGACGAACACATTCCTATGAACCATTATTGGGATGATATCTCAGCAATCTACTCGGGACAAAACTAAAATAATAACTTTGAATATGGTTCCAGATTGTATAGTGTACTTCCTGCTCTTGGCATCAAAGGTCCACTCACTCCCTCTTTATTCGATCACCATTTACCTGATCGGGGTTTCTCATCCGTTCACCTAGACAGCGTTCAACTAGAAGTGCGGTTTACCTAGATTGAACATGAACACCAGGTACACAATAATTCTATGTGAATTAGGGTATTTATTAACAATAGACATAAATCACATTACTATGCAGCATAACATTTGCAAGAAAAAGGTAAAGATTAGAGTGCACATCCTACATAAATTGGGCGGGTATCACCTGGTTAGTGGGAAGTCTGGACTCGGCAGTCATCTAGGCTCCTGTCTCGTCTCTGGGTCCTGGCTCGCCTTGCAGTCACCCTCAGCCGTCACAAGTACACGTCTGCACCGCTAGGCTCGACCTCGTCTGCTTTCCCTCAGGACCTCGGAACCTTGCTGTTTATTAGCTACCGTCTCTCTCTCTCTCTGTATCAGTGCGCTCCGCGCTACTTCTCGTTCAGTCTATCTCAGAGAGTTTCGGTCTTAAATCTTTCTCCGACTTCAAAGATGGCGACTCATCCACCATGAAAATGAATAATGGCAGAGATGCTAACGGCTAGATGCCGCCTACGGACTAACTGACAAAAAGACTAACACCTTCGCTAATATCAAAGCCCGTTCCTTCATGGAAATTCACGGCCAGTAACCTGCCGCCCACCAAATTCTTGTACCTCCCCGTACCAAGGACACTTTCCCAGCTGGCCAGCCTGAAGTTGTGTCTTCGGAGTGGAGAAAAATACATTCCTTCGATAAGGGTCAGCCTGAACCGGTTCTCTCCAAGCGAACAACAGCTTAAAACTAAAACATTACTCTTCACCTAGAAAGCCTTCTCGAGCTACCGGGCAGAAAGCAAAATGGAGTCTGTCTCGTTTAAGGCCTACGGAGCCCATAATATGCATAGCTCCATGAAAAACAGATCGGCATGTTAGCAAATGAGTGAATCATGACTAGTACTTATATATCTATCCCCTAACTTAAATTCATAAGCCTTACTCTAAGGGAAATAATACGAAAATGCCTTTATATATGTAAGACAGGGTCCCTGTCTATCGGCCTAATCCCTATGCTATGGGGGTGATAGGCTGGAGTCACTCTCCATCATTCTCCATCTCCAAAGAGCTAGCAAAAAGACAGCCATAACATTACACCCCTTGACTCCAGTCTATTAACCACAAACTAAATAGAACTAACGTCAGTAGACGAATAATATGAAACAAAACTAACTGATCTACGACCCTTCGTAAGTCTAAAAAATTGTAGCAGGGAAGGAATACACTGAATAAAGCAACAAATTGCTATAAGGATACAGACAGCAACAATAACCCCCCCTAAAATTTGTCGCATGAAATGCATGTCAGGGAGCCAATTAAAAAGCCAGTCAAAGAAACCCTGATCTATATGTTCTCTGATTTCTGCAGTCAAGTCGTGGAGTTTGTTAATGTGGGACTGGATATCTTTAGAATGGTCAGACAAATTAAAACAGCATAGACCTTCAAAATCAGAGCACTCGTGCCCATGTTTTAACAACAAATAATCGATTGCTGCACGGTTTTGCAAAATAGCTCTACGTTCACCTTGGGAATCTAATAATAAATCTGATAAAACAGTAGACGTTTGGTTTATAGACTTCACCATCCAGCAGGCCATTTTGCCGATTGTTTTGGCATTATAAACGGCCAATGCTGGAACACCAATAATAGAAAAAGCTAAACCAAGATATTCTGATCTGGAATAAAGATGAACAGAGGAATCACAGTCTTCATGTAATGACATTGAGTCACGGACAATACGGGAATGGGAAGGAGGATGTGAAGAAAACATTAGCAAACTTAATCTAGTGATGGCACATGGGCCACCAGAAATATTCGCAGGAATATAGGGCCAAGATGAATTCCCGCAGGAAAAGAGCCATCCAGCTGGCAATAACATTGAACGATAATGGCTAGTTGCTACTACTAAACGTTTACAGGTCATATTGTTCTTCACTGAAAGGCATGAATTAGGAAGTCTCTTTGAACATAACAAACGTTGATGAAATGAAAAAGTAGTAGCGGCTTGGAGTTTCAACCGCAAACACTCGGTAATAGCCTTAGGGTTACAGGTCATAACGAAACAAAGATCACCAGGGGTAATATTAAAAGTAGTAATTCTGGAATTAATAGGGATATCAAGGTCTGGAAGAAGAGTACATGAGGGACAGAACTCGTGGGCCGCAAAATCGCCCAGAATAACATTAGGTCGGGCATTGGATACATTAAACACATGGCGCAAAGTCTCAGTGGATGCAGGGACAGCTACCAAACAGGTCGCTAGAATGTCAGTAACACTCTTCATAGGAGTGAGGCAAAAATGCGGAGAGTTCGTCACCCGCTTCGCGAGTGTGACCCAGAAGTTTGAAGAAGAACGCCACGCAGACCGCGTGGCTCTTATAATCCCATCAACCGGCGTCGGTGGATCCTCTCCTCTCCCGGCGTAGCAAGCCAAAAGGAGTCCAACGCCGACACATCCTGCAGCAGCAGTCCAAAGAATGATCTGAAACAATACAAATACAGGCCTTAATCATTCTCGTAAGTAACATTTATCAGCTGGGACAGCTTCCCAGCCATCTTTCCCTGGCTTCATCACCAAAACGGTGTTGTCATGACCGGTCGCAATAATATCAGCCTGTTCAGGAGGATTTTTAGGCGATTGCACCCATATTTTAGCTCCAGGAAGATCAGACGATCCGAAGCCTTTTTGTCCTCGCACAGTTAGCAACGTTGGGGCAGAGCCTTTCTTGATCTCACCACTGAAGACAGGCATAATCAGTAACTGAGCAACACGGTCAGACTTTTTGATCAATAAGTCAGTCTCACTGCTATTAAGCAAGAGAACCTTAATCTCTCCCTGATAATCACTGTCAATCACTCCTCCGAGTACTTCTACACCTTTCAGGGCCAGGCCAGATCTAGGGGCAATTAATCCAAAACTACCGGCAGGTATAGAGACACCAATGCCAGTTTCAACAATGATTCGATCTTTTCCTGGAAATTGTACATCATTTAATGCATGCAGGTCAAGGCCTGCGGAACCTGGGGTTGCTCTACATGGAGCCAAAGCACCGGGGGTAATTTCCCAATATGTGACAGTGTTCGAAAAATAATTAGGTTTTGCATCAACATGTGGAGGAAACAAACGCATCAAAGGAGATTCAGCATGTAACAAAGGACGATTATTTAAAATTAACAAGGCTTGAAGTAGGACATCTCTCCACTTGCTGTAACGGTCATTAGTCAACTTGCGCAACTGTTCTTTCAACAAGCCATTCATTCTCTCAATCAGTCCTGAAGCTTGAGGATAATATGGAATATGAAACACCCAGTCAATGTTATTCTCCGTACAGAATTCCTGCACCAATCTTCCACGAAAGTGGGATGCATTGTCTGATTGAATCTGGAATGGGACACCATAATACAAAATAATGAGCTCCAGCGTTTTAATTGTATTCACTTGGGTAGCATTCTTGCAAGGGAAAGCGACCAAAAGGCCACTATAAGTATCAACCACTGTACAAATGTATTGACAGTTTCTGCTCATAGGGAGCGGACCAATATAATCAATCTGCCAAATTTGGGCGGGCAATTTACCTCGATGTAAGTGGCCTCGAACAATTTGAGGCACCTCTTTCTTTCTAGAATGCTGGCAAATGGGGCAATGTAGAATGACATCTTTAATTAAAGAAAAGGGAATATGAATTCCTCTATCGGCAGCCCACCTGTTAGTGGCTTTCTCTCCAAAATGTCCTGCTTTCTGATGGGCCCACTTCGCCAATCCCGCCAAATCAGAATCCTGCATGTCAACCACTGCCTCAGAAATTTTAGACTGTTCATCTCCAATATTATGAAAAAATTTGTCAAGGGAGTCGATTGGAGTATGAGCATCCACGTGAAAGATTGTTACAGTACTCTGCGGAAGCAATTCCCAAATTTCTTGCCACAACTCTTTACCCCATAACTCTTTAGAATGCAATTCCCAATTATGAGAATGCCATGTTGGCAGCCACACCGCTAGTCCATTTGCAGTGGACCAAGAATCAGTGAAAATGTGACATGTACCTGGTAACTCTTGTTTCAAAACTTGATAAACCGCATAGAGTTCAGCATATTGACTACTCTTACCGTCTCCAGTTGTGCATAACAATTTCTTTGTTAAGAAACAGATTTCCAATGTCTTTTGTCACCAATGAACTTCGCAGAACCATCCGTAAACCACACATGTTTTCTATCCTCCACGGACAGATCATCAAATGATTTACCCCACTTCACGGGAGACTCCTGCACTACGGGAACCGAACACTCACTTTCAGCCTCATTGGAGGGCGCCTGCGCCACTCGCTCATGTAAAACCGCCACACCTTTCGGACCCACACGTGCCCTGTCCTGAATGTACCATTTCCATTTAATCACACTAGCCTCCTGAGCATGTCCAATTCGATGGGACTTCGGTGAACTCAAAACCCACTGCATAATGGGAATTTCAGGCCTCAAAATCACAGCATGGCCTAGGGTCAATTGCTCGGTATCCACCAGAGCCCAATAACAAGCAAGCAACTGTTTTTCAAAAGGTGAGTAACGCTCACCAGCCTCTGGCAACTTTTTGGTCCAAAAACCTAATGGCACTTTTTGTCTGCCCTGCTTTTGCCACAAACTCCAATTGGCATACAGGCCTTCCACGGACACATTCAAATCCACATCACCGTCACTCACAGGCCACAAATCCAAAGCATACTGAATAGCTTCTTTAGCCAAATTAAAAGCAGTCTGTTGAGGTTCACCCCATTCAAAACGCATTCTTTTTACGAGTGACTCGATACAATGGAGCCAAGATCTGACTCAAATGGGGAATATGCTGACGCCAAAATCCAAACAATCCAATAAAGCATTGCGCCTCTTTCCTGTTTCTGGGAACAGCAAAATCAAGTATTTTTCGTTTAACTTGTGGAATCACCTCTCTGTGACCCTCATGCCAATTAATTCCTAGAAATTTTACAGCTTGGGATGGAGTTTGTAATTTGTCAGGATTAATTTCCCAACCTTTTGCTCGCAAACAATCAATGATTTGATCTAAATGGGATTGTACCTGGTCTTGCGTTTCACCTTGAATCAAAATGTCGTCAATATAATGACAAATCTGAACTTGTGGATTCGTGGGCACTTCAGATAAATGTTCCGCCACCAGCCGGTGACAGATCGTAGGACTATGTACATAGCCTTGAGGAAGACTCCGGAACGTCATTTGACGTCCATTCCATGTAAAACTGAATTGTTCCTGGCATTCGGGGGCAATCGGAATTGAAAAGAATGCATTAGCAATATCAATAGAAGCATACCACGTACCTGGATGCTTTTGAATTCTCTGAATCAGTGTAACAATGTCAGGCACTGCAACAGTTAATTTAGGTGTATGTTTGTTCAATTCTCGATAATCAACAGTCATGCGCCAAGAGTTGTCACTTTTGCGCACGGGCCAAACAGGATTATTCCAAGCAGATGTGACCGGAGTAATAACTCCCGCGTCCACCAAATCCTGAATCGTAGCAGTAATTTCTTCATGACCACCTGGAATGCGATATTGTTTCTGAGAAATCACTTTCGTCGCTAAAGGGATCTTAATAGGTGGCATGCGTAAACGGCCAACCCGAACGGGTCTGGTCGAAATGTACTGTCGTGTACCAAATTGATAACATCCATCATCCAAATGCAAAGTCATACCTTTCAAAATGTCAATTCCAATAATGTATTCCAAAAGTGGCACAACCAACACAGAGTATTCTCTACGAGGAATTCTACCAATTTTAATTTCGAGTGCAGTTTGAACCGCGGGTGTCTCTTTACCACCCAGACCGGTAATTGTAAAAGACTGTCCATGAAATTTTCTCGACTTACCATGAATTAAAGTGGCCTCCGCCCCAGTATCAACCAACGCTCGGGCCCTTTGGATATTACGATGTTTCCAAAAAATCTCAATATCTACATAAGGTCTGTAATCTCTGTGGGCCCACTTGCGTACCGGAGCTTGACCTATTTCCTAGTCATTTTTCCTGCGTTCCGTCAACCAAGACAGATCAGGGTAAATGTTCTCAGTTTTCTTGGGTATTAGAATTTCTTGTTCATATCCGTCTCCAGTACGAAACGGATTAGTGTCAGGTTCAAAAAGTTGTGAGTTACGGTCAGAGAGCCTGTTACGATCCTCCCTCTTTCTTACATCAGGGGAATAACTCCTTGCATCTCGACGTCTGCTAGAGCCACGATCATCTCTTCCCCTCTCACGATCATCCTCTCTCCCCCTCCCATCATTACGACGGGGGGAACCACCACGTTCATGGCGCCGATCATCACGGCGATCAGAATTCACACGTCGTCTCTCATCACCACTGTCATCCGAACCACGATCATACTCATTCTTTCGCACACGACGGGCACCCTCCTTCCGATCCAAACCACGCTTACGAAACATATCCCATAGGATATTATTAGGTTCGCCATCAATTTCTTCCCTTTTGACACCATCAGCAATGAGAGCAAGAAACATGTCACGTCTAGAGAACTTATAGTCCCCACCAGTACGACCCTCAGGTCGGGATTGTCTTTCAGGTTTAAACCATTCACCCAGCTCACCAAGCTGACGAACAGACTCGAGCACAGCAGACAAAGGATTGCCAGTTTGATTAATCAATAGTGTCATCATGACCTGCTTATAAGCAACAGGGGAAGTACGTATAATGCGGTTACGCACAGAAGATGTTAAAAGACCATCCAATAACCTGTCAGCAGTACTAAGGAAGATACACGTTTTCATGACTTCCTCCTTCAAACGTTGCGACGCATCGCGCAGAGTATACCACGGTTTTTCATCAGTAGGCCAATCAGATTCAGTTGGATATTTATGATTACAGCCCTCAGACGCAAGCTGGAGCAAAGAAATTTGAACACCACCATTATAATTCCGAAAATGGTCCTGAATCGTAGAATCAGAACTTAAAGAGCAAAATCGTAAGCAATCAACAGCATCAAGCATAATACCGGCAGCGCCAAGATCATAAAGACGCACCATCCAGGTAAGCAAGGCCTCACCAGGCCGTTGTTTAAATCGTTGCAGGATGTCACTGACCTCCTGCTGAGTAAAATCTTCCATACAATCGAGAGCTATACCACCCGGATTACCAGGGGCTTGTTGTAATTTTCGTCGAAAAATCGGGTGAGCAGAAACTGCGGGAAGAGCTTCCGAGGAAGCCCGCATCTTAGATTTAACAGAACAATCAGGGCAAGCTACGTCATCCACACGGGAAGAACGAGCACGGTCACAATCGGGAGTCAAATCAATGCATGAAGCAGATTTACAATCACGTCCGGAGCGAGAAGACTCGCGCTTGTCACCCTCCTCTGCCGAGGAGTCAGAAGTATGAGAATCCCAGATATTACCGTCCCACTCGTCGGGGTTCCAATCCATTCCAGCTTTCGCTACAATCATACGCACTTTGCGTGAAGACACACGTCCACGACGATGTTTATATTTATATCGTGCAATACGGACCGCAGCCCTTTCGGCAATGGTCTGATATGTTTCAAGTTTATCGGCAAGCAATTTATTTTGACAACGCAACAAAGTGTGCGCATTTTGCAACTCGACACACTGTCCTTCCGAATCTTTAAACTGTTTCTGTAGTTGAACAAACCTCTCATGCAATATTCTGTATGCATTAAGAACAATCCACCCTCTGCGTCCTAAAATAGGAAGCTCATCACCCTTCACTACTGGCGCTTTCTGTAGGCATGACACCACATCAGCAGGCTCCGCCTGCTCCAAGCATGAAGACCAATTTTCACTCAAACCAGTAGAATCAGCCCACTCACGGGCCAAGGCCTCGTAAGGCGTAGACTCCCAGCCGGGAATCTGGATCGGTAATTTGAAAACCGACGATGATTTTTTCGCAAACATAATGACACACAAAAAATTATATACACAATTATAAACAAAATTTTATACGTACAAGCCGAGCGCAAACCAACGAGATTAAAACAACACAATGCACACAGGCTTCGTAAACAGTTCGTGACGCCAGATGTAATGGCTGGATTTTCTGTTTAGATGGGATCAGCCCCCAGGGGCCCCTGTGACCCAGCCAAAACGTACTCACCTTCCCTCCTTAGATCGTATTCACAATGAGTAAATATACAAATAAATATACAGGTTGCACCTAAGGATGGGGAATAACAATATACATATACGGATTTTCTACAATATCTTATTCACATCAGTTGGCCTCGCGGTCACCCCAACCCAGACCGTTCTACCCTAGGGCAGATCTGACACACAATCCGGTGTGTCTACACATGGGCCTGCAGAACCCAATGCTCCCTTTTCCAAATTGTTCGCGATCCTGCGAAACTAAGCGCCAGTATCCTCCCTGGCGTTCTCACTTATTCAAGCCACAATCCAGTGGGTATCGGCACTGGTCTCCCACCCAGTGTTCTCATTAACGCCGCATATCAACGACGACCACATTCCTATGAACCATTATTGGGATGATATCTCAGCAATCTACTCGGGACAAAACTAAAATAATAACTTTGAATATGGTTCCAGATTGTATAGTGTACTTCCTGCTCTTGGCATCAAAGGTCCACTCACTCCCTCTTTATTCGATCACCATTTACCTGATCGGGGTTTCTCATCCGTTCACCTAGACAGCGTTCAACTAGAAGTGCGGTTTACCTAGATTGAACATGAACACCAGGTACACAATAATTCTATGTGAATTAGGGTATTTATTAACAATAGACATAAATCACATTACTATGCAGCATAACATTTGCAAGAAAAAGGTAAAGATTAGAGTGCACATCCTACATAAATTGGGCGGGTATCACCTGGTTAGTGGGAAGTCTGGACTCGGCAGTCATCTAGGCTCCTGTCTCGTCTCTGGGTCCTGGCTCGCCTTGCAGTCACCCTCAGCCGTCACAAGTACACGTCTGCACCGCTAGGCTTGACCTCGTCTGCTCTCCCTCAGGACCTCGGAACCTTGCTGTTTATTAGCTACCGTCTCTCTCTCTCTCTGTATCAGTGCGCTCCGCGCTACTTCTCGTTCAGTCTATCTCAGAGAGTTTCGGTCTTAAATCTTTCTCCGACTTCAAAGATGGCGACTCATCCACCATGAAAATGAATAATGGCAGAGATGCTAACGGCTAGATGCCGCCTACGGACTAACTGACAAAAAGACTAACACCTTCGCTAATATCAAAGCCCGTTCCTTCATGGAAATTCACGGCCAGTAACCTGCCGCCCACCAAATTCTTGTACCTCCCCGTACCAAGGACACTTTCCCAGCTGGCCAGCCTGAAGTTGTGTCTTCGGAGTGGAGAAAAATACATTCCTTCGATAAGGGTCAGCCTGAACCGGTTCTCTCCAAGCGAACAACAGCTTAAAACTAAAACATTACTCTTCACCTAGAAAGCCTTCTCGAGCTACCGGGCAGAAAGCAAAATGGAGTCTGTCTCGTTTAAGGCCTACGGAGCCCATAATATGCATAGCTCCATGAAAAACAGATCGGCATGTTAGCAAATGAGTGAATCATGACTAGTACTTATATATCTATCCCCTAACTTAAATTCATAAGCCTTACTCTAAGGGAAATAATACGAAAATGCCTTTATATATGTAAGACAGGGTCCCTGTCTATCGGCCTAATCCCTATGCTATGGGGGTGATAGGCTGGAGTCACTCTCCATCATTCTCCATCTCCAAAGAGCTAGCAAAAAGACAGCCATAACAGTAGTTTAAAGAATTATTTTTTGGAGAGACACGGGGAGATTTTCTAGATCTTTTATGCTTTGGAGGGCAGTGTTGTTTATTTCTATCTGTTGGCCTAGCGCCATTTTGTTTAGGGATTGCTCCCTCCCTTGTCCCCTTATCCGTTATAATCGGGGGATCTGCTAAGGTTTGCGGAACCATTTGGGTGGGGCTTATCACCATGATCGGTGTTTTCTCCAGGTCTTCCATGGTATCTTCGCCCAAAGAGAGACATGTAGCAGATAGGTCAACACTCATTGGAATGGTATGTTTGTCTACACGGGCTTCATGCAATAATGGGGGATTTGTACCTGTCTGAATTGGTGTTGTGGCTAGGGCCAGAAGGCCCATTGAAGATCTTTGCGCCGCAGCAAGGTCCTGCGAAACACGTCTTTCTAGAAGTACAATCCCTTGGTTGATTGCATCGTTGGCTTTTGTGATAAATTGATCAATTGGGCCAGTGATCTGGCCCAACCCCTGAGCCGTCTTGCTCCTTCTTCCCCTTGTGGACATGATATCGCTATAGTAGCACGTTAACAGGCGCAAATAAAAATTATCTGAAGGACAGCTACTAAAGTACAAAGGGATACCAAGGAGCAAAATGTAAAAAGGTAGGCCCAGTCCAGTCTTGCACAGGCTTGAACGGGCTTAAACGGGCCCGCCTTTGGCCCGGGCTTCGCCCCGGGCTACGGCCCGCGCGCGTCCCGCGATGCGCGTTACTGGACTTTGTTTAAATGATGTTAGAAGAAGAGAGGTGTGGCTCTGGGAGGGGGCGCGGCTCACGCGGGAAGAGGACCCAGCTGCTGGTGGTGAATGCAGGTGCTCGCAGTCCCGGGGGCCGCGCCTCTCGCTTCCTCTGCGGCCAGGGAGTTGGTCCTCTGCTCACTCGAAATTCAGGAACAGTCGGCAGGCTTGGAAGCTACTCCTGTAGCACAAGGTAAAGGTTGCTGGGCAAAGAAAACCTCTTAGCGAGCAGCTCCCGCGAAGCGGGGGCCGTGAGAGGTAATAAGCAGTCAGCTGAAGGTGTGGCTCTCGGAGGGGGCGCGGCTCACGCGGGAAGAGGACCCAGCTGCTGGTGGTGAATTCTGGTCCTCGCAGTCCCAGGGGCCGCGCCTCTCGCCTCCTCTGCGGCCAGGGAGTTGGTCCTCTGCTCACTCGAAATTCAGGAACAGTCGGCAGGCTTGGAAGCTACTCCTGTAGCACAAGGTAAAGGGTGCTGGTCAAAGAAAACCTCTTAGCGAGCGGCAATTGTTATCATAAAAAAGCATATGTTTGATTGAGACATACAGTGAATGTTTAATTTAGACTCCATTATGTTTGTTTTTTAGATGTGAGACACACCGTTTGATACGGAGGAATATGAACACAGACTAATATGTTCATGCATATCCTTTTCATGATTTATTAGTTTATCCTTTTGTATTCACACTTGCGGTAGCAATATTTTGTAGAACAGAGGCCCTGAAGAAAGACGTGGGACCTCTTTCCCTACTGGCTGAAACATGTTGGCCCCTCGTGGCAGTTATTTATTTTTTTGACACTGCCTTATTGCACTGTTCTTGGTTTTAATTAGGGGAACAGACAATATCTCAAATTAAAGCCCCCCCCCTTTTTTTTGTCTCTTCACTCTATTTTATTCACCACTTTTTCCTTTATTGCACTGCACTGGTTCGGTATACAACTGTTACAACAAAGTTTTTACAACGCACTACCATTACAACGCAGGCATTACCACGCATACCATTACAACGCATTGCGCTGGGGGGCGCTCTAGGATAGGGAATAAGTATAATTTTATATCCAACACCTTCCCTAGTGTCCACGGGGACTGGAGTTGGAATATAAAATTATACTTACCACTATCCAGCACCTCTAAGCGCTATGCCTTGTAACGGTATTTGTTGTAAATACCGCGTTGTAATGGTATGCGTGGTAAAAGTATGCGTTGTAACGTCATACATCCCACTGGTTCCCATATGATTCCACTTTTCTCATGGTCAGCACAGTGATTGTGGGCTTGACCCATTGAATTTTTACAGATTGGGTGTGGATATGGTCTCAATGATCAAGAGACAGACCACCCCAAGACTCTGGATGACCAAATGAGAGTATTGATCATTGCATGACATTTGATGGGAATCCATTGACCACAAAGATATTTCTCACCAACAATCACTTGCAGTTCTGGGTTATGTTCACTGTTATGTCTTGCTTTAAAGGCTTTATAGGAATTTCGTATCCTGACTGATTTGGTAGCAGTCATGCCTGTTCTCTAGCCCATTGACTTGGCTTTGCATCAGACCCCCGGTTTTCTATAAGTATTGTCACACATACATTGGTGCCCGTTCTGCGCCGGCTTGTGCCTGGGCCCGAGGCAAGAAGCAGGAAGCAGATGTGAGAGGCTGGACCAGGAACACAGTGGCTGAGCACCCGAAAGCAGTTGACCGATGCGTAGCCTTGTTGGTTGGGTGCGCCTGCCCGGCATGTGAGGTGGGAGAGAGCCCCTGCTAAGCTAGGAGTTGAGCACTCGAACTCTAACTGGGCAGCTGCGGTTTTAGTCCAAGGGGGCAGTGTACATGTCAAGTAAGGAAGAAGTGACACCACTGGAGTCAACAGAAGGCAAAGATTATGTCTGGGAGTCAGAGCCATGTGTGCAATAAGTGAATCACCGCGGAGAGTGTGCTGATCCCA
The DNA here is from genome assembly GCF_964263255.1 of Lissotriton vulgaris. NCBI lineage: Eukaryota > Metazoa > Chordata > Amphibia > Caudata > Salamandridae > Lissotriton > Lissotriton vulgaris. The sequence goes on from NC_141689.1 coordinate 730,240,428, forward strand.
TAGCACATGGCTGCTAACTATAGAATACAGGAGTCTGGGCAGTCTGTAATGGGCACCGAACGGAGCCGGAGTCCCCCGGCTCCAAGGCGCAACACAGGTGCAGGTTAATTAAAAACCAGTGCCACATAGACTTACCTATCGAACACCACAGCATGCAAATGGATGGATCAACCCATTAAGACCACCTGGGAGGGCTTTTAACGCTGAATACTAGACGGCTTGAGACATTGGCTCTCTCTTGAGATACTGCTAATGTTAGAACAGTGCAGCTGGACATGCTGTTTATTTACTAGGTCTATGTTTGCCTCACTCTCTGCCGACCTGCGAGGGGGCACATGTTTGCTGGGGAAGCTTGATAATGCGTTCACAAAGATGGGTCGGTCATAGGGCACCGTACCTCGGACCTCCTCTCAAAACTCAAGTACCACTGACATGGAACAAACGCTGTATGCAAAGCAATTTTGAATGCCCTTAAGAATCCAAAATTGACAAAGTAGCAGCAGACTTGACGCTATTGCACTCAGGCCACAGGAAGTTGAAAGACTGCTTCACCTCCGCGGAGCAGTGTACATGTCAAGTAAGGAAGAAGTGACACCACTGGAGTCAACAGAAGGCAAAGATTATGTCTGGGAGTCAGAGCCATGTGTGCAATAAGTGAATCACCGCGGAGAGTGTGCTGATCCCATAGCACATGGCTGCTAACTATAGAATACAGGAGTCTGGGCAGTCTGTAATGGGCACCGAACGGAGCCGGAGTCCCCCGGCTCCAAGGCGCAACACAGGTGCAGGTTAATTAAAAACCAGTGCCACATAGACTTACCTATCGAACACCACAGCATGCAAATGGATGGATCAACCCATTAAGACCACCTGGGAGGGCTTTTAACGCTGAATACTAGACGGCTTGAGACATTGGCTCTCTCTTGAGATACTGCTAATGTTAGAACAGTGCAGCTGGACATGCTGTTTATTTACTAGGTCTATGTTTGCCTCACTCTCTGCCGACCTGCGAGGGGGCACATGTTTGCTGGGGAAGCTTGATAATGCGTTCACAAAGATGGGTCGGTCATAGGGCACCGTACCTCGGACCTCCTCTCAAAACTCAAGTACCACTGACATGGAACAAACGCTGTATGCAAAGCAATTTTGAATGCCCTTAAGAATCCAAAATTGACAAAGTAGCAGCAGACTTGACGCTATTGCACTCAGGCCTAGGGAAGTTGAAAGACTGCTTCACCTCCGCGGAGCAGGAGATAGCAGACCTCAAGCCAGCCACAGACTTCATCGAAAAACAACAAAATGCACATCAGGCCAAGATACGCTACCTTGAGGATTGAGTGCAGGATGTGGAGGGCCGCTCTAGGTGGAACAATATTGACTTGCTGGAGGGGGCGGAGGGCCAGGACCTTGTTGCATTCATGGAACAATGGCTAATAGACATTCTACCCTCTTCATCTCTATCCCCATTATTCACCATAGAGCAGGTGCATCGCATCCCCTCCAGGAAACCAGCACCGGGGCATGGGAGTTTGTCCACTCATTTTCAAGGTGTTGCATTACAGACACAGAGATATGATACTGCGAGAAATTAGAAAACTCACAGAAATTAAAATAGAGAATGCCAAAGTCCTGTTTTTCGCGTATTACACACTGAGAGTGCAGCATCAAATTGGCTCTTTTTTGCAAGTAAAACAGAAGCTTCGGCAGCTGGACATTCAATACTCGCTGTTATACCCGGCTAGACTCCGAATGGTGTGAGACTGTAAAACACGTTTCTTCGACACACCACAAGAAACATGGGACTGGCTGGAAACCATGGGTCAGTTTTCGGGTCCTCGCCTGTCAGGCATACCCAGAACTCGGAACGACACAGCAACCGGATCCAGGACTCGCAGCCGACAGAACAAAAAATGGCTGTCCAGCCTGACTGCATTGCCAGATCTAGAGCAAATCATGCAGGAGCAGCAGGAGGCAGTACGTGAAGCTGAACGCATAGCTGTGATCTCATAGACAGCAAGCAAAGATGGAACCCCAGTCCCCTCTTCTGGAGACGAGGGCTCATCGGTGGCCGGCCCACCGAACAGTGCTTCACTAAACCTGCCAGATGTAACCCCACAGACTTCAGATGATATTGTTTGACATTCAAACTGGTACTCCAGGCCTCTGGCACCCCTGGATGCCGGTTCCTCAATGCAAGCTGGTACTTTTAGCCTATTACATTGGAAATCCCTTAGGAGTAAAAGACTAAGTTAATGTAGAGGGTACTGCTCAGTTCCTCAGAGGCCGCACTTTCACTCTGTAAACACCAGCGCAACACCTTACACCAAAACTAAGGGATCCTACCATGACAAACCCCGCAAGGTTCTGCACACCTTCTCTCCCTTTCTCACACAGGGAACTAATCGGTTGCGCGGGAAGATGGCCTCCCTGCTACGGTTTGGGTAGCTCCTGTGGTTAATGGTGACCACCCTTTTGGTATTCCTCTATTGCCATGTTGGCTTTTTAGTTTTACCCCAGTTCGAGGGGCATTTTGAGGGGTGTGTATAGAGACGTCTGGGGTAGCCAACATAAATATGTATACACATGTGTTGACCTTGCAGTGCTCCCAGCTTCCCCTATAGAAGTGCAATGACAGAACATAAGATAATCACTTGGAATGTGTGCGGCCTCCTCACGCCCTCTCACCAATATGTGGTGTACTCCAATCTTAAGAGGCACAATGTACGCATTGCTTTCCTCCAGGAAATGCACCTAACTCGGGCTGAGACTGCTAGATTGCAGTAGAAGTGGAGGGGCAGAGTATTTGCCACAGATTTTTCCTCATTTGCCCGTTGGGCTCTGATTTAGTTTTGCCAAGGTAATCCTTTCCTCATGGAGGAGGTTGTATTGGATAAAGAAGGCAGATATGTGATTCTAAAGGGTAGACTATATGAGCAGCATCTCCTAATAGGTAATGTATATACCCCAAATGTAGATCATGAATATTTCCTGAGATCACTCTCACAGGCATTAACTAAAGGGTGTGACATACCATGGCTGATAGAGGAAGTTTTAATAGCGTCATGGACACAGAGCTAGATAGAACTTTGAGCGTAATATAGGCACTGCTTCATCTGTACTAGTGGAATGGGATGCTTTAAAAGTTACGTTGGAAGGAATATGCCTCTGGATGGGATGTGGGATGAGGAGACAAATAGAGGTAGAGCTGCGGGAAGTAGAAAAGGACTTGCTAACACTAGAGACACAAGTGATAGCAGAGGTCCCCAGCTCGACCAGTTTGCTGGAAGTGCGCAACAAACATTCAACACTATTAGTGCATCTTAGATGTCTAAATTATGCGGCACATTCAGTGAAAATACATGACAAAGCAGATTGCTCTGGGCCTCTTCTTGCCTGGCTGATCAAACAAGACCAATCATCAGGCTCTATCACAGTGCTCAGATCCCAGGATGGAGGGCAAAAATATAAGTATCATAAAATTTGCAACGAGCTGGCCACCCATTTCACACAATTATACCAGTCAACACTGGAAGCATCTGAGAGAAACATATGCATCTTCCTAGACAGCCTTGGCTTCTCCAAACTCACACCTGAGCAACAATGGAGGAAATACGTGGCACAATGCATCTGGGAAAGTTCCGGCCTCAGATGGCTTTCCGCCAGAGTTCTATAAAACATGTGCTGTTATCTTGACGCCACAGCTGCACTGAATGTACTTGGAGGCACTGCAATCTACGTGCCTCCCAGTCTCCCATTATGAAGCCACACTAATCACCCTCTTGAAATCAGATAGCGATCCCACATATACAGGTGCATACCAACCCCTGGTGTTATTTAAGGTGGTCTATAAAATACTAGCAGGAGTCCTGGAAGGACGGCTAGCGCTAATCACTCCACATCCCATTCATACAGACCAGAATGGGTTCGTACAGACTCATAACACTTAACATATGTAGGCGGTTTTGGGTAATGAGGAACACCACAGGTGACTGGCCAGAGGCGGGCTGTCTAGTGTTAGAACTAGAAAAAGCCTGTGACACCGTTGAGTGGCCATATATATGTGTGTGGTACTCCAGAGATACTGATTTGGGACATACTTTTTAAGCCTGGTCATACTACTATATGGTGCTCCAACAGTAAGGGTTCACGCAGGTTCCTTGATTTTATGTCCCATAAAGATCTGCGGGGGCCCCAAGCAAGGGTATCCCCTCTCGCCCTTAAACTTCTCGCTGGCTATTGAGCCAATGGCAATGGCCATACAGCAATCTGCAGAACACTGGGGCATTCAGTTAGGCGTGGAGAGGCATGCTATATCGCTTTATGCATATGACATTCAGTTGTACCTCAGACATTCAAGCTATACCTCCTGTCATAACTGACACACTTAAAACTTTTGAGAGACTATCAGGGCTACATGTTAACTGGGAGAAATCATGTCTATTCCCCTTTGCTCCTAATGCAACAGCCCCCCATTGGTGGTTGATGGCATGCCGGTAGGCGTGGCAGCCAGACATGTTCCGCTATTTGGGAATAAGGATACATCATACGGCTTGGGACATACTAAACAACAACCTTACTAGAGCGGTCTACTACGGCTCTGATGGCACAAATAGAGTTCTTGAAAACTCTCAGTCTCTCTGTGGTGGGTAGGCTAGTGCTCATTAAAATGGTTGTGCTGCCATACCTGCTACACTATTTTACTAACCTCTCTCTTTATTTACCAGTGTCATTTTTCGGCTTGTTAGAAGTCACAATTCTAGACCTTATCTATAACAAAACACTTCGCAATGTGGAGCTTGCAAAATGATATTTGCCCCAGACTCAAGGAGGGCTGACCCTACCAAGCATAGAACATTACTATTTAGCATCCCAAATACAATGGGTAGCGGGTTGGCTAATGGAACTACACTAAGTAGACACGGCAGGGAATAGACCTCTGTACACTGTAGTCATTCTTTTGCACATTTTTCACCAATGCACTAGGCCTCTTAGGTTACTCCCTCTATTGGTGCAGGTTGCCCACAAATGTTTATGACCAACCTTACATCTAACCAAACACATCACCCCATATGCATCAGCTATTCTGATACTAGGCATGCCAAGGGGCAGCGACAGGGTTAGAATAGCAGAGTTTGCAGCCTGGCATGCAGTATGGGTACACATGTTAGGAGATCTTTATAATGACATGCGCTACGGACATTTTAATATCTGATAAACGAGGAGGGAGTCCCACGAGAGGTCATTCTAAATCATGCATCATGAGTGGGCATACTGAAGCACCACTGGGTTGACATTCTACAAGAGTCTCAAACACCCCTATTAATGCAATATATACATGTATTGGGCACAAAAGGACATCTTACTAAGTGGTTAGTGAAAGCTCTTAGAAAAAAAACTGCAATTGATCTGGTACCGCTGCGGGCCATTGGGAGGTGGATGTGACCCGTCCGTACACACCTAAGTAATTGAATAAGATGCTGGAAAGCCCCAGATTGATACCCAGGAATGCCTGATCCAATTATATATAGTTCACTGACCAGACTTCTCCCCAGACAAAATTAACAGGTACTTCCACAAGACAGATGCATGCTGCCTGAGCTGTAATTTAATTGACTCAGACTTCATACATATGCTCTGGTCATGCCCCAAACTACTTATTTACTGCAGGGAAGTGACACAGCTTTTGTCCACATGCACGGGCAAGGAACTCCCTGATACATGGGAAGCTTGTATCACAGGGATATTTGTCAGGGAAAAGAGACACAGAGCCACTTCCAGATTTTTAGATCTAGGATTGGTGGTAGCTAAGAGGCTTATTACAAGACGCTGGAAAACAGTACACCCCCCTACTCTACAAGCCTGGACTCAATCCATGCTGAACTGGGCTAAAGCGGAGGGAACTGCCCTGGTTAGGGAAGATACCCTAGGTTTACGCAAATATCCAATTTCAAACCCATGAATTGTAATTCTAACGTTGCTCCAACTAGAATTAACCGCATGAGACTCTATGGATGACCCTGATGTAGAGCGCCCTGAACCGCACACATTACAGCACAGAAGTCATCACAAAGTATGGTCTGGTGCACATATTAACTGTAACACATAATGGGATCAAATGCAGGGCTGGTACAATGTACTTGACAGCTGTAGGTCACAGGAGGCACACAGCAGATGTTGGAACACAACCTCTCAATCAGCTAGGCCCATCCTCTTTTCTCCCTTTATGTTACATGTTGTATGTGTTTTGTTCTGACACAGCTGTCTGATCAATAGCCTCCAGGGGTACAGCACAGTTCCAAGGTGGTGATAGGATTGATCAAAACAAATACACATGCTTGCAGCTAGCCCACATATGTAATGGAATGCTGTCATTGTTACATGACAGGATTGTTGAACAAGATTTATTCAATGTAAGGCACAAATGTAATGCTTACAGACATCTGTATGCACATTACTTGTAAATCTACAATGGTTTTGACATGCATATAATGTTCCTTCTTAAGGTTATGTTTCTGTGGGAACCACTTAAGATAGTAATATGTATGATTACTCAAAAGAGTTATTAAAAACAGATCGCAAAAAACACATTACGTTCAATGAGGCGGATCTTAGTTCTGGCTTGATCACATTAACGCTGAGCTCAGTGCTGTTCATCATCTTGAGCATTTCTCACCTGGTTATTTGCAACAAGTGGGCATTGGCTTTCGTCTTCACTGTGAAGGAGGGTATGGACCCCCCTGCATTGATTTGCATGTCAGAAAACAGTCTGATTTCTTTCTGAATGTTCTTGTATTGAGCCCTGCAAAAAAATAATAAGTAGTTCTTTTTTCTTCAGCCTGATGCAACAGAGTCTTTAGTGGGTGTAGGTGCAACTCTGACAGATCTTCTCTGAGGATGACAAGGGTCGGTGTGTATGGTGACAAGGGAGCAAGGCCACGCCTCCCAATCACGTACTGAGGCTAGCTAAACTCGCCACACTACCAGAAGATATCAATTAGCGTGGAGGTGCCTTATTGCATGTCTGGAATGTGCAGTACTGTGCCACAGTTCTCATTTGTCCCCAATAGAATGGTGTCTTTACCCCTAAAACACAAGGAATACAGTGTAAGTATCTGTACAATTAAGGGTTGCCCCTTCCCTTCTAACCACGTATACCTATTCACCTCAGTATCCCAGATTTCCTGACATTGGATATCTGTGTTGTGGTTCCACACTCTCCTATAAGGCTTGTTTCCCTTTGTATCATCAAGGTCGATGGCCCTACACTGGAACTAAGAAATGCTAAGGGCCATCCTGGGAACACAGATGGAAGCAGGAGCAAACATGTTTGTGCATTGCTGTGGTGGGTTTGCTAACTTCAAGAATCTCTTTTGTCTAAAGCCGTGGGGCCAAACAATATCCTCCCTATGGTGCCCCTCCTGCGCATCCTATCTAGCTCTGTCTAATGTCGCTAGGCTGGGTGAAAAGGTACAATTCTGTAGGACGGTCTGTATCATGTCAGATTCACTATAACTCTATTGGAATCTACTCTGTTGGGTTGTATCTTGGCCCTAATCCTACATAGGTATAGGTGGAGAAGGATGTTTTTCATTTTTCAGGGGCTACCTCTTGGGACAAGTAAAGCCTGTCTGCGCCTACTGCATGCGGTATCAGCGAACAGACGTAGCATGACCTGGCTGTTATCTTGGAGTCCACGGTGGTCATGTGCTGATACCACATGTTCTGTAAGAGTGCACTGTGTATTGTCTGTGGAATGCTAGTGTTGGAGTAGGTAAAATTATAAGTGATGTGGGAGAGTTCTTTAAGCAAGCGCGGTGACAACTTTGAGATAAACTCCATGAGACTGTATTTGTATATTTAATTAACTGCTGAATCCACTCAAGATATATGGGGTAAAGTGCTAATTTCAAGCCATGTTGGAGTTGTAATGTATATAGGTTACCACAGCCAGTCATTATAAGCCACCAGATCCTTTCATTAGTGGATCATAAATTGGACAAAAGGAGAGTTATTATTTTGATTTCTTTGGTTGCCTTATTGTGTTAATTTATTATTTTGGATTGTTGTATTTGTTTTTTAATTTACTTTGAATTGCAGGAACGGCAGTCAACATGTATTAACCTCCCCAATTTCGTATCGCCGCCTGTGTTGCCTTGGAAGAAGTGGAGGTGCCTTTTTGACTCTTACTTAGTAGCGATAAATGGGGAAAAGTTCTCAGCTGCCAGGAAACAAGAAGTTCTTCACAATTTGGGGATTTAGGGTTGCAACCTCTATGAAAATCTTGACCCTATAACGGTGGGAAATGGAGAACGCAGGGACCTGTACTAGATGTCAATATTTTATTTATTTTATTTATTTATTTATTCATTTGTAGAGCGCATGGTTACACCAACGGTGTGTCCCCGCAGTAAGACATATCCAGATGAGTGACTGCTGTTCCTATGTGGCTCTTACACTTTACCCTCATACGTATTTGAGAACAGCCATGTCTTCAGCTGTCTACGGAACAAACTTTCGCTGGGTTCCGTTCTTATGGTGATTGGCAAGGTGTTCCAGACTTTGGCCGCCAAGTACTTGAAAGAGCGAGCCCCTATACGGGCTTTGAATATTCTTGGGACCTTCACTAAAGCCATGTCCATGGATCTTAGGTTACGTCCAGGCATATATTTAGTCAGTAATGGTTGCAGGTATCTAGGGCCTTTGTGTGAGAGGATGCGATGGCAATAGCACATCGCCTTGAACATAGTTGTTTCCTCCACTGGCAGCCAGTGTATGGTGGCAATGGCCTTCTTAGTGTTAGTTCTCTTTGGGAGACTGAGAACCAAATGTGCCGCAGCATTTTGGACCCTTTGCTTAGCTAGGCCTTTTTTGGAGACACCTAAATACAGTACATTTCCATAATCCAATTGTGAGGTAATTATTGCGTGTACTATGGCTTTCCTGGCTTTGGATGGCAATAGATCTATAACTTTCCTCAGGGTTTTCATGGCACCATAGCACTTCCCCGCTACCTTCCGGATCTGATTGTCAAATGACAGTTTAGAGCAGAGGTCTTCAAACTTTTTGATGCCGAGACCCCCTTGTAAAACCTTTTTAGGCGTAAGGACCCCCTTCCAACAAAAGATTCTAGAAACTGGTACTCCTCATCATAAACAACTATCGACAACCATATATGCGCCTGTTAGACCTCATCACATCCATCCATCCATCATTCATCCACCCACACTTCCACACATCCATCCATCCTTCATCCATCCACCCTTTCATCCTTCCATCCATACATCCATCCTTTACCTATCCACCCGTCCATCCACACACCCACCTTTTCACACATCCATCCATCCATCCATCATTCATCCATGCAACCTTTTATCCATCCATACATCCATCATCCATCCACCCTTTCATCCTTCCATCCATACATCCATCCTTTACCTATCCACCCGTCCATCCATCCATCATTCTTCCACCCACCTTTTCACACATCCATCCATCATTCATCCATGCAACCTTTTATCCATCCACCCATACATCCATCCTTCATCCATCCACCCTTTCATCCTTCCATCCATACATCCATCCTTCATCCATCCTCCCTTTCATTATTCCATCCATATATCCATCCACCCTTTCATCCATACATCCATCCTTCATCCACCCACCCTTTCATCCATCCACCCACCCACCCAGCCAGCCATCATTCATCCCCCACCTTTTCACACATCCATCCATCCATCATTCATCCATGCAACCTTTTATCCATCCATACATCCATCATCCATCTACCCTTTCATCCATACATCCATCCTTTACCTATCCACCCGTCCATCCATCCACCCATCATTCTTCCACCCACCTTTTCACACATCCATCCATCATTCATCCATGCAACCTTTTATCCATCCATCCATCCATACATCCATCCTTCATCCATCCACCCTTTCATCCTTCCATCCATACACCCATTCTTCATCCATCCAACCTTTCATTAATCCATCCACCCTTTCATCTATACATCCATCCTTCATCCACCCACCCTTTCATCCATCCATCCACCCACCCATCCATCCATCATTCATCCCCCACCTTTTCACACATCCATCCATGCATCCATCATTCATCCATGCAACCTTTTATCCATCCATACATCCATCCTTCATCCATCCATCCACACTTTCATCCTTCCATCCTTCCATCCATCCTTCATCCATCCACCCTTACATCATCCATTCACCCATCACTCATCCACCCACCTTTTCACAAATCCATCCTTCATCCATGCAACCTTTTATCCATCCATACATCCATCCCTCATCCATGTACCCTTTCATCCTTCCATCCACCCTTTCATCCATCCATCCACCCACCCTTTTCACACATCCATCCATCCATCCTTCATCCATCCATCCATCCACCCTTTCATCTTTACATCCATCCACTCATCATTCATCCACCCACCTTTTCACACATCCGCCCACCCTTTCATCCTTCCATCCATCCGTCCATCCATACAGCCATCCACCCTTTCATCCATCCATCCTCTCATCATTCATTCACCCACCTTGTCTGTGCCTCCCTCATGGGGGGTCAGTGTCTCTCTGCTTCGTCTTCCTCTCTCATGGGAGGGCATCCCTGTGCCTCCCTGCTTTGGGGGGGGTGGAAGGGGGGGTGGCAGCCGGCTGTGAAAACATCTCACCATGAAGAACAGACTCTCAGCCACATTTCTCCTGCACAGGCGCCAGGTATGAGGGCTCGTGGGACTTGAACCAATGATATGATTGTAATGTCCTTCTGCTGTCCTTCTGCTGTTTACTGTGTATTTGTAAAGCGCTCTGATGCCTACGGGTTTACGGGTTAAACTAGCGCTATATAAAACGTTAAAAGTAAAAATAAACCCACAGCTAAGTCCATTGAACTCAAAGGGCTGCAGCCTCCTCCCCCTCCCCCTCCACCCACTGCTCCTGTATGTCAGCCTGGCTGAAACAGCTTGGACACACACAAAGGCACACCAGAGTACTATAATAATAATAATAATCTTTATTCGGTTTTTTAGCATTTGCAAAACCATAAAAGATGTCATAGTATACAAACATTCACAGTAAAAAAGTACAATTGAATATACAATTAAAAAGTGAAAATGCCAACAGTTTACGTGGAATATAAATTGGTCCTTTGTTTTACAGATTATTTCTGTGCCTCATGATGCACTTTAGAAAATTTAGTACATGGTACACAGTGGATTCAGAGTCCAAAGATTGAAGTGCCAACATAGCTGGACGACATTGTCTGTAGTCTCATTTTTTTAGTAAAGGGATAAGCCATATTTTTCGATGGGTGTGGAAAAACTTGCAAAACAGTATTGTGTGCATGGTGGTCTGTTGGGAAAGATCATCACATGGGCACGGGTCCATCTGAGTATTCCAGTTATTTTTTTCCGGAAATGTCACTAGTCTGAAGAAAAGGTTCATTCTGAAACTTGTTAGGAGCATCTTTTCATATGCGGTGATCTCTAAGGTCAAATATAACTGAATTTTCGGAGACTGCTGTGTCATAATTGCGTGGATAACAGATTTTTTTGCAATCAGCGAAGTCAGTCTCAGGGATTCCAAGTGGCTCAATGCGGTTTGTTTCAGTTCTTTTTTGGATATATCTTTTAGATTTTCTGGTTTATAGTAATATTGTTGTAGACCCAGGTCGGAAAAGAAATGTCTTACATAGGAGAGCCAAGCTATTTTGTGGGCGTGGTCCAACTCCATGGTATCCTGTAGGATGCTTTTGGTCAGGCTATTTTTTTCCGACAACCAGACTCGCCTCCAAAGCAAAAGAGGTTGAATTTTAATTAAATCTTCGATATATGAGATTCCCAATTCTGTGTGTGAGGCATAAGTGGAGGTGCCTCGTGGAGTTTATAAAAGGAATCTCATGAAGATATTTTCCTCTTTTTATATAGAGCCAGTGGGTGTATGTCCCCAGATCCCTGCACCGTATATTGCGATGGCTTGGCATTTCGCAGCGTAAATCTGTAGCAGTTCTACTGGAGGTCTTTTTCCGAGTTTATTTGAGAATTTCCATGATCGCTCGTTTAAATAGATGTCTCCTGGCCTCAACCGCCGCTTTCCAGTTTAGGGCGTCATCTATCATAATGCCTAAGTAGGGATATTGTGAGGTCTTTTCAATTTTTTGGTCTTTCAAAAAGATGGACTTAGTTGCTTTTCTTGGTCCGCCGACTACCATGAGAAAAGTTATTTTAACGTTAATGTGCAAGTCCAAGGCACCCATAAAATCTGCGTATTTAGATAAAGATTTCTACAGTTCAATGGGGGTTCGAGCTAAAATGACTGCGTCGTCCGCATAAAGTAGCGCGGGGATCAAGCGATCTTTTGCTCTGGGGAGGTCCCTCCCCCCTCTCAACATGGTCTCTTCTAGGCCGTTGGTGTACAGAGAGAAGAGGAAGGGGGCCAGGACACAGCCTTGCCTCACTCCCCGCTCTACTCTGAATGGTGCCGTCAGTTCTCCTCTTGTCCCATACCTCACTCTCGCCGTGGCTTCACTGTAAAGCTCCCTTAAAAAGTCCAAGAGAGGAGGATCTACCCCCATTGCGCTCAGCAGTGACCAAAGCTTAGCATGCGAAACACAATCGAATGCGGAGGACAGATCCACATATACCATATAGATGACACCAGGTTTAGCGTGGGTGTATTTTAATGTTAACAGGCTTAGATTTAGGGCCTGGTTGACAGTTCCAAAGCCCTCCCTGAACCCGAACTGTAGGTCCGAGAGGATGTTTTTGTGTTCTACCCATTGTTGTAGCTTTTCAAGAAAGACTCTGCCAACTACTTTGCCCAGGGAGTCGAGGAGGGAGATTGGTCGGTAACACTTAGTGTCTTGTCGATCCCCCTTCTTGAAGATTGGGACCATGATGGAAGATGACCATGAGTCTAACAGGCCGAGTTTCGTTGTTGCTATACAAACTCTTGTGATTATTGGTACCCAATAATTGGAAGATGTTTAAATAGGTCGACTGGGACCCCGTCAGGGCCGGGGGCTTTCCCACTCTTGCTTAAGGATAGCGCCATTTCGAAGTCCTGCAGATCAACCTCCATTGATATAGGATAGACTACTGGATTGATGTTAGACTGGGGTTCTTCGCTAGTAGGTGTCAGTTTGAAGATTTTCGAAAAGTGGTTCACCCACGTGTCCTCGTCAATAGCCACGTCTATTTTTGGGCCGTTGGAGTCGGTTAGCGAGGGGGATTTGACTATTTTCCAGAATGCCTGGCTGTCTTTCAGAAGTGCACTCTTGTGCAGAGCATTCCACAAGGATTGTTTTAATTCTTTTTTCCTTGTTTTCCCGTCGAAGAGCTTGGATGTTTGTTTTGTCTCTGTTTGGATTTCCGAGAGCTTTCATCAGATTGGTCTGCGCTTTGGTACAGTCTCGGTTGAACCAACCTATGGAGCTTTTCTTGTTTTGATTAGGTGTTTTGGTTAGCAGTTTTTTGACTTGTTCTATTATTACATTGAAGTTTTCCAAGATTTGATTCGGCTCCGCGTGAGGGTCGAGACAGATCAAAATGTTATTATAGTCAGATGTTACTAACCGTTTTGTGAGAATATTGGGGTCCACTTTTTCCCATTTTATTGTAAATCCATTGCTTTTACCCAGTTCTAGCCTATTCTGTGTTAGGGTGTTTGCTATGGTTGCCATCAATGTTCTTGGTTGGTTTGTTTGAAGGATTAGGCTTAGAGCGGAGTGATCACTGAGATTGTTTTCCAAAATTTTAATGTTGTTGATTTGATCTTTCACGCCTTCTGCGACTATTACATAGTCCACGGTAGTCTCGTGGCCCCTTCCTCTGTAGGTGGGTTCTAATTTATTGTTTGACTGTTGGATGGGGTTTATGATTTTCAAATCCAGATCGGAAAGTATTTTGTTCATGGCTAGCCCCACTCCTGAATGGATAAAGTGGACTAGGGAGTTGTCATATTCGTCCACCATTCCACAGGTGTCGTTGTTGGGGCAGGGATGTAGGTTAAAGTCTCCTCCCCAGATTATATGGGCATTTTCCATTTTTTGTTTGGGGTGGCAATGTTCTGTTATTTTTTCTTGAATTAGGGAAAGAACATTCAAGAAGTTATCATCCTCTAGGTTGTTATATATGTTGATTATTGTGATGAAGAGTTTTTTCCCAATTATGAAAGTGAGGATCTGGAAGTTCGATAATAGGTCTACCTTGATGATCTTCATGTCAGAGATTGTATTTGCCAGGTAGATTACCAGTCCCCCTTTAGGTCTACCTGAATTGCTGGGAAGGGCGGGAGATGTGAATGTCCTGTACCCCGCAAGGTGAATGGGCGTTGTTGCCCAGGTTTCTTGTAAGCAGATGATTTGAGTGTCCTTCAAGAAACCGGCGGCCGAACCGTCCTCGATTTTGTTTCGGAGGCCAGCCACATTCCAAAAGATCACAGAAAGCTGAGTGGATGTGTTATCTAAGGCTGTGTTTTTCATTTGTGGAGGGGCTGAGATAGAAATGGAAGGTGCCAAGGTTATTTGTGAGGGCTCCGGGGATTTGATTATTGGTCAATCGACCATTTCCAGGCCGCTAAACCGGTTCGTGGTCGGTATGCCTAGCCAGTTTTGCCCATTGATGGTATCTCTATAGTTGGGTCCGTATAGTTGGTGGGGTGGTCTCTCCCACTGCTCCCAGTTTCTAAATCTATTTTGTGGGCCCATAATCTGCCATGGGACTTCTCTCTGCTGGTGATTCTGGTTTACTGACCACCAGGAGTTATCGGGGTCGCTATGTCGCGATGGTAGTTTTGGACCAGCGACATCTAACTCCCACGGCTGCAGTATTGGTTTCTGCCAGATGTTATCAGTGTCACGTATATAATTGTTGTTATTATACCTTTTTGGGTAGAAGTAAGACAAAGATCTTGTTGCGATCCCCCCTGAGGTGTTATTATATTCCCAGGAGCAGATGTACTCAGCTATGCTGGGGTCCTCAAACGTGATTACTATGCAATCTCCCCGGATAGTTTTTTTCCTATGGCCTACCCACGAGGTCCGGCATACTGATGCTATTCTGTTTTTCCAGGGTGGCGGGACGGGGCGGTTTGTATTCAGCCAGTACTGGACTTTGTTCTTTAATGACCAGTTGGGTTCCGTCCCCTCACCTGTAAGTTCGGGGACCCCCGTCATGACTACCACGTATGGAGATGCCTCAGGTGGCATATTTAAGGTAGGTCTTTGATCAGTAGTCCCTCTCGGGGCTCCTTTTGTTTTTGGTGGATTTGTGTTTGTTGTGACGGGGTTTTAGGAGCAGGTGTGTTTATGATTGGGGTATTTACTGTTGATGTCGATTGGGAGTTAGTTAGTGGGGGAATGGTCAGGGGCTTGGGAATTGTTTTTTGTGCAGTGGGAGGGTTTGCTACTGTAGGGATTTTACAGTAGTTTGTTTTTTGGTCTGTGGAGGAGGTAGGCTTACAGGTTTCTTAAGTACAGGAAGTGTGGTCGTGGAATTTGGGGCTGGTTTTGGATGGGGTTGTGGGGGTATAGGTTTAAGAGAGCCGGAAATTTTTGTTAATTGACTCTCAATATTGCTAAGTCTGGATTCTAGAGGGCGAATGTAGGAATTTAGGAGGGAGGCTATCTCCTTGATTAGCCTCGCTGATTCTCTTTCTCTACCTGATTGTTGTGGACTTGGGGGATCTGGGATTGAGGAATCTTGAAGGTCATGTGGTAAGTGATGTATTATTACGACATTATTGGTTGGGGGGGCAGAGTGATGGGGTAGCACTGCCGGGTTTGTATCACTGACCAAAACTATGTGCTCGGTCGCTTTGGTGTTTTCAGTGTGCTCTGGGTTTTTCCTAGCCTTCCTTTTCTTTATAGCTCCCTCCCGCCTCCCTCTCATTTGCCTTATTTCTTCAGGAGTTGGGTCAGGGAAGATATCAGGGGTTTTTTCTAGGTCACTTTCTGTAAAAGTTGCGTGACGCAACGGCGCGGAAACGTGGCGCATTCCTGCGCCCTATTTACAACGTGACGCATCTAGGAGATGCGTCACGTTGTACAGCACTGCGCCATGAGGAGGCGTTCCTGCGCAGGGGGGGGCGTTCCTGCACAGGAACGCCTCCTGAAAGTGGCTGAGTGAAATCTATGAGATTTCACTCAGTCACTTTCAGGGCAATGCTGCGTCAAAACCCTGCGCCTGCTTGAAGCAGGCGTAAGGCTTGAGGCAGCATTGAAAGAATAGGCCCCCCCAGAGCATTGCTGGAGCTGCGTCGCGCTTGCGACGCAACTCCAGCAATGCGTTACTTTTACGGCACAGATGCGTGACGCATCTGTGCCGTTTTTGCCCCATGGTGCGCCGTATCATAAATGCGGCGCACCATGGGTGGCGTAGCTGTGGCGCACTGTGGCGCATGTTAACTGGCGCATCCCTCGGGATGCGCCAGTTAACATAAATCTGCCCCTAAGTCTATTTGCGGTCACCGAGGTTTGGGTTGGCGCTGACTGTACGTCTGGGGTTCTTGCGGTTGCTAGTAATCCCATTGAGGATCGACGTGCGATTGCAAGTTCGGTTGAAACTCTCCCCTCAATTAGACTTATGCTTTGGTAAATGAATGTGTTTGCTTTGGCCAGAAAGTCATCCATTGGACCTAACAGTTTTTCTCCTATCCCGTTCTTTTTAAGTTTTTTCTGCTTGCTAGATCTCGTATTCATTTTCCAATGATTGATTGTTAAGAGATCTTTCTGTGTTGACTGTCGGGTTATAGGAGAAGTCAGGGTAATGATAGATACCTGTATTAGGACGACCAGGATGTAGTGCTTAGGGGGGTGGGCCGGACCGGACTCTCACGTTCTCGAACGGCCTCAAACGGCCCGCTCTTTGCCCGGTCTTCGCCCCGGGCTGCGACCCGCGCGCGTCCCGCGATGCGCGTTCCAGATAGCGCTTTTAGGGAGTGGCGGGTTGTGAGGGCGTGGCACTGTGAGGGGGCGCGGCTCTCACAGGAAGAGGACCAGCTGGAGCTGTTGTATGCTGGTCCTCGCAGTCCCGGGGCCGGCGCCTCTTCCTCCGCTGCGGCTGTCGTATTTGGCCCGGCCGCATTAGCGATTAGCTGAACCTACACGTTGTCCTCCTTAACTTGGCTATATATGATAAACGCCATTTTGAATGTTACGGCGGCCATCTTAGATCATGAGCGGCCTCGTGGCCGACGTGCCCTTTAGTCCGTTGTCCGTTCCACTGACCACTCTTGTCTGCCCAGCAACAGGCTATTTTTAGTACTGGTCAAGCCGCACATGCGCAGCTCCCACTGACCCATAGATCTTCAGGAATGTGCACCAAACTGACCAGCGGGGTTGTGCCCTCTCCAATGAGCTGGCAGTATTCCAAAACATGACCATATATGTCTCGAAAATGTGTCTTAACTTGTGCCGCCTATCTTTTATTGCCCCAAACTGTATATAAAATGAGGTCGCACCGATGTTCGGTGTGATACCTCTTGCATTGCCGAAAGGTGCTGTTTGAGTGTACCACCACCCCATGGGGTCTTAATAAACTTGTTTTTGCCTTTTACAGTTTCCGTGCCAACAGTTCTTGAGTGTAAGTGGGTTATCTCCGGAGCGTGTAGGCCTTGGGAACCCCGAAATACTTCAATTGGCGACTCTGGTGGGACTCATCGGCGACTCGGATGCCCGAAGGAGAGGTCGTGACGAAGGCTTGGAAACCCGCCATGGGCGCGCGCTGCCATGAGTGACCCGAGTCTTGGCTGCCACTGTGTTTTTTCCTTTCCTTCCGATCTGACCTTCCAGGTGGCGCCGGTCTCCGACTGAGTCTTCGAAGTGTCTGCATCGCTGAGAAAGTGCCGTTTGGCTGATTTGGCTTACAAGACCTTGGCAGTTGGAATCTGGACATTTGAGAATTTGGTAAGCTTTGTGTTTGGTAAGGTAGTCTTCGGACGCTTACTGAAGTTCTACGATTTGTGTTCGGTAAGGTAGTCTTCGGACGCTTACTGAAAATCTGTGCTTTGTGATTGGTGAGGTAGTCTTCGGACGCTTGCCGAGTCCTATGAACTTTGATTTGAGTTAGCTAACATTGTGAATTTGTGATCTTTGAACTTATATGTGTAGTGCACTTCACATAGGCAGGCATGTAGAGATGTTTCTCTAACTTTGTTTTTTTTCTCTGAGCGGCACAATTGTGTGGAGAACTGTAAGTGCCATTTTGTCCGGTGTCACGCTTTCGTGATACTTTTCGAACATGCCTGTTTTCAGCACACTCCGAGGAATGTGTTGTCTTGGAGAAGGTACCTCAATTAGGTTAGCGGAATCACAGCCGGCTCCCCCAGAGGGAACTCCAAATAGGGACATGTACATAAAATTTGGCCTACCCCCTATTATGTACAGTAAATTATGGCATAAATACACCAAGGCCGATCCTGAATTGCAATGGCCTCTACACGGGTCGTATGATTTGAGTAAAATACAATTTGTAGAGCAATGTATGTTTCAACGCAGGTCTAGACAAAATATGTTTGATTGCGTGCGAATGTGGGAGAAAGCGGCGCGTGAGCGAATGAAGCGTGAGGTTGCCTTGGCGGACAAAGAGCAGCGCAAGGCTGCTCGGGATAAGGCTTTACAGCTTGAGGAAAAGGAGGCTCAGGAGAAGAAAGAAAGGGAGGAACGGGAACGTAATTTGCAAACGACTGGTCAGTTTCCTATTCGCCGACCACTTTATCCTGTCCTTAATAATGAAATTGATGATTTTTCTTTGTTAGATCGGTCACCGCCTCCGTACGTTTCGCCGACGGCTCCGGCTGCGGATTCCGAGGATGATGGACAGGATCAGTTGAGCCAGAAGGGGGTATCGGCTCTCAGGTTTACTGCGGAGAGGTCCGCTCATTTACGCAGTTGGGCTCGTAAAGTGAATAAGCATTGTGTTACTCAGGAGCAGTTGTTAACAGAAAAGAAAGGGTGGTCGGATCTCGAATTAATGTATTTTCTGTCCAGTCTGGCGGATGAAGTTGTAAACGCATATTGTGAACTTTCTGATACGCTCGAGCCTAAAGTATTGTTGGTGTATCGTGAGAATTTAGCTAAAGGTGATGACCTGTTCAAGCAATTGATCAAGCTGCGGGATGAGACAACCCAATTGCGACAGGAATGAAAACGGAGGCAAAAGGAGTCCGAGCCGGAAAATAACGGGCAGGCTAAGGAGTGTTCTCTCCGTGGTTCAGATAAGAGTTCTGCGTTGCATGTTATGCCTATGCGTGAAGCCGCGCCTTTGTATGTTCCACCAAAAGGGGAAGGTACGGATGATGATAAATTGTCAAAGGATGCGAAAGGGTATTTTGTGTATAATTGGGTATACACGCCATGGAATAGAGCAGATGTCATGGCATTGAAAAATTCTTTACCTGATCTTCGGAAGAATCCGGCGGCATTTTATGAGGGGGTGGAGGGGGCTATATCGTCTTGTGTGATGACTCTTGTGGATATAGATTTGTTTTTTGGACTAATTTTACCACCTGATATGTGGAGGCAAATTCGTAAAAATAATGATGAAACGATATTGGGGGGGACATGGAAAGACATAAATGCTGCAGATTTGGACAGAGAACCAGCATGTAAGCCTTGTCAGTTAATTCTAGACCTTCCGGCTGCTATCTTGAATAAATTAAAAACGCTCGTCCCCCCCAAAAAGATTGATTGGACCATGTTAACGTCGTGCAAGCAGAAACCCGATGAAACGGTCTCAGATTTCTTTGCACGCTTCGAGGAGGCGTTTCATGATTACAGTGGTCAATCTTTAACTGACGATACGGGTCGGCATTTGTTTGTAGATAAGTATGTAGCCAATCTCCTACCGGAGATTGCAAAGCGATTGAAGTCGAGTGAAAGTTCCTGGGCCACGGCGACCCCTGCGTCTTTGTTAACTATGGCTCAGTATTATGAGCGGCAGGAAGTGGAGGCTAAAGAAAGTGCAGAGAAAAAGACGAAGGAATTGAAAACGAAGGTGATGTTGGCGCAGGTTCGGGGAACACAGGGTAGAGGGAATGATAGAGGTAGACGAGGTGGAGGAAACGCATCGTATGGTCGTACGGACATTGCGGAGGATCAGTGTGCTTATTGTAAGGAGTTTGGGCATTGGGCCGAAGATTGTCCGGTACTTCGTGAACAGCGTAGTCAGCGTGGTCGAGGCAGTGGAAGGTCGAGAGGAGGTTATACTGGAACGAGAGGTGGCGGAGGTGATCGTAGACAGGTTGAGGAGAGGGGCCGTGGCCAGGGCAAACGAAATACGTTTGATAGACGGAATCAATATCAGATTTCGGAAGGAGAGAATGTGGAACATCAGGATTATGTGCATGCATAGGATTGCGTAGGATGGGGTAAGGAATCAGTTGAAGTGCCGGTAGATCAGCAAGGTCCATATGTAACAGCGGGTATTTTGGGTTCTACTGATCAATTTCTAGTCGACACAGGAGCTACTCGTAGCGCTCAGTCGAAAAACTTGGTTCCGAGGGCTCCCCTGTCTGGCGAAATGATTACGTGTGTAGGGTTTGATGGCACACCCTCCCCCAGCCCATTGTCCAAGCCCCTTGCACTATGCATTGACAAATACTTTAGTTTTGGCCAATTTTTGTTATCACCCCATACCCCAGACAATATCCTGGGCATTGATTTGCTTAAATATTTTCGAGCAACAATACGCTGCGCTCCAGAGGGAGTGCGGGTTATTCTGAACGACAATTACCCTGACCCTGATGATTGCCCTGACCCTGACAGATTTTATGCCATTTTAGACATCCCTGCTTTGGCTTCCCTGCCGCACACGTTGTGGGCGACATCAGATATGGATGTGGGAGAGATGCGCATTCCACCAATATGCATTACTGTTAAGGAGGGGGCCCCTCTACCACGAGTGCCACAGTATAAGATTTCGAAAGAAGGTGAAATTGCACTGACACATATTGTTCAGGACTTGATTTCTGCAGGGGTGGTGGAGGAGGTCCCTTATAATGTTTGTAACAGCCCTATTCTACCGATTCTTAAGAGAGACTCAGATGGTAAGATCTATCGATTTATTATTGATTTGCGTGAGATAAACAAAATTGTCATCCCCCAATACCCAGTGGTGTCTGATATCACGACTTTGCTTACTTTGGTTCCACCGACGGCCACCATCTTTAGTGTTATTGACTTAAAGAATGTGTTCTTTTCCATCCCTGTTCACCCAGATAGCAGATATCTGTTTGGTTTTACGCTCCATAATAAATCGTATAGATTTTGTCGTGTTCCCCAAGGATATACTGAAAGCCCTAGCATCTACAGCCAGGCTTTGAAAAGACAACTAGATTCTTTTAAATTGCAGTCTGGCATTGCGCTCATCCAGTACGTGGATGACGTTCTGCTTGCCGCTGACTCCTACGCGCAATGTGAACAGAGTACGCTTGCGTTGCTTTCCTTTCTGGCACAACACAATCACAAGGTTTCCAAGAAAAAGCTCCAATACTGTAGACCCCAGGTGACCTACCTCGGTCATCTGTTGTCTAAGGAGGGACGTGCATTAACATCTGATCGAATTCAAGCAATTTTAGACACACCAGTCCCCCGCACGCAGAGAGATGTGCGTGCCTTCATAGGGTTGACGTCCTTTTGTAGGCAATGGATCATGGGTTTTTCACATATCATAAAACCTTTGCTAGCATTACTGTCCAAAGCTACACCGATGCCTCTTGAGTGGACAGATGAATGTCAGAAAGCTTTTGAACAGTTGAGACAGGCCCTTTGTTCCGCACCCGTGTTAGGAACACCAGACTACACGAAACTTTTCACATTGTACGTGCACGAGAATGATGGGTGCGCGTTGTCAGTGTTAGTGCAGTTACACAGGGATAAGCAGAGACCATGTGCATACTTCTCTGCCATTTTGGATCCTGTAGCACGAGGGTTGCCTGGGTGTTTTCGAGCGGTAGCGGCAACAGCAGTAGCCATACGACAGAGTGAGGGCATAGTGTTATCACACAAATTGTTGGTGTTAGTCCCTCACGCAGTAGATGCCCTGTTAAATCAAACAAAGACCCAATACCTCACGAGTGCACGACTTACAGGATACGAGCTGACACTCTTAGCGCCACACATAACATTGAAAAGATGCACTACTTTGAACCCTGCCACCTTATTGCCCTATCCGGCCGAGGAGGGTCAGGAAGAAAAACATCACGACTGTGTTTTCCTGACTGAGGAACAGACAAAGGGTCGTGTTGACTTACAGGATGTGCCACTTCCTGATGTGGATGGGGAGCTGTGGGTTGATGGATCGTGTTTAAGGCTGCCAGATGGTACGACTTCCGCAGCATATGCGATCACGACTCTTAAGACGGTGGTAGAAACAGCTAGAATACCACAAAAATCGGCTCAGGCAGCAGAGCTGATAGCTTTAACAAGAGCCTGTGAATTGAGTGCCGGATTATGTGTGAACATATACACGGACAGCCGGTATGCCTTTGGAGTGGCCCATGACTTCGGGCTTCTTTGGAGGGAACGTGGGTTTTTGACATCACATGGAGAGCGCATTATGCATGGAGAGCTAGTGCGTGATCTCCTAAATGCGTTGCTTAGCCCTAAGAAAGTAGCGATAGTGAAGTGCAGTGCCCATAAGAAGGTTACGGATAAAGTGGGTCAAGGAAATGCCTTTGCAGACAGCATAGCAAGGCAAACGGCTATGTCCCGAACTAGCTCCCCCATGTACGTGGTACAATCACAGGCTGAGCGATGGAGTGATGCTAGAGCAGAGATACGGGATATTCAAAAATCAGCCACAGAATCTGAACTTGCGGCTTGGGCAGTAGATGGGGTACTAGATGACGAGGGTTGTTGGAGAAGCAAAGACATGGAGAAGTGGAAATTGCCTGTGGCTTACTTACAGGCGATGGTCCAGATGACACATGGACTGGCCCATGTCGGAGCTCTTGCAATCACTCGGCTTTTAACACGAGTTTGGGAACATCCCGAGATTGCGAATACTGCAAAGAGAGTAGTGCAGACCTGCCTGGTATGCTTGCAACACAATCCTGGAAAGGGGACCCATACTCAGAAAGGAGGGTTCGTTCCACCTTCTGCACCATTTGAAGTGCTTCAAATGGATTACATCCAACTCGAGCGCTGTAATAACCTGAAGTATGTCCTAGTGGTGGTGTGTGCTTTTAGCAAATGGGTTGAGGCCTACCCCACGAAAGACAATACGGCTTTGACAACAGCCAAGGTGTTGCTTAAGGAATTCTTTCCTCGCTTTGGAGTTTGCAAATTTTTGTGGAGCGATAATGGGCCCCATTTTGTTGGAAAGATTGTGGAATATGTACTGAAGGGGTTAGGGATTCAGCAAAAGTTCCACGCTGTATTCCACCCTCAGTCAGCAGGTTTGGTCGAGCGGTACAATGCCACGTTGAAGCTTAAGCTGGCCAAAATTGTGGCGTCTACATCATTGAAGTGGCCAGATGCGTTGCCGCTAGCACTACTATCTCTTAGATCAGTACCCCACTCACGAACTGGCCTTACGCCCTATGAGGTGGTGTTTGGCCGCCCTATGAATATCTGGGGGGTGCCCAAGCCGCGATTAATACATGATGTGCCTTGTGTTATGATGAATGATTATTTGGCACGATTAACAAATGATTTGCTCTCTATTCATCAACAGGTTCGAGAAGCGCTCCCTGATAACTCTACTGGAGAGGGCCACGATCTTCGTCCTGGTGACCATGTAATGGTCCGCTCGTTTGAGAGAGCAAGCAGTCTGGAGCCCAGGTGGAAGGGCCCCGAGCAGGTCCTCCTGGCGACCCGCACCGCAGTACGAGTGACAAACAGGAAGCGGTGGGTGCATTCGACACATTGTCGCCGTGTCTCTCCGGATCTGGTGACTCCTGCTGTGTTGACTGATTATAAGGAGATCTTGGAGAAAGAAAAGAGCCCAGCTGTGTCGTCGGCCGAAGTGGAGGGAGCCTTCCCGGACCAATCTGCTACCGGAAGAGAGCGCTACGACCTACGTCCACGATAAGAAGATTTTTGTTCCTTTTTAATGACTGGTTGGTTACCGCTCCAGGTTTGTGAAACGGAAACCGGGAATTCCAAGGGGGGGGATCAGTTCTGCCAGAGTAGCGACACCCGTCTTGGCCCGGAGAAGAAAACAACGGCTACCTCGGAGTTCAGCACCGCATTTTTCTTTTTTTAGGTATACACGTACGTGTATCTGAGACATTGAGAACAAATTGTGAACAATTTGCGAACAATCTGTGCCATTTGAGACTTTGCACGACCTTTCTTGAACTATGGCATCAACGGCATCTCGTGATAAGAAAATATTGGGTGCCTTTTTCTTTGTCCTGACTATTGTGGTGATAGCTGTTATAGCCTGGGTAGTCGAACTTTTGGTGCCTGTACGTGAACATTTGCTGCCGACTACCCCGGCACCGTCTGAACATTTTCATTTTACATTGCCTTTCCATGAAGAGCGCCATCGCCAAACGTATTTAAATAACAGCTTCATTCAGATTCTTCACCACACGCATAACATGACCAATACCTCGAATTGCTGGGTGTGTGGAATGTTGCCTGGGCACCAGAAGAGAGGGGGCACCCCACTTATTCCACTCCCGTTTTCACACAATGGGTCATGCAACGCCTGGTACACCCTCCTTTTTACTTTGAGATGGCCAACAAAAGGGGGGGTGCTTTTCCGTTTGAATAAAGTATGCTCCCATGACAAGGATGGGTTTCCCCGGGCTGAGGGCACACGTTTCGAATGGGAAGAGTATAGGCCTGACAATGTATCTGCCCCACGTGTATACAGCAACCAGCGAAATGTGAATGTATCTAGTGCTCATGTCATAAATGTCATTGCTACAAAAGCCGATTTATGTATTAGAAACAAGGGCACGATTGCAGTAGGGAAAAGTGAATGTAACATTACTCTCACGTTTGATAGCCCGAATGGCATTTCATTTGTTGCATCTCGAAATACATACTTTATCTGTGGAACGAAGGGATACCATCAGCTTCCAGTGGGGTGGTTGGGCACGTGCTACGTATCGTTTGTGTTACCCCCTGTATTTATTGCCCCTCCGATGTACCACAACGATTATACACTGTACCATGATTTTGTTTTGAATAGGGTTAAACGAACTGTTGCCCTAGAGGACATTGATCAAACGGACACTGCATTACAACAGTATGTGGATTTTAATCTGGGACTATTCTCCTTTGTGGGGGCTGCATTGAACAGCCGGAAAATCAGACGACTGACACGCGTTGTCGAGGCTGTTGCGAATGATACTGCCGTTGCCCTGGGGAACATTACTGAGGAACTACAGATTTCCAGAATTGTCACCCTCCAAAATCGAATGGTGTTGGATGTTGTTTTGGCTGATCGTGGGGGGGCATGTAGAATTATCGGAAGCAGCTGTTGCGTATACGTCCCGGACAATTCTCCATCTGTGTATGATGCTATTTCCAAGCTGCATAAAATAGCTGCTGAAATACACCCGGACAATGGAACTTGGACGCTTTCAGGATGGTTCTGGTCCATGATTGCAACTTGGGGCTGGAAACTGTTGACAATTCTTTGTATACTTGTGGGAGCAATGTTTTTTATATGCCTATGTATTCAATGTGTTTACAACAAGGGGTGGTGAGGGACAGAGTCTCTGAATTAAACAGAATACTCTCACCCAGTCAAGAGATCAGGGCTAGATCCAACACCGTTTTTTAGCTCACTGCACCATCCCAGTTTCAGAACCTGGCTGTATGCAAATTAGTCTGTTCCTGTCCCAGTGCATGATGGGAACAGGGCAAACCAAACTACAAAAGCCAATTCTTACACTGGGAAGGAAACAAGCTACCGGGGACCGGTTTCTGGCATTTCAGCCTCTTCGGCCCGGCTTGCTTGAATCCTGATGGTGCAATGAGCAAGGGACTCACATCTGAGTATACCCTTCCACGCTTAGGGTGGACAAAAATATTTACAACAAGGGGTGGTGAGGGACAGAGTCTCTGAATTAAACAGAATACTCTCACCCAGTCAAGAGATCAGGGCTAGATCCAACACCGTTTTTTAGCTCACTGCACCATCCCAGTTTCAGAACCTGGCTGTATGCAAATTAGTCTGTTCCTGTCCCAGTGCATGATGGGAACAGGGCAAACCAAACTACAAAAGCCAATTCTTACACTGGGAAGGAAACAAGCTACCGGGGACCGGTTTCTGGCATTTCAGCCTCTTCGGCCCGGCTTGCTTGAATCCTGATGGTGCAATGAGCAAGGGACTCACATCTGAGTATACCCTTCCACGCTTAGGGTGGACAAAAATATTTACAACAAGGGGTGGTGAGGGACAGAGTCTCTGAATTAAACAGAATACTCTCACCCAGTCAAGAGATCAGGGCTAGATCCAACACCGTTTTTTAGCTCACTGCACCATCCCAGTTTCAGAACCTGGCTGTATGCAAATTAGTCTGTTCCTGTCCCAGTGCATGATGGGAACAGGGCAAACCAAACTACAAAAGCCAATTCTTACACTGGGAAGGAAACAAGCTACCGGGGACCGGTTTCTGGCATTTCAGCCTCTTCGGCCCGGCTTGCTTGAATCCTGATGGTGCAATGAGCAAGGGACTCACATCTGAGTATACCCTTCCACGCTTAGGGTGGACAAAAATATTTACAACAAGGGGTGGTGAGGGACAGAGTCTCTGAATTAAACAGAATACTCTCACCCAGTCAAGAGATCAGGGCTAGATCCAACACCGTTTTTTAGCTCACTGCACCATCCCAGTTTCAGAACCTGGCTGTATGCAAATTAGTCTGTTCCTGTCCCAGTGCATGATGGGAACAGGGCAAACCAAACTACAAAAGCCAATTCTTACACTGGGAAGGAAACAAGCTACCGGGGACCGGTTTCTGGCATTTCAGCCTCTTCGGCCCGGCTTGCTTGAATCCTGATGGTGCAATGAGCAAGGGACTCACATCTGAGTATACCCTTCCACGCTTAGGGTGGACAAAAATATTTACAACAAGGGGTGGTGAGGGACAGAGTCTCTGAATTAAACAGAATACTCTCACCCAGTCAAGAGATCAGGGCTAGATCCAACACCGTTTTTTAGCTCACTGCACCATCCCAGTTTCAGAACCTGGCTGTATGCAAATTAGTCTGTTCCTGTCCCAGTGCATGATGGGAACAGGGCAAACCAAACTACAAAAGCCAATTCTTACACTGGGAAGGAAACAAGCTACCGGGGACCGGTTTCTGGCATTTCAGCCTCTTCGGCCCGGCTTGCTTGAATCCTGATGGTGCAATGAGCAAGGGACTCACATCTGAGTATACCCTTCCACGCTTAGGGTGGACAAAAATATTTACAACAAGGGGTGGTGAGGGACAGAGTCTCTGAATTAAACAGAATACTCTCACCCAGTCAAGAGATCAGGGCTAGATCCAACACCGTTTTTTAGCTCACTGCACCATCCCAGTTTCAGAACCTGGCTGTATGCAAATTAGTCTGTTCCTGTCCCAGTGCATGATGGGAACAGGGCAAACCAAACTACAAAAGCCAATTCTTACACTGGGAAGGAAACAAGCTACCGGGGACCGGTTTCTGGCATTTCAGCCTCTTCGGCCCGGCTTGCTTGAATCCTGATGGTGCAATGAGCAAGGGACTCACATCTGAGTATACCCTTCCACGCTTAGGGTGGACAAAAATATTTACAACAAGGGGTGGTGAGGGACAGAGTCTCTGAATTAAACAGAATACTCTCACCCAGTCAAGAGATCAGGGCTAGATCCAACACCGTTTTTTAGCTCACTGCACCATCCCAGTTTCAGAACCTGGCTGTATGCAAATTAGTCTGTTCCTGTCCCAGTGCATGATGGGAACAGGGCAAACCAAACTACAAAAGCCAATTCTTACACTGGGAAGGAAACAAGCTACCGGGGACCGGTTTCTGGCATTTCAGCCTCTTCGGCCCGGCTTGCTTGAATCCTGATGGTGCAATGAGCAAGGGACTCACATCTGAGTATACCCTTCCACGCTTAGGGTGGACAAAAATATTTACAACAAGGGGTGGTGAGGGACAGAGTCTCTGAATTAAACAGAATACTCTCACCCAGTCAAGAGATCAGGGCTAGATCCAACACCGTTTTTTAGCTCACTGCACCATCCCAGTTTCAGAACCTGGCTGTATGCAAATTAGTCTGTTCCTGTCCCAGTGCATGATGGGAACAGGGCAAACCAAACTACAAAAGCCAATTCTTACACTGGGAAGGAAACAAGCTACCGGGGACCGGTTTCTGGCATTTCAGCCTCTTCGGCCCGGCTTGCTTGAATCCTGATGGTGCAATGAGCAAGGGACTCACATCTGAGTATACCCTTCCACGCTTAGGGTGGACAAAAATATTTACAACAAGGGGTGGTGAGGGACAGAGTCTCTGAATTAAACAGAATACTCTCACCCAGTCAAGAGATCAGGGCTAGATCCAACACCGTTTTTTAGCTCACTGCACCATCCCAGTTTCAGAACCTGGCTGTATGCAAATTAGTCTGTTCCTGTCCCAGTGCATGATGGGAACAGGGCAAACCAAACTACAAAAGCCAATTCTTACACTGGGAAGGAAACAAGCTACCGGGGACCGGTTTCTGGCATTTCAGCCTCTTCGGCCCGGCTTGCTTGAATCCTGATGGTGCAATGAGCAAGGGACTCACATCTGAGTATACCCTTCCACGCTTAGGGTGGACAAAAATATTTACAACAAGGGGTGGTGAGGGACAGAGTCTCTGAATTAAACAGAATACTCTCACCCAGTCAAGAGATCAGGGCTAGATCCAACACCGTTTTTTAGCTCACTGCACCATCCCAGTTTCAGAACCTGGCTGTATGCAAATTAGTCTGTTCCTGTCCCAGTGCATGATGGGAACAGGGCAAACCAAACTACAAAAGCCAATTCTTACACTGGGAAGGAAACAAGCTACCGGGGACCGGTTTCTGGCATTTCAGCCTCTTCGGCCCGGCTTGCTTGAATCCTGATGGTGCAATGAGCAAGGGACTCACATCTGAGTATACCCTTCCACGCTTAGGGTGGACAAAAATATTTACAACAAGGGGTGGTGAGGGACAGAGTCTCTGAATTAAACAGAATACTCTCACCCAGTCAAGAGATCAGGGCTAGATCCAACACCGTTTTTTAGCTCACTGCACCATCCCAGTTTCAGAACCTGGCTGTATGCAAATTAGTCTGTTCCTGTCCCAGTGCATGATGGGAACAGGGCAAACCAAACTACAAAAGCCAATTCTTACACTGGGAAGGAAACAAGCTACCGGGGACCGGTTTCTGGCATTTCAGCCTCTTCGGCCCGGCTTGCTTGAATCCTGATGGTGCAATGAGCAAGGGACTCACATCTGAGTATACCCTTCCACGCTTAGGGTGGACAAAAATATTTACAACAAGGGGTGGTGAGGGACAGAGTCTCTGAATTAAACAGAATACTCTCACCCAGTCAAGAGATCAGGGCTAGATCCAACACCGTTTTTTAGCTCACTGCACCATCCCAGTTTCAGAACCTGGCTGTATGCAAATTAGTCTGTTCCTGTCCCAGTGCATGATGGGAACAGGGCAAACCAAACTACAAAAGCCAATTCTTACACTGGGAAGGAAACAAGCTACCGGGGACCGGTTTCTGGCATTTCAGCCTCTTCGGCCCGGCTTGCTTGAATCCTGATGGTGCAATGAGCAAGGGACTCACATCTGAGTATACCCTTCCACGCTTAGGGTGGACAAAAATATTTACAACAAGGGGTGGTGAGGGACAGAGTCTCTGAATTAAACAGAATACTCTCACCCAGTCAAGAGATCAGGGCTAGATCCAACACCGTTTTTTAGCTCACTGCACCATCCCAGTTTCAGAACCTGGCTGTATGCAAATTAGTCTGTTCCTGTCCCAGTGCATGATGGGAACAGGGCAAACCAAACTACAAAAGCCAATTCTTACACTGGGAAGGAAACAAGCTACCGGGGACCGGTTTCTGGCATTTCAGCCTCTTCGGCCCGGCTTGCTTGAATCCTGATGGTGCAATGAGCAAGGGACTCACATCTGAGTATACCCTTCCACGCTTGGGGTGGACAAAAATATTTACAACAAGGGGTGGTGAGGGACAGAGTCTCTGAATTAAACAGAATACTCTCACCCAGTCAAGAGATCAGGGCTAGATCCAACACCGTTTTTTAGCTCACTGCACCATCCCAGTTTCAGAACCTGGCTGTATGCAAATTAGTCTGTTCCTGTCCCAGTGCATGATGGGAACAGGGCAAACCAAACTACAAAAGCCAATTCTTACACTGGGAAGGAAACAAGCTACCGGGGACCGGTTTCTGGCATTTCAGCCTCTTCGGCCCGGCTTGCTTGAATCCTGATGGTGCAATGAGCAAGGGACTCACATCTGAGTATACCCTTCCACGCTTAGGGTGGACAAAAATATTTACAACAAGGGGTGGTGAGGGACAGAGTCTCTGAATTAAACAGAATACTCTCACCCAGTCAAGAGATCAGGGCTAGATCCAACACCGTTTTTTAGCTCACTGCACCATCCCAGTTTCAGAACCTGGCTGTATGCAAATTAGTCTGTTCCTGTCCCAGTGCATGATGGGAACAGGGCAAACCAAACTACAAAAGCCAATTCTTACACTGGGAAGGAAACAAGCTACCGGGGACCGGTTTCTGGCATTTCAGCCTCTTCGGCCCGGCTTGCTTGAATCCTGATGGTGCAATGAGCAAGGGACTCACATCTGAGTATACCCTTCCACGCTTAGGGTGGACAAAAATATTTACAACAAGGGGTGGTGAGGGACAGAGTCTCTGAATTAAACAGAATACTCTCACCCAGTCAAGAGATCAGGCCCTTTTGTAAATCGATTTTGGCCACTATAGGTGTGGCAGGGTATACTCAGACATGAGTCCCTTTCTCACTGCTCCATCAGGATTCAAGCAAGCCGGGCCGAAGAGGCTGAAATGCCAGAAACCGGTCCCCGGTAGCTTGTCTCCTTTCTGGTAAAGAATTGGCTTGGTAGTTTAGTCTGCCCTGTTCCCATGATGCACTGGGCCAGGGACAGACTGATTTGCATATAGCCAGGTTCTGAGCTGGGATGGGGCAGTGAGATAAATAACGGTGATGGATCAAGCCCTGATCTTTGGACTGGGTAAGAGTGGTCTGCTCAATTCAGACACTCTGTTCATCACCACCCCCTTTTGTAAATCGATTTTGGCCACTATAGGTGTGGCAGGGTATACTCAGACATGAGTCCCTTTCTCACTGCTCCATCAGGATTCAAGCAAGCCGGGCCGAAGAGGCTGAAATGCCAGAAACCGGTCCCCGGTAGCTTGTCTCCTTTCTGGTAAAGAATTGGCTTGGTAGTTTAGTCTGCCCTGTTCCCATGATGCACTGGGCCAGGGACAGACTGATTTGCATATAGCCAGGTTCTGAGCTGGGATGGGGCAGTGAGATAAATAACGGTGATGGATCAAGCCCTGATCTTTGGACTGGGTAAGAGTGGTCTGCTCAATTCAGACACTCTGTTCATCACCACCCCCTTTTGTAAATCGATTTTGGCCACTATAGGTGTGGCAGGGTATACTCAGACATGAGTCCCTTTCTCACTGCTCCATCAGGATTCAAGCAAGCCGGGCCGAAGAGGCTGAAATGCCAGAAACCGGTCCCCGGTAGCTTGTCTCCTTTCTGGTAAAGAATTGGCTTGGTAGTTTAGTCTGCCCTGTTCCCATGATGCACTGGGCCAGGGACAGACTGATTTGCATATAGCCAGGTTCTGAGCTGGGATGGGGCAGTGAGATAAATAACGGTGATGGATCAAGCCCTGATCTTTGGACTGGGTAAGAGTGGTCTGCTCAATTCAGACACTCTGTTCATCACCACCCCCTTTTGTAAATCGATTTTGGCCACTATAGGTGTGGCAGGGTATACTCAGACATGAGTCCCTTTCTCACTGCTCCATCAGGATTCAAGCAAGCCGGGCCGAAGAGGCTGAAATGCCAGAAACCGGTCCCCGGTAGCTTGTCTCCTTTCTGGTAAAGAATTGGCTTGGTAGTTTAGTCTGCCCTGTTCCCATGATGCACTGGGCCAGGGACAGACTGATTTGCATATAGCCAGGTTCTGAGCTGGGATGGGGCAGTGAGATAAATAACGGTGATGGATCAAGCCCTGATCTTTGGACTGGGTAAGAGTGGTCTGCTCAATTCAGACACTCTGTTCATCACCACCCCCTTTTGTAAATCGATTTTGGCCACTATAGGTGTGGCAGGGTATACTCAGACATGAGTCCCTTTCTCACTGCTCCATCAGGATTCAAGCAAGCCGGGCCGAAGAGGCTGAAATGCCAGAAACCGGTCCCCGGTAGCTTGTCTCCTTTCTGGTAAAGAATTGGCTTGGTAGTTTAGTCTGCCCTGTTCCCATGATGCACTGGGCCAGGGACAGACTGATTTGCATATAGCCAGGTTCTGAGCTGGGATGGGGCAGTGAGATAAATAACGGTGATGGATCAAGCCCTGATCTTTGGACTGGGTAAGAGTGGTCTGCTCAATTCAGACACTCTGTTCATCACCACCCCCTTTTGTAAATCGATTTTGGCCACTATAGGTGTGGCAGGGTATACTCAGACATGAGTCCCTTTCTCACTGCTCCATCAGGATTCAAGCAAGCCGGGCCGAAGAGGCTGAAATGCCAGAAACCGGTCCCCGGTAGCTTGTCTCCTTTCTGGTAAAGAATTGGCTTGGTAGTTTAGTCTGCCCTGTTCCCATGATGCACTGGGCCAGGGACAGACTGATTTGCATATAGCCAGGTTCTGAGCTGGGATGGGGCAGTGAGATAAATAACGGTGATGGATCAAGCCCTGATCTTTGGACTGGGTAAGAGTGGTCTGCTCAATTCAGACACTCTGTTCATCACCACCCCCTTTTGTAAATCGATTTTGGCCACTATAGGTGTGGCAGGGTATACTCAGACATGAGTCCCTTTCTCACTGCTCCATCAGGATTCAAGCAAGCCGGGCCGAAGAGGCTGAAATGCCAGAAACCGGTCCCCGGTAGCTTGTCTCCTTTCTGGTAAAGAATTGGCTTGGTAGTTTAGTCTGCCCTGTTCCCATGATGCACTGGGCCAGGGACAGACTGATTTGCATATAGCCAGGTTCTGAGCTGGGATGGGGCAGTGAGATAAATAACGGTGATGGATCAAGCCCTGATCTTTGGACTGGGTAAGAGTGGTCTGCTCAATTCAGACACTCTGTTCATCACCACCCCCTTTTGTAAATCGATTTTGGCCACTATAGGTGTGGCAGGGTATACTCAGACATGAGTCCCTTTCTCACTGCTCCATCAGGATTCAAGCAAGCCGGGCCGAAGAGGCTGAAATGCCAGAAACCGGTCCCCGGTAGCTTGTCTCCTTTCTGGTAAAGAATTGGCTTGGTAGTTTAGTCTGCCCTGTTCCCATGATGCACTGGGCCAGGGACAGACTGATTTGCATATAGCCAGGTTCTGAGCTGGGATGGGGCAGTGAGATAAATAACGGTGATGGATCAAGCCCTGATCTTTGGACTGGGTAAGAGTGGTCTGCTCAATTCAGACACTCTGTTCATCACCACCCCCTTTTGTAAATCTATATGTATTCAATGTGGCCCAGCCTTATGTTCAATGTGTTTATCAGCTTGTTTACCATCAAGGCGAGCTCTTGCCCATGACAAAATGATGCTGCACAAGGAGGTGACACAAATTATGTTAATAGACATCGAGGACGAACATCCTGATTATGTTCATTATGAGGTAGATTCAGCTAAACGCTAAAAGGGTCGTCTGTCGTATTTGGCCCGGCCGCATTAGCGATTAGCTGAACCTACACGTTGTCCTCCTTAACTTGGCTATATATGATAAACGCCATTTTGAATGTTACGGCGGCCATCTTAGATCATGAGCGGCCTCGTGGCCGACGTGCCCTTTAGTCCGTTGTCCGTTCCACTGACCACTCTTGTCTGCCCAGCAACA
Organism: Lissotriton vulgaris; assembly: GCF_964263255.1. Lineage (NCBI taxonomy): Eukaryota > Metazoa > Chordata > Amphibia > Caudata > Salamandridae > Lissotriton > Lissotriton vulgaris. Next base: position 730,274,507 of record NC_141689.1, read on the forward strand.
GGCTATTTTTAGTACTGGTCAAGCCGCACATGCGCAGCTCCCACTGACCCATAGATCTTCAGGAATGTGCACCAAACTGACCAGCGGGGTTGTGCCCTCTCCAATGAGCTGGCAGTATTCCAAAACATGACCATATATGTCTCGAAAATGTGTCTTAACTTGTGCCGCCTATCTTTTATTGCCCCAAACTGTATATAAAATGAGGTCGCACCGATGTTCGGTGTGATACCTCTTGCATTGCCGAAGGGTGCTGTTTGAGTGTACCACCACCCCATGGGGTCCTAATAAACTTGTTTTTGCCTTTTACAGTTTCCGTGCCAACAGTTCTTGAGTGTAAGTGGGTTATCTCCGGAGCGTGTAGGCCTTGGGAACCCCGAAATACTTCACGGCCTTGCGGTGATGACAGACTCCCAGCAGCGCAGACAAAGGTGTTGTTAGCTACTCCTGTAGCAGGGGCGATGATTACAGGGCTCCAGACGATCAGAGGCAGCAAAGTCTAATCCACGAGTGGCACCCGCGAAGCGGGTGCCGCGAGAAGTTGTAGGGCTTGGCTGGGGGCGTGGCACTGTGAGGGGGCGCGGCTCTCACGGGAAGAGGACCAGCTGGAGCTGTTGTATGCTGGTCCTCGCAGTCCCGGGGCCGGCGCCTCGTCCTCCTCTGCGGCCTCGCGGTGATGACAGACTCCCAGCAGCGCAGACAAAGGTGTTGTTAGCTACTCCTGTAGCAGGGGCGATGATTACAGGGCTCCAGACGATCAGAGGCAGCAAAGTCTAATCCACGAGTGGCACTCGCGAAGCGGGTGCCGCGAGAAGTTGTAGGGCTTGGCTGGGGGCGTGGCACTGTGAGGGGGCGCGGCTCTCACGGGAAGAGGACCAGCTGGAGCTGTTGTATGCTGGTCCTCGCAGTCCCGGGGCCGGCGCCTCGTCCTCCTCTGCGGCCTCGCGGTGATGACAGACTCCCAGGGTATCACAAGACCTGTGATAGTACTCACCAGAGTACTATCACAGGTCTTTAAATGACCTTTATTTGTTAACGAGGCTTTGATGTTTTTCACACCTCGGTGTGAATTAGGCGGCCTCCGCCTTGAGCACCCTCGATCAGCCCGACGCCAGGAACTGCACTCTGGCAGAATCTGCGACCCCCTTCCCAGGACTCCACGACCCCCCTGGGGGTCGCGCCCCACAGATTGAAGACCTCTGGTTTAGAGTCAAACTGATTCCAAGATTTTTCATCTCTGATTTTGGGTGCGGGACTTGGCCCAGTACTTCTGGCCACCAAGCAGATGACCAGATGGCGGGTGTCTTCCCTACCACTAATACCTCCGTCTTATTTCCATTTAGCCTGAGGCAGTGCTTTGACATCCAGTCAGCCACCTTCTCTAGACATTTTGCAAAACGGGTCGCTGTCTGATATTTGTTTTGGAATAGTATTACAAATAGTTGCGTGTCATCAGCGTACGACACTATTGACACCACGGGTTTCTCTACACAATCTGCCAGTGGTCTCACATACAAATTAAAGAGGGTGGAACTTAGAATTGATTCCTGTGGGACCCCTTGGGACAGAGGGTAGTTATCAGACAGGTGTGTCCGTTGGGCAACTTGGAAACTAAGTTCAGCTAGAAACGAAGTCAACCACTTCAGTGCACTGCTCCTGATGCCGCAGGCCTCAAGTCTCCGAAGTAGCAGTGGATGTGAGACGGTGTCTAAACGCCGCGCTGAGATCCAGCAGGTTCAGTGGGGCTGCTTGCCCCTCATCCACATGTTTTCTCAGTGCCTCTGTCGCCATTAATAGTGCTGATTCTGATGCATGTGCCTTTCTAAAGCCTGACTGCGAGAGGTGTAGTAGGTCGTTCATGTTGATGTGGTCTACCAGCTGTTTATTTGTGATTTTTCTGCGATTTTAGCCACAAATGGAAGTAGTGAGATAGGGCGCAAATTGTCTAATCTAGTGTAGTCTAGTGAAGGGTTTTTTCTGAGTGGTCTGACAATGGCCTGCTTCCATTTCTTAGGGACTATTCCCGTCTGAAAGGAGTGGAGAATGAGATCTGCGATGTATGGTAGGATTGTATCCATCCCCCCATCAATTTCTCTGGTCAAGCCGGGTCTTGGGGAGAGCCGGATTTTATTCCTTTTATTGTGGCTTTTAATTCCCCACCTTCCTGTATTGTAAAATTCTCCAGCGTTACTCTTACCGAGTTCACCGTCCAGCCACTCCTCTGTAGGAAAGGTCTTGTATATGTCAGTTACTTTGTTAGCAAAAAATTCTGCTATCTCATTGCAGAACTCTTTTGTGGCTGGAATGTCTTCTTTCTTCTCTTCTTGGATTTTGAGAGATTTTAGAATTACGAACATTTCTTTATGTGAGTTGTTAGCTTTGTCTATTTTATCTGTATAAAGTTCACACCTGGTTTTCTTAATCAGTGAGTGATAGGCTTCCAGTTCCTTTCTATAATCTTCCTTGGATTTTTTCTCCAGGTTCGTTCAGATTTTTTACATATTTCCCTAGCCTTCCTTAGTTTATCATTGTACCAAGGTGCTGTTACCTTTGGTCTCCTTAGTATTATTGTGCTCCAGGGTGCTACCTTATCTAGAGCATCAGTAATCCAAGACTCTATCTGGTCATTAGCTATGTTGATATCTATGTCCATCATTGGCTTCTGTTCCTCAAGGGCTCGTGAAAGTGAGGTGGAGTTAAATTTATCCCACTTTCTGGTAGTTATTGCTTCGCTGTGATATTGCGTCTTCCTCCTCTGAGATGGCATAGTAAAAGGAACTAAATAGTGATCTGACCACGGAACTAGGCATGGCGTTCCTTTTTCAATCTCAGTGCAATTTGCAAATTTAGGGTCTAAAATGTGGCCCCCTTGATGGGTTTGTGACTCCACTTTTTTGTCAGATTTAGTGAGAGAAGGTCCTTACAGATTGCATTTATCTCTTCGTTTTCTGTATCATCAAAGTGTATATTTAAGACAGTCACCCAATACCAAAAATGTGTTGTATCTCAGTGCTGGATGTACTACTTTATCCTCCAGACTTGTCACAAACTTTGTTATTTGGCCGGGTGGGCGGTAGATGAGGAACCCAGCTACAGTGTTATCTTCTGCCATTGATAACGTGAAGAAGAGTGCCTCACAGCTGTCTAGATCAGTTTGTTGGACCTCACATTTTATCTCATCTTTATGGATTATGGCAAATCCCCTTCCTCTTTGGACTATCCTATATTGCCTGACTAGGCGATAGCCATTTGGGATGGCATCTTTCACATCCGGTGTTGAGTTCTTATTAAGCCACGTTTCAGTCAGAAATAAGGTATCCAATGATTTCTCACTTAGTAGATCATGTATCTCATGCTTGTGTTCAGCCATAGACCTGCAGTTTTGATAGTGCCAACTGTATTTTTGTCTCCCTAGGGTATGTGTTTTGCAGCTAAATGTTGCATTGCAGTGCCATGTTGTCTACCTGTATTTTATGTCTACATGTAGTACTGATGGGTTTATTCAGTTTTAATAGTACTTCTTTGGAGTACTTAATCCTCTCTAAAGTCCCCTCAGAGCCAGGGTTTCTGGCCCCTGGTCGCTAGCACATTGGTTTAAGTAGGGGGGAGGTTGAGGTGGAAGGAGCGCCTCTGCCCGCTAGACCGGAAATGACAGGCTCTGCTCCGCCCTCCACGCAAACGGCACACAGCCGGGGTGGACAGGGGCAAGCAGGCAAAATGCGGTGAGTGTCACGGTTCTCACCTGTACGCTGTGCAAAATAAGCTTTAGTGCATATAAGAGTACTTTAAAAGCATGTTTAAAACCAAGCAATTCAGAGACCATAGCGCACGCTCTGCAGTCTCACCTAGAGTGTCTCACTTTATGTTACAGACGCACTTTGGGCCCAGCATCAATGTAGTCATGGAGAGATACAAGATTTTCATGAGGGTTCAGGCCAAAGGGGAGAGGGTGGGGAACTATGTGGCAGCATTGAAGTCCCTTGCCTAAACTTGCGATTTTGCTGACCTGACAGATTCCCTCATCAGGGACCAACTAGTGCGCTGTACCATTGATCCCAAGGTACAAGAGAGATCATTGGCTAAAACGTCCCTGAGTGAGGCTATTGGCATTGTAAAAAGCATGGAATATACATACAGTTGGGTTAAGGAAATGCGTAATATCCCCGCCTTTACTTCCAACTCTAGTATTGTGAAGGTGATGGAATATTATCAAGAGTATAAGGACTATGATACATGTCCTAAAGCTTCGGGGTAGACTTCATCAGACTGTATTTCTATATTTACGTAACTGCTGAATCCACTCAAGATATATGGGGTAAAGTGCTAATTTCAAACCATGTTGAAGTTGTAATGTATACAGGTTACCACAGCCAGTCATTATAAGCCGCCAGACCCTTTCATTAGTGGATCAAAAATTGGACAAAAAGAGTTATTATTTTGATTTCTTGTGTTGCCTTATTGTGTTGATTTATTATTTTGGATTGTTGTATTTGTTTTGTAATTTACTTTGAATTGAAGGAACAGCAGTGAACATGTGTCAACCTCCACAATTTTTATTAAAAAAAGGAAACCTGTGTTGCCTTGAAAAAAGTGGAGGCGTCTTTTGACTCTTTCTTAGTGGAGATAGGTGGGGAAAAGTTCTCTGCAGCCAGGAAACAAGGAGCTCTTCTTCACAATGTGGGCATTGAGGGTCGCAACCTCTATGAAAGTCTTGACCCTAAAACGGTGGGATATGGCAAAGGAGAATGCTGGGACCTGTACTAGATGTCAATGTTTATGTTACAGACTCACTTTGGGCCCAGCATCAATGTATTCAAGGAGAGACACAAGATTTTCATGAGGGTTCAGGCCAAAGGGGAGAGGGTGGGGAACTATGTGGCGGCATTGAAGTCCCTAGCCTAAACTTGCAGTGTTGCTGACCTGATTCCTTCATCATGGACCAACTAGTGTGCTGTACCATTGATCCCAAGGTACAAGAGAGATCATTGGCTAAAACTTCCCTGAATGCGGCTATTGGCATTGTAAAAAGCATGGAACACACAAACAGCTTGGTTAAGGAAATGCGTAATATCCCCGCCTTTCCTTTCAACTCTAGTATTGTGAGGGCAACAGAATATGATCAAGAGTGTAAGGACTATGATACCTGTCCTACAGCTATACAAAAGATAGCAGAGAAACACGAGAAATCTAAGACTAGCCAAGAAGTAGCGAAAGATTCCAAATTCAAATGTTTAAAGTGTGGCAATCCAAACAACATGTCAAACTACCGAACTGCTGTGCTTGGAATACTTTCTGTAGAATTGCAGAAAAAGGGGGCATTTTTCTTGCAGTCCCCCCAACATGCTATACTAAGTGTGACCAATTCTATTTGTGTAACTAAGCACCCTGGGAATGTTGATGGTGAAATCAAAGAAATGCTCAAATGCGATATTGTCATTGGGGGTAAGATGGACCTGTCTGGCAGATTCTGGATCTCCATTCACCTTAGTTGGTGATAAGAATTGGGACACAATATTTGGTAATGAGGCTGTCACAATATGTCCCCCTGACATTAATCTGATTATTATGGGTAGAGCATTGGGTTACACCACACATACCATTAATTTTAGTGGCAGATGCGACCTAATAGGGGTAAAATCTGCTAGGCTGGCAACACCAGAGAGATCTAGATATTACATTGAATCCCAATTCCCCTGAGCAGGATATGCTGGTAGCACATCTCAGTGATGATGCAATTGTCGTGGAGGAGTTCCACAGAGTTTTTAAGGATGAGTTGGTGTTGCTGAAGGGGTTTGAGCATAAGATCATCTTATAAGCAAAGCCTCAACCTGTTTTATACAAGGTAAGGAGGGTACCAAACCTTATGCTGAAACCCTTGCAGGAGGAGTTAGACAAATTGCAATGTCTAGATGTGACTGAAAAAATAGAATCCTAAGAATGGTTGTGCACCATTGTTTTGGCCTCCAAAGACAATGGAGAGAAGATCAGAATATGTGTTGACCTGAGAACCTCAACCATTGTATCTGGGTTGACCTTCAGCCCCTACCGAACATTAACGAGGCACTGGACATGCTAGGGGGGCAAATGTTTCCAGCGTCATGGACCTATCATCTGCCTACCATCAGGTGTTGCTGCACAAGGAATCACAGGCATTGACTTCACACCTCAGGGGGACATTCAGGTTCTGTAGAATGCCTTTTGAATTAGCCTCAGTGGCTGCATGCTTTTAGAGGTTGATGAATGAGGATTTGTCCGGCATAAGATCAGTTGTGTATTTGCTAGATGATATCTTGATATATAGTAAAGACAGATCAAGCGATGACGTAACTCTCAAGGAAGAGTTTTATTCAGACTAAGTGAATGGAGACTCACCTTCAAGAGGGACAAAGGCAGATTTGGGGTTGCAACAGTCTCTTATCTAGGACACACCATTTTGGGGGATGGCACTAGCTCAAAGTTGGAATTAGATGATGCTATAACACAGGTGCCTACACCCAGCAACAACCAAGTCAGATCATTCTTAGGTCTTTCAGAATACTAATCTAAGTTTGTTTATAATTTTGCCTGTGTGGTGCAACCTCTGAGACTGTTACTCACAAAGGGTTTGGAGTTTGTATGGTCCCCTGAATATGTAGAGGTTGTTACCAAAACAAAGAATGAATTAGCTTGCATGTCTACATTGGGGCACTTTGATATGACTAGAAAAACAATCCTTATCACAAATACCAGTTTGGAACGGTTGGGAGCAGTCCTTTCTCAAATGACTGAGGGTAAAGAAAAGGTAATATCTTTTGCCTTGCTCTCGCTCAAGGGGGCAAGGAATGCTACTTAGTGGTAGAACATGAAGTATTAGCCTGCATATGGGCTGTAAACCATTTCAGAATATTTTTGTGGGGGTTATCATTTACCATAAAAACTGATCACATGCCTTTGGTTTAGATATTTGCATGTAGGCATACAGGAAACCCTACTCCCAGAATAAAAAGATACATAGCAACTGATTACCTATCTAGGATGCCTTTAGACAAGGAAATTGTGCCAGTTGTGGAGCCATCAATTAAGTGGGTCAAGGAACTAGCTCTAAGAAAACCAGACGGGGTGTCCAATGATAAAGCACGCACGTGGTTATTTAATTTGGTGGTGGAGGGTTTGCCTGTCATCAACAAGGTGCCTGAAGACGTACGGTCATTTTGGAATGTACGGGAAAAACTGAGTATAGTGTATGATGAGCTTTATAAGGGTGAAAGATTGGTTTACCCGGCTGAGTTACGGGAGAAGATCATTAACCTGGCTCATGAAGGTCATTTGGGCTGGAACTTAACCAAGGCCAGGGTGAGGGCACTGCACTAGTGGGCTGGTGTGGACAGGCAGGTCGAGGAAGTAGTCAGAGATGTTATACTGTGTGCCGGGAATGATAAGTCAAAAGCAGTCAGAACTACTCCTTTATCTCCTGTGGAGGTTTTTGTGGAACCTTGTAGCAAACTGGCATTGAACATTGTGGGTCCATTTGAGGTGTAGTATCCAATTGAGAGCATAATATTGGGATAGTGTTGGACTACCCTTCTAAGTGGTTGTTGGCATGTTGTGTTAGCTCTATTGTGAGTTAAAGTGTTTTGGAATTTTTAAAGGATGTCTTTGCTTGTGATAGCATTCCAAGCACTATTGTACAGATAATGGTCTTCAATTCACTTCGCAAGAGATGAAGGAGATTCTGGAGGACTTGTCTATTATGCATCATCGTAATGCTCTTTATGCACCACAAGGTAACAGTCTTGTGGAAAGCATGAACCATTTGCGAGAGCATGTGTGCAAACTGCAGTGGTGAGTGGTAGGCCGTTGAGGAGGGACCTGCGTAAACAATTGTGGGTTCATCATAATACTCCCAACAGTGTTACAGGAATTTCTCCTTTCCAAAAGCTCAAAGGTTGAATTGTTGGTTCCAAATTGAACTCAGCATGGTTGTTAATTTGGGTGTGGCAAGTCTGTCCTCACACAAAATCAGGGAATACCAGGGGAAGTACAAAAAACGCTTTGATGAAAAGCATTGAGTGAAACGCAATAAATGGAAGAAAGGGGATGTGCGAAAAGGGAGATCATTTTTGTGAAGAAACCTTTTTGGACCCCTAAAGGAGAAACAAAATACATGGGTCCCAAACAAATAATTGAGGTAAAGAAAAATGTGGTGTTAAGTAGGGGTGAGGTGTAGAGCTTGTCCAGGTTATCAAAAAGCAATCACATATTGAACTGACCATTGATGAAGGAAGTCCTGAAGCAGGTGAGGTGGTAGACGAGTGCTGGTTGCTCGCGGGATGACTGCAGGTTGTTCGCAAAATGCTCCCAGACTCAGGAAGACACCTACCTATCTTAAGGATTATCTCTTGAATTTATTTCTACTCCTCAAGTCTTCTGCTTATGCTAAGAATTATTTTGTGTGATTGTGTCCTTTCTGCCAGATACCCATTTTATGTTGTATTTGCTATCTGTCCCCATGCTTCATATAGGTTAATTTAGTTAGTAGTCATGATTATAGCATATTTCCTTTAGTATTGTCTTCTCTTAGCATGTTTTAATTCTGGTTTGCCTTTTTTCCTGTATTTGTTTTAGATCAATGTGTGCCTAATGCATTCTTGCATTGTTATCGTTCATTCCACCAACACAGTTTATCAGTTTTTCTATGTTTGAGGGGGAAGATGTGTTGTAACCTGCTGCTGCCTCTTTAATCCTGATGCAACTCATAGAGTTCCGTGGGCATCATGTAGAACTGTAGATGACCCTGGCAACCACTAGTCATTTGGAATGTGGCTGACTCAGAAGTGGCTACGTAACCTGTGGTGGATGCCATTAAAGAGAGTTATACAAACCCTAGGGTTGTCATCCCTCTCTCTTAACAGTTTGTTTTAAAAAAAAACTCTGAATTTACTGAACAAAACCACAATTAAAGTGCAGTCATGGTTACACAAAAGATCAAAACGAAATCACAGAATTTTGCCACTTACACTTCCGTAAACTAACCATAACTAGCATCCATGTTATGCACTGTATATGCTATTACATATTACTTGACTCATGACATCAAATGACATCATTGAATGAATGAATGAATGTATTAACTATAATAATTAATTAAAATCGTTACAGTAAAAACAATCTGCCTATTAAAGCTAAAACAATGATAAAAACTTCAATTTGTGATAAGTAAAATTTGCCGCCCCTCACCACACGATCAGCCTATACCCGTTTGTAGTCTAGGGTGTGTAGCCTTGTGCACGTTCAAGAATCCCCCATTGGACCATGAGGATGGGCTGCATTGTAAAGCTGTGACCCGTTCCCCTTGACACTCTAGTTAGTCATCCTATGAGGCGCTATCCTTGAGGGGGTGCTGGAAGTACGAACAGCGTCAGTGCTTGATGGAGACCCCCTAGGCTTTCTCCTGCTGGGTTTACAGTGCTCTTCACCAGGGTTTTATTGGGTTCATTAGCAGCTTTTAGGGCTGTCCTGATGTGATGGATACATGTCCCCAGTCTTGCTCAGGTCGTCGTGTTAGAGATAGAAAAGCACATGGCTGACGCATCACTACAGGACTTTATTCCATTGATGGTATAGATCGAACGCAGTAGTCACCGACGTTCGTTGATAAGATTGGGGCAACAGCATAGAAGATGCAACCACGTATAGGGGCACTGCCTGCAGTTTATAGCTTCCCCCCTTCGGGCCCATGCAGGGTTGAAATCTGCAATTCCTAGAGTGGTTAATCTCATAAAAAAGAATTTTACTTCGGGCCAATGGAGTGAGAGTCTCACTTAAGTAGGGCTGGGCTTTGCATGCCATATAAGAGCTGTTCAGTGGCTTTAAGTGGGAACTTGAACGTAGACATTTGCGGTCGAGATCAAATGAGATTTCACACACTTGTTTGTTTATGGCTCTTTTCCAAGCATTCAGGGGGCTATCCGGCTGCGGTATGCTCTCTTCCACGATCTTCAGTGTTTTTATTGCTTTTTCTAGGCTAGTGTGCCAGGTCGTGCATGGTTCTTCGAAAATGGATCTCAGTTGGTGTTTCAGTGAGTTAGCTGGGGCCATTAATATCCTTAGATGGTGGAGGAGGAGCCTAGCTAGCAACCATGATGGCCGCCTGATTCCTCGGCTCCGCCGACCCTCTCGCTTTCCTCCCGTCTTCTGCCCTATCCTGCCAGAGATCCTGAATCTGATTGGCGCTACCGGAGTCGGGAGATGAACCCGGTTCTTATGATGTGCTCACCTTCGCGTTCCGTGCAGTGACGGTGACGGAGCGCCCTCGCCCTTCCCTGGTGCTCCGCGACAGAGACCGGGTCTTTGTCCTGCGTGTGTGGCCGGCCCTGGGAGCAACAACAGCGGCCATCTCGGGCTGGGCGGCGCCGACTGGTGAGGAACGACTGCTGAACTGAGTTCCCCGCCGCGACAGCCCCGCTTGCTCCGCTGCCCTTCAAGTCTGCTCCCACAGCTGAGAACGACACATTCTATTGTCTCCCCAGCCCTCAGACGGCTCTGCTCGATACATTGTTTCATCTATCACAGTGAGCGCCATTTTAGAGAGCTCACACTAGCTACTTGCGAGAGGCTGCCCCGGGGTGCTGCTGGTGCTGCCATTTATTGCTTGCATCGCCCTGACATCGTGAGGGGTGTAGAAATGGACTGGATTGCCCCTGTGCCCCCTGTTTGGCTATGTTGCGGGGAGCGCCGGCGGGGTGATCGGCTAACTGTAAGTGGCGATGGCGTCCAGCTTCAGGACCTGGCACACGCCTGTGAGCAGTGTATGCAGTGGCAACTCGAGGATCGACTGGTCACTTGGGATGCTGGCGCTCAATCTCAAGCACCGCTTTTTGCTGGTATGTCCGAAGTACAGGGAATTGCTGTACCCTTATTTCCTGAGACGCCCCTGCGGATTACCGATGTTCTGGGAGCCCTGGGTGAGTTACGTGCTGCCCAATGTGCTGTTGCTCGAGACCTGGAGGACCGGCTGGACGCCATTTCATCCATTGGGGCCTCGACCGACCAAGCCTGCCTGCGAGTGCTGGGCGCTGCGCCACACCCTATGCCCTATTACCGCGGATTGCCTATTCAGCTGTCCACAGTTGCGCTGCTGGTACAGGATTCTGCCCCCGCCGTGTCGCTACATGTTTTAGCCGAGGAGACGTTTGATAATCATGGTCTCATGCGGTGGCGGGGAAATCTTCTCCAGAAGCCATGCCCGGCAGCTCCATTGTGGTCTACTGGTGGAACTTGCTACCTTCCCCTGGGACTGATGCTACTGCTTTGGTTGGTCTCTCTTGGTGGACTAATGCTGCGTGTTCTTCCTCCTGGTACGACCGTAACACGCTGGGCTTCGTGTTGGACGGTCCATGGCGGTCAGCGTTCTACTCTGCTGAGGTCGTTTCGTCTACCTACCCCACCCAGGATGGCTATCCTGCAGTTGGACTCTGTTGGCACATTGGACCGTAAGGGGCTGGGTTGAGGCTGTTTCTTTCTTCTCTGCCTGCTGAGGTTCTTATTGCTGGAATTATAATGCACATACCGGGGAGTTGGGTGTTGGTTCTGTATTGGTCTTGGGGCTGGGGATGGGCGGCCGTGGTTGCGCACGTTGATTGCTTTGAGTATATTTACTTGGCCCTCCTCCGATATTATGGAATTCTTTTCTTTTCTCTCTTCACTTTATTTCTGCATTTCGGTACTCTTTTTTGGGCGACAGGCACACTGCTGGGGGGGGGGGGGGGGGTAGGCCATAGCCTCTGCATGCGTGTAGGGTGGGGGGGGGGCTTCTTTGGTTCGTTTTTGTTTCTATGGGCCTTATTTTTCTCCTTTGTTTTACCCCTTTTCTTTTTGCTTTCTTCCTGGGTCAGTGGGGTGGCTTGGTGTGAGATGGGTAGCGGCTGGCGTGCACCATGCTTTGTGCTTAATCATCCTGTCGTGCTATCCCTGTGCCGCCATTTTGGCTGTGTTTGACTGCTCGTTGGATTTTATCTGATAGACGTTGCCCGCTTACTTCCTAGATGGACTCTTTGTACACTGATCCTTCTTAGCTTCTGTATCTCCTTATATATTAAAAAATATTTTGAAAATTAACCTTAACTTCTCCTGAGACTCGGTGGCACGTGGACTTTAGTGTAACACACGTTGAATGCTTTCATGTACTGAAGTGCTACTGAGTTGAAGTATAATTTGCAACAATGCTTACAAAAGTTTCGAGGCCGGCCGGATGGTTGTAGGCCCGTATTTGTTCTTTGACAGTGCACAATAAAGGTTTTCAAAAGTTTAAAAAAATATATATATATCCTTAGATAGTGCTTTATCATCTCCCACTGGCACGTCAAGTCTGGCCTTGCCACGCCTAGCTCCAGCCTTAGCCTTGCCTTCCTTGCTGACCTCGGAATATGAAGCACTGTTTTGTATGCTTTGGCTTGGACTGAGTTAAGGAATGCGTGCTGTAACCCGGGGAAGGCCAGGTGACCATAACTTATTGCTGGTAGAAGTTTTGCTTTTAAAACTTTCAGCATTGGGCCGGCAGTCAGGGTTATCAGATGGTGGCTTAATTGCTTTAGTAGGTGTGTGACCTTGTTAGCCTTGGTGCTCAGATGTTTCAGGTGGGCATTCGCCATAGCCAGTTCCGTCTGCCAAACCCCTAGGTAATTGTATGATGCCACTGTGTTAATTTGAAGATTACCCATTTGTCTTTGTGCTTTCTTTTTCAGATGGTAAGCCCAAAAGATAACAACCTTAGTCTTCCCTTGATTTACTGTCAAGTTGTTGATGTTAATAAAGAGATTTAGAGCTCTTTGCAGGCCCAACTTCGTGTGGTGCATTATGGCTGTATCATCGGCGTATTGTAGCACCGGCAGCCTCATACTTCCTAGTCTTGGTGCTACTAGACAGGCTCCTTTTGGAGCTTCCCCAGATCCGCCATATATAAATTAAAAAGGATGGGGACCAACACGCATCCTTGCTTCAGCCCGTTTTCCGTGTTTATTTTAGGGGACACTGTGCAGGCGCTGGTTTTAACCTGTACCTAGGTGTCTTCATATAGCGATCTAATTGCCTTCAGTAGGTTTGGTGGAATGCCCCAGTTTTCTAACTTCTACCATAATCTTCTACGGACAACTTTGTCGAAGGCTGTGCTATAATCCACGAAGCAGCAGAAAAGTGGAGGGTGGTTCTTCAGGGTTGCCTGGGCTGATAAGTGCGCTATCGCCAGAACATTATTCATGGTCGATGACTGCGACCTAAAGCCAGTCTGATAGAAAGGTATAATACTGTACTCTTCCACCCATGTCCCCAAGTCCTTCAAATGTAGGTGGGCGCAAGCCTTCACTTCGAGGTCAAGGAGGGCGATGAGCCTGTAATTTGATGGTTTTGAGCGGTCTCCTTTTTTGAAAATAGGGACCACAATGGAGCCCCTCCAAGCGTCAGGGGTTTGGCTGTCGAGAAAGTGTGGTTGTAAAGTGGAGTTAGCATTGCAGCCCAGAAGTCGGGGGCCTTTTTGAATACCGGTGTTGGAATCCCATTGGGCCCAGGGGCCCCATTGTTCTTTATGTTCTAAAAGGTCTTGATGACCATTTCGGTATTTATCTGGGCTGGTAGTGTACAGTGTGCTTCGGCCAGAGGTCTGTTACCCATGGGCGGGTTACCTGGGCTAGCTATTGTATCTCCTGGCTTTGTACAAGATTGCCACTCTCGGCCCACCCTACAGCTGGCCCCTTCTATGCTATCTTTGTATGGGGTAGCAATTGCGTATAGCTGCTTGACATGGATTAGCCAGTCTTTTTCTGCTACTCCGTTTTCCCTTGGGAGTCCTCTGCTGCTCAGCTGGTTTATATGTCTCCACGGTTGCGTTGGGTTCTTCTGTTTAAGCAGGGAGAAGACTTTCAGCCATTCCCTTTCCATTGCAGCATTTTTGTGTTCCCATAGCTTCTTCTTTAGGGGCTGCCCTTGACGATGCAACCGACGGTCCCTCCGATGGTCCCCCGCTCTTTTCTTTTTTACAAGGGCCTCAATCAAGAGCCATTTGCAATCTTGTATGCCTTTGTTTGGCCCAGTACTAGCGCATCTACATTGCCATTTGGGCCTGAGGGGTTGTGGCTGGGAGTTCCCAAGCTTTGCTTGTAGGTCTTCCACAATATTCTCCCAGTCCTTTATCGGTGAGAGCGACAAGGACAGACTGCCTTCCTGTTTCTGATCCAGCCACGTTTGGAGCGTGTTGCCTATCTAGTCTGACCATTTGATCCTCCCCAAGACACTATGTTTTTCGGCCCCTCTTGACACACCAATGGTTTGGTGGCGGATGGCTGACGAAACATTCAGCTCCTAATGGCCTGTGGTCACTTTCCGTCCTGTCTTCGACTTCAAAGTCATCCAATTTGGCCGCCATCGCTTCGCTGGCCATTATGTAACCAATTTTTGAGATGTCCCTGAAGGTAGGTAGAGGAACCTAGGAGTTTGAGTGTGCTTTTTTCAGTGTGTGAGTTATCAGTTTATGATTGTTAAGAAAGTTGAAAAAGGGTGCTACCCTGCCTGATCCCTGGGGAGGGGGTTTGGTTATATCAAGATCCCTCAGGTTAAAATCCCCGGCTAGGATAACCTGGTGTGATTTATATTTGAATAAGAGGTCATCTAGTTTCCCTGACAATTCCTCCAACTGCTCTTTCATGGTTATCTGCGCCGGATTGATGTAAGAGTTTATTAATAGAAGGAGCTTTGGGTATGAATTGAGGTTCAGGCCTTTGATGTGTAGAGTTTGCAATCCGGGTGAGTTTAAGATGATGTTTGTAGCTTCAAGGGTGCATTCGTGCTTTATGAAAACTGATAACCCACTGGTCGGTCGGCCAAATAAGTTCTTTTTTGTGGCTGGGATAAAGTGTTCGTAGTACCCTGCCAGTAGAGTACTGGACAAAGCCCAGGTCTCTTGGAGACAAAGTATATCACCAGTTCACAGGAACTGCTTCAAGTTTTCATTTTCTCAGATTTTACTGATCCCTGCTATATTCTAGGAAATTAAAGTTAATTGTTGCTTGTAGAATGCTCCTCGCCTGGCCACTCCCCTGCCGGGCTGGGTTTCACCGCAGTTAGGAATACTGATGCCATCCACTTGATATTCTGGGTGAGTCCAAAACAGAGGGGCCTGCACAAATTTCCCGATGATTTTCTTGGCATGAGATCCTGATACCCATTGGGTCCCTGGGGCCCATCCGAGTTCCACCCTGGGAACCTAAACTCTTTGTCCCATGCAGGATCGACCAAGGGGCCTTTCTCCTATTATCCAGTACCAGAACATGTGGGTATTTTGGTGCAGCAGCATCTGGACATCAATGCCCCACTTGGCAAGTTGGTCACTTTCCGTCCTGTCTTCGACTTCAAAGTCATCCAATCTGACCACCATCGCTTCGCTGGCCATGATGTAATCAATTCTTGAGATGTCCCGGAAGGTAGGAAGAGGAACCTAGGAGTTCGATTGGGCTTTTTTCAGTGTGTGAGGGGAAATCAGTTATTGATTGTTAAGAAAGTTGAAAAAGGGTGCTACCCTGCCTGATCCCTGGGGAGGGGGTTTGGTTATTTCAAGATCCCTCAGGTTAAAATCCCCGGCTAGGATAACCTGGTGTGATTTATATTTGAATAAGAGGTCATCTAGTTTCCCTGACAATTCCTCCAACTGCTCTTTCATGGTTATCTGCGCCGGATTGATGTAACAGTTTATTATTAGAAGGAGCATTGGGTATGAATTGAGGTTCAGGCCTTTGATTTGTAGAGTTTGCAATCCGGGTGAGTTTAAGATGATGTTTGTAGCTTCAAAGGTGCATTTGTGCTTTATGAAAACTGATAACCCACTGGTCGGTCGGCCAAATAGGTTCTTTTTTGTGGCTGGGATAAAGTGCTCGTAGTACCCTGCCAGTAGAGTACTGGACAAAGCCCAGGTCTCTTGGAGATAAAGTATATCACCAGTTCACAGGAACTGCTTCAAGTTTTCATTTTCACAGATTTTACTGATCCCTGCTATATTCTAGGAAATTAAAGTTAACTGTTGCTTGTAGAATGCTCCTCGCCTGGCCACTCCCCTGCCAGGCTGGGTTTCACAGCAGTTAGGAATACTGATGCCATCCACTTGATATTCTGGGTGAGTCCAAAACAGAGGGGCCTGCACAAATTTCCCGATTATTTTTTTGGCATGAGATCCTGATACCCATTGGGTCCCTGGGGCTCATCCGAGTTCCACCCTGAGAACCCAAACTCTTTGTCCCAGGCAGGATCGACCAAGAGGCCTTTCTCCTATTATCCGGTACCAAAACATGTGGGTATTTTGGGTGCAGCAGCATCTGGACATCAATGCCCCACTTGGCAAGTTGTGTAGAGTTGTTCAAAATTGCTTGTTGTATATTTATATGCTTCAGGCCCATCACTGTTGAATCACTGTGTGTGTCCCCCTTCATGCTCAAGAATTTCACCCATTCTGAGTCACCCATTCTATCTGTTCTAGGATGGGCAGATGTTTAAAGAGGAAGAGGATGTTGCTCCTGTTCAAGATGTTGTGCTATTCCGTGCTAAAACACCTCAGGTGAGTATTACCTCTTGGACTACAATTGGTGAGCCCAGAGTTTGGGCAGCTTTGCCCCTTTGTGGCAAAGCTGCCGAGATTGATCCTATGCTTTGGCTTCCTTGTTTGATTGTAGAGTATCCTACTTGGGACCATTTATTGTGGCCTTGGGTACCCCTAGCACCAGACTGGTGTCCAGGTTTTAAATGAAATGGGTCTAGATCCATCAGTTGCAGTGCCGTTGTAGCTGGCGCTAACTTGGGGCTTGCTGCAAGAGGTGCTGAACTTATTCTGGCTGTTGGATTGTTGCCTATAGGCTGGTCTGGCCCTGCTGATGGCTTTTGATCCTTCGCGGTTAGGGCACTCAGTGATATTGTTTGTATTTGCTGGTTATCCGGAGGCTGAGCAACCGGGGAGACCTTTTTACCCCAGCTTTTAGCAATGAAAATTGGGTCGAGCTGAGTTGTGTCGGTGTCCCCTTGCAGGGGTGGGTTGTCGCTGTTCAACAGTTACAGTTGTCTCCCTCTTGACTTTGTTTTTTTCAGTTGTTTCTTCAGCTTCTTTTTTGCTCGCCTTGAAAGAGTAGGTTCTTGTGTGGCTGTTGTGCTGAGGGTATGTTCCTGCAAGGCTAGGGCTGGGGCATCTCTCCCCCCACTGCTCCCACGGTTTATGCATGGTGTGCTTTGGGCTGTTTTAGAACTACTGGCAGAGTTCTCAGTCGTGTATGACGCTCTTTTGCCCTGTTCGGCTGGTGTCTTCGGTTCCGGTCCCGGTCAGGGCCCTACTGGCTGTCTTGCCTCCTGGAGATTGCAGTTAGAAGACGCCCTGTCATCTGTGTTGTTTGGACTCCATGCCTCCCTGCATCCTTTGACTATCTCAACTATGTCTGCTAGGACCTCGTGGAGAGAGGCCCATTTCTCCATGAGGATTGAGCAGCAAAAGGAGCAGTCCCCCAGGTTGGAGACCAGGTACTGGGCGAAGCTGTTGTCTAGTTCCTCCACCCTAGAGCTTATGTTGACTAGGCAGGCTGCAATGGCTTGTAGGAGGTCTATTTGAACTTCCATTTTTGATGATTGCCACAAAAGAGCTTTATTGGTGGTGCAGTTTATCTCAGTAGGGTGAGATTTATCCAAATCCGCACCTGCACTATCATTGCAGAGTTTGTGGTCTCCTTTTAAATTGATGCCCCATGAGGGTGTTGATGGCAGCTACAGATTTGGGGTTAATTCTAAAGTTCTTTCAATCTTTTGGCCAAGATTATGGAAGAATGAAGCTGTAAGGCCCCCTCACTCAGGGAACTCTAGGCCCTTGGTAGCTGTGTGAGACCGCGGGCTCATAGATTTTCTTCGATCTCCTTGCTCTGAATTTCTGGGCCGTGGGCTTTAAGATGGTGAATTTGTGTCTTTGTCACTGCTGTAGAGACATATTTAGTCAAGACTGTGTTGTGAGTCTTGGTGAGTCTTGCATCTCGCCCCGTGTATGAAAGTTGAAGTGAGGATGCCACTAAGATGGAACATTAATCTGCGTTGGATCGGGTTGCCCACGGACTGCGCCTGCCATTTCCATCTGGTTCCTGGACTCCTCACAAGGGGGTAGGCTCTCCATGCATATGCGGGAGTGCTCGGGGGTAGTCTGCCCAGCCCTTTGGGGCTACTGTCTTGAGTCAGGCTCGGGCGTGAGGTAGTGTGCCCTGGTAGGTCCCATGATTGATATCGGGGGTAAAATCTTTCCTGAATCGAACCCCTATGTGCGGCATCTTGTGATGTTTCCTTTGGGCTGTCTGTGAGAGATTTGCTCCTTCTAATCCTTGTGTTCCCTTTGTTGGAGGAGTTACTTTTGGGGGATTCCTCCGGGGTTGTGTGCACTCGCCCTTTTCTTTTGGGACCCATTGGCTAGGTGAAATACTGAGGGTGCTCTTCCTGCTGCCCAGTTATACAATTGCTTGAGTAGCCGGGGTTGAGTACAATGCCCTCAGTGCACCGCTGTCCTCTCCCAAGCGGGAGGCGGGAAGGCAGGGAATAGGTGGAGCAGCGGAGCAGTGGAGCTGATGGTGGGAGGCAGGGTGGGCAAGCGGGGCTCGCAGGGTGGAACACAGCTGCACCTGACTCCATGAAGGACCCCAGGGGTACACACCAACCGTGGCCCTAATGACGGCCGTGCTCACCTGTGCCTTGCCAAGCTCTCCCACTGGTGTAATTAAGCTTTGGGCTGCATGATTTTCAGTGATCCGCTGTGGGGATTCCGCCACGCTCTCACCTGCTCAATTACCTGTGGCTGGGCCAATGCTGTTTGGGGCCCCCTTCTGTGAGGGGGGGTTGGCTGGGGCGGGAAGCCAAGTTGCTAGGCCAGAGCAGGGGCTGAGGGCAGAGGACTGATTTAAAGTTTGGGGAAATAGCAGTTGGCGACCTCCTTCCAGCTGCGAGGCTGCAGTCGCCGTGGGTGTGGTCAACGTGAGACTACACCCCCATGTCCCCTATGTCTGGGGGGTCTCCTTGGGGTCTCTCAGGTGCCAAGAGGATCTGCAAGGACTGGCACAACTGCCGCTTTGCTGCTCACCGCTTGGCTGCACAGATCCGAGCCTCTCCAGTCAATCGAGGGACAGCTCTGGTGGCACTATGGCGGCACTCAAGTGGCCCTTGAAAGGCGCTCGGATGCTCTCGATCTCGACCCCACTCCTCTTTGCTCCTCACCTCATTGCAAATGGCACGGTGGCGTGGCGTGGCGTGCAGGTTCGGCAAAATTGAAAACACGGCTGAGATCTATCTGACAAGAAAGGGAGTAACTCATCACTGATGCAAGCTCAAATGGCATATACATATATATTCACATAAAAACAAAGTTGGACTCAGGTTTCACTCGTACAAAACATGTGGAATTCAGCCGTTATAGTTAGTGAGCTAACTATAACTCGGGCCCCCGGTATGCACTGGTTATGACCTCACATATTACATCACTCATGACATGGTCAGTGACATCACTCATGACATCTCAAATGATATCACTGATGCCATCCTCTAGTGACTGCGAGTGTTTTTTAAAAGATTTTGAGTGTTAAATATATATATACCAAGGTGTATTGGTGAATCAGTGGGTGCATGAGTGCTTATATAAGTGAGTGATAAGGTGTCTCAGTGAATGTATAGGTGAGTGACTGGTTGTCTGAATGTCTGTATCAGGATGTTAGTTGGTGTCTAAGTGGCTGTATGGGTGTGTGAGTGGGTGTGTGAGTATCTGTATGGGTTAGTGATTGGTTGTCTGAGCACCTGTATGGGTATATGAGTGTGTGGGTAGGGGAGGGTGAGTGTGAGTGTGACTGCCTGTATAGATGAGTGACTGGGGGAGTCAGTGGCTGTATGGACTAGTGAGTGCATGTGTGAGGGTATGGGTATGGGTGAGTGAGTGTGTGTATGGCTGTGGTGGTGAGTGAGTGTGTGTGTCAGTGATATATGGGTCAGTAACTGGGTATGTGAAAGGCATTATAGGTGAGTGATGGGGTATGTGACTATATGGGTGATTGAGTGAATGTGAGAGTGGCTGTACGGGTTTGTGCTTGTGCCAGTGACTGTATAGGTGAGTATGTGTTAGCATCTGTATGAGTAGGAGAGTGTGTGTGTGACTGTATGTGTGAGTAAATGGTTACGTGATTGACTGTATGAGTGAATGAGTAGCTCTATGGGTGACTGACTCAATGTGTGAGTAGCTGTGTGGGTATGTCAGTAGATGTATTTGTAAGTGGGTGGGTAAATGAGTGGCTGTATGGGTGAGTGGATGTGTGTGTTGATGTATGAATCAGTGATTGGCTGTGTAAGTACTGGTATGGGTGTGTGAATGAGTTTGGGAATGGTAGTATGGAAGTTGGAGTGGGTATATGAAAGGTTCAAAGGGGTATGAGTGGGCACATCAGAGATTCTGTTAATGATGTCATCAGTGATGTCACTGACCATGTCATGAGTTATGTAATATGTGAGGTCATAAGCAGTGCACTGCTGGGGCACGAGTTATAGTTAGCTCACTAACTATAACAGCTGAATTTCACTGGTTTTGTACGAGTGAAACCTGACCCAAACTATTATGTCCCTGTAACCTTTGTGTTTTTAGTGAATTTCTAAGTTATTTTAATTCCATTTACAAACTATAACGTTATTGTAACCTTTGTTTTTTTCAGGGACTTTCTAAGGTTTTTTAAATGCTAATTCCTAACTATACCACCCTTGTAACCTTTATTTTTTTCAGTGAATTTCTATGGTTTTTTAAGTAAAAGTTACATTTGCAGAGTGGTGGAGAAAGGGGGTGGGCCTCCAACCAGTTCTCAGCAATCCCGCTATGTAGAAATTACAGGAGGTATCAGGAGGGCTCCTTGTCCCTCAAGGTCCCTTGGGAGTAAAGTAGACTTCATCCCCCAACTCAAAGGCACCAGGAGCCCTGTTTGTAGAGTAGTGGAGAATGGGGGGTGTGGCCTCCGAAGACCTCTTAGCAATCACGCTATGTGGGACTTACTGGAGTTTACAGGAGGGGTGGTTGGCCTCCAAAGCCACCACACACACATATATCCACACACACATATATCTATGGAGTCACCAATAGGTAGTTATAGTTAGGACCATGTTTCCATATGAATAGCTTTTTTGACGTGCCTTTATCTTTAGGGTCGTTGGACAAATTTTCCAAAAATCGTCCAAAATAAGTGTGTCAGTAATTCTAGTTGTGCATGGGAAGGTTCGGGGTGTCTGTCAAGCGATGGCTGAGAAAAAGGGGGCAGGTCAAAAAAAAGTTTCCCATGTTAATTCCCATAGTAGTTTTTTTTTTATAACCTTATTTTTATTTTCCTGTAGCAATAAAAAACAAAACATACAGATGGGAAAATAAATCATCAACACAAAAGATACGATCAATAATGTGCATGGAGTTATAATAACGACACTGAACATTGCTGAAGATTACCCAAAAAAAAACAACATACATTTGCATCGGCAGTGACAATCCAATAAGTATAAAAGGCAAGACCTCCCAGAATTCCAATCTCGAACAGATGGTGGGGAAACCTTTCTCCCATAGTAGTTTTGAACATGACTACAGCCCAAACTGCTGGACGGAATTACACCAAAATTGGCAGAAATGTCGATTTGGTTTCACAGAACACGCTTTTGGTTATTTGGTGTAAATCCGTTCAGTTGATCTAGAGATACCGATCCTCCGAAGATTCAACAGTCTCTGTACTGATATCTGTTTGGTTGCCATAATTTCAAGCAGGAAATGTTGGCAGCCATCTTGGGACTCAGATTCATAAAGAAAAGTCCCCCAAAAACATAAAAAAAGAAAAGGGACAGGGTAGGAATACCCTGACCCCTTAGCTCTGGTAGGGCAAAAAAGCACATTAAAAAATTCTGCAGAGAAATTGCATTGGAGTAGCGAATCCGCAGTAAAAAAAATGTTTAAATGCTTGTTTACTTTATAGGCCCTGGGTGGGCCAGGGCCCGGGGGCATGCAGGCATTGAACAAATAAAAAGAGGGGGCGCACACGGCCCCCTCTTAGGGCTCTTTGACCATGGGAACCACCATCTTCCCAGAGCTTTGTTTTTAGTAATGGAGGGGGGTTGAGTGGACCACCCTCCAGGGCTTCTAGAAGCCCTGGGGATCATCCCCTCCCTGGGGCAATAAAAACTATTTATGGGGAACCGCATGGACCCCCCTGGTCCACCAGCCCCCAGGGCCTAAAAAACCAAAAATACTGTGAATGGGGCCACGCAGCTCCCCTCCTGGAGCCATATATGGACCTGGGGACTGCCACCCCCCAGGACCAGATCCTGATATGTCCGGGGTGCCCACTACTATGACACAGCTGTTTGCTCTGACTTAGTGGGAGCTTTCACAGCTCCCGCCAAGTCAGAGCAAACACGAACTCCGCTCCCAGCAAGCGGAAGCTGTGAAACTGCTCCCGCTTTCTGAGAGCTGAGGTATTGTTTGTTTCCCTGCCCGCTGTCAGGATGATGAACAGCTTAACACCCAGATACCTACTCATACACCCTCTTATACATACAGCCCCTCACACACCCACTCACTCACTTATACAGCCACTCACACCACCATACTACTCACACATCCGCTCGCTCACACATACAACCACTCACACACCTACTTACTCACTCATACAGCTACTTACACAGCCACTCACTCACCCATAGAGCTATTCACACACCCACTCACTCATCAATAGAGCTACTTACACTGCCCTCAGTCTCCAGCCAATTTTGGTGACAAGTTCTTGATGGCCAGGAATATGAAGCCATTTCCACCAAGCAAAAATCACTTACTTCATATAGTTAAGAGGAAGGACCCTTGTTTGGTGGAGATTTACCTCTTTGTAGTCTTGTAGTCTTTTCTATAGGAGGATTCATGTTCTCACATATTTCCGGATAAAGACTCTCCAGGAACAATCACAATGCCCAAATGCACACAAGGTCACTGGTAACATTTCCTTGTGCTCCATTATGCAGCTGTAGTGGAGAATACATAGTGGACATTTACCACAGGAGGTAGCACTTAGCAATTGACCAGTAGAAAGAACGCCACTTAGATATTTTGTGCAAAACTGTGGACCCTGGTATAAAAGGTCAGGAGTGGTTCTTTTGTGGCAAAGTCACTCACACAGCTACTGACATACCAACTCACACACCCACTGTTAGCCCCACTCAGACACATTCAACCACTCACAGGTGCACTCGGACACTCATTTAGAAAGTCATGTGCCCACTCGCAGACCTATATAGCCACTCACACAGACACTCACAGACCCATTCAGACACTCATGCTCCCACTTACAGACCCGTTAAGGTACATGCACTCATTCACAGATCCACTCAGACACCAGGCACCCACTCACAGACTCACACATCCACTACCACAGCCACTCACAGATCTACTCAGAGACTCCCACACCAACTCAGAGACTAATGTGCCCACTCACATACCCACTCAGACACCCATGCACTCACTCAGACTGACTCACACACTCATGGAGGTACTCACAAACCCACTCAGATACTCTCACACCTACTCACAGACTCACTGAGACACTCACTTTGGCACTCATGCACCCACTCAAACACCCACTCAGACACTCACGCAGACACTCAGAGACCTAATCAGAACACTCAAGCACCCACTCACACTCCAAGTGAGACACTTATGCAGCCACTCCCAGACCCATTGAGATACTCATGCACTCCCTCACACCAAACTGATACGCTCATGCCCTCACACATTCCCTCTCAAAGGTTACAGGTTACAGTTAGGAAATAAAATAAAAAATCTTAGAAATCCACTTAAAAAAACCCAAAGGTTACAAGGTTACCAGGACGTTATAGTGAAGAAATAGATTTTTTTTTATTCACTGAAAAAACAAAGGTTACATGGACGTTATAGTTAGGCTCAGATTTGGCTCGTACAAAACCATTGAAATTCAGCAGCTATAGTTACCTGAGCTAACCATAGCTTATGCTCCGCAATGCACTGCTTATGACCTCCCATATTACATCACTTGTGATATGGTCAGTGACATCACTGATGACATCATCCACAGAACAACTCACATACCCACTCACACGGCTATAACACCTCTCATACACCCACTCAAAATCCCACATAACCACTCACATACCAATTCACAGACCCCCACAGTTACTCACACACCCACTCAGTTATCCATAGGGCTATTCACAAACAAACTCATTCTCTTATACAGCTACTCACACAACCACTTACCCATACAGCTACTCACACACCCACTCACTCACACAGCCTCACACACCCTCTCACTCACACAGCCACTTACACACCCAGATACCTACTCATATATCCACTCATACATACAGCTCCTCACACACCCACTCACTCTCTTATACAGCCACTCACACCACCATACTACTCACACATCCGCTCGCTCACACATACAACCACTCACACACCTACTTACTCACTCATACAGCTACTTACACAGCCACTCACTCACAAAGCCACTGACACAGCCACTCACTCACCCATAGAGCTATTCACACACCCACTCACTCACCAATAGAGCTACTTACACAGCCACTCACTCATGCATACAGCTACTCACAAACCCAATTATTTACCCATTCAATCACTCACACACCTACTCATACACTCATACAGCTACTCAGACACCCACTCGCACATGGATATATGCAATCACACAGCCACTCACATAATATATATTGGACATAGTATCACTCATTAGTAGATCACAAAGTATACTAATTTAACTTTTGTAGTATATATCTCTAACATTCATAAACATTTTGAAAACACTCACAATCACTGAATGATGTCACCAGTGATGTCATTTGAGATGTCATGAGTGATTTCACTGACCATGTCATGAGTATTGTAATATGTAGGCCATAAGCAGTGCATTGCGGGATGTAAGTTATAGTTAACTCAGGTAACTATAATTGCAAAATGTCACTTGTTTTGTATGAGTGGAACTGAGCCTAACTATAACGTCCCTGTAACCTTTGTTTTTTTGGTGGTGAATATATATATATATTCACTGAAAAAAACTACAGGTTTCAGGGACGTTATAGTTAGACTGTCATTTCAGTTGTACAAAACCAGAGAAATTCAGCTGTCATAGTTAACTGAGCTAACTATAACTCTTACCCCCGCAATGCACTGCTGATGACGTCACATATTACATAACTCATGACATCTCAAATTACATCACTGATGACATCATCCAGTGACTGAGTGTTTCTAAAAAGTTTAAGAATGTTTTATATATATATATATATATATATATATATATATATATATATATATATATATATTAACTTCTCGAGCGCGCAGCAGAACAACACGCTTGACGACACCATGTGCTGGCCAAAATTCTTTTATTAAAGTCAGCCCCTCGGACGCGTTTCGCCTGACCTGCAGGCTTGATCACATATATATATATCTTACCTACTGGCGGTCGCTCGTTAGGATTTTTTTAATGCAAAATCTCAACATTCTATTGGGAATAACTTTGGCGCCGGTTGAGGGATCTGCCTGAAAATTTCCTCAAATTTGCCTCGCGGCGCTTCGGTCCTTCCTTGAAAGTTTGGGGGGGATTAGTCAAGCGGGGGCCATGATAAAAGGGGGTCCCAAAACGTGTTTTCCCCATGTTAATTTCCATAGGGCGGTCGACCTCACTTTTAGCCCGAACGGCTGAATGGATTTCCACCAAACTTGACAAAATTGTAGGGACTGGTAGCCCGATGTGCCTTTGCTATGTCTCAAGATATGTTCTCCAGTGGATTTTGAGTAATTTAGGTTAAAAAAATATATATATATCTATGGCCGCGCTCCGGTACACGCAATGGGAAGCGCTTCGGGCGCGCTACGCGACTTGCGCACGGAAAGCTGATTGGCTCTCGGGTGTCTGTAAACATTCGAAACAGTCCGGAGCGGCCGCCATCTTGTGTCTCGGTAAGATCGAGACACAAGAGGAGGCAAAAACAAAGGGGGAAATGACCATACGGGGGCAGAGTAGACCCCCCTTGATCCCCTAGGTTTGATGTGGGGGCCATAAAAGGGCCCTTGCGGGACAAATTATTATTTTTTTTCGATTTGCGCGGGGGAGCGCCCGGTACGCGCACCGGGGAGCGGACCAAGGAGCGTACCATTGGGAAAAAAGAATGACAGTGTTTTTAAAAAGTGTAGCCTATTTTTTATAAATTGGAGGTAGTTCTAAAAAGAACTGTTTTTTTTCTTCTTTTTGTTGTTTTATATTTTTTTTAATGTTTTTTGAACATTTTGTACTTTTTTTGGCTTTTATGAACTATTTTATATTTTTTTGTTATTTTTATGGGGAGAAACAAAAAGCAGGGAATTCAAAATGGCTCAACTGGAGCAAAAAAAAAAATCAGGAAAAAATTAGGGTTTTTTGGGGCAATTGTGGTTGTCACCAGCAAGGAGGATGAGCTTTATGCTCTGTTCACCATAGGAGATGGTCTTACCACAAAAAATACATGTAATTCTGAATTCCCCAAACCGTGGTTGTATGCAAGGGATCGTCTTCCTTGTCTCTGGTCCCGATGGAGTGGGTTGCTTTCTTTTGGAGGTGGTAGTTGAAGATTGGGGAGGGTTACTGGCCAGTTCTCTCATCTCTGCAGCAGAATAGTTTTTCGGATGCTTGCGCTGCATGTGTCTAATCATGGTATTATTACCAAAAGAATATTTTTTGTTTGGGTTACCCCTTGAAAGATCCATGCAACAGATTAGGCAAGTCACCTTGGGCGCATTGACTTTCTTCTTGCCCTCTGGTATAGAAAAAAACTTCCATACAATGTGCTGCCTTGGTTTGTATGGGGTATTGTTTTCTTGCAGTCATCTTCTCCCCTCCTCCTCCTCCTCTTCCTCCTCCTCCTCTTCTTGACCACCAATGTAATGTTGTGGTGGTCCTCTTGGTGGTGGTGGCTGAGATGCTCCAGCTACTGCTGCTACTGTAGCCATTTTAAAGTACAGAATATTTCACAAAGATGTTCAAACAGGTCTTCCTCAGTCAAGTCAGAATAAGGAAAAAAGGTGGGGTCTTTCATCATTTGGAAAAAAAAACTGTCCTGAACCAATGAAAAGTGTTATTTTCAGGTCACATGACCCGGGCTTTCATCATTATGAAACCAAAACTGTTCTGCACCCATAAAAAGTGTTATTTTCAGGTCACATGACCCGGCGCGTTTACGCGACGCGCCCCGCCCGGGGGCGCGCCCCGGGTCACCTCGCGTAAGCTCGTAGGATGTTTACGTTGCGCGATTGTATTCGTTCGAGTGCTTCCGGGTGCGCTTACGCCGTGCGTATCACACGGACGCGGCTACGTCACGATCATGTTTTCGTTCGCGGCAATAGCGCTAATGGGACGCTAACCGGTGCGCTCCCCGGGGCGCGTCGAAAAACTGCGCTTCCCGGTGCGCACACCGGGAGCGCACCAAGGTAAAAAAAAAATATATATATATATTATATAAGTATACAACATAGGATGCATTATAAAAAAATATTACATTTCAGAGGTTTGAGGCTCTATGTATAGTTAGGAGTTAGCATTTAAAAAACCTATGAAATTCACTGAAAAAACCATAGGTTTCACACCAGTTATAGTTAGGAATTAGCATTTAAAAAAACTATGAAATTCACTGAAAAAAACATAGTTTTCACACCAGTTATAGTTAGGAATTAGCATTTAAAAAACCTATTAAATTCACTGAAAAAAACATAGGTTTCACACCAGTTATAGTTAGCAGGAAGTTTTACTCGCATAAAACCATTGAAATTCCCACGTTATAGTTAGTTGGACTCACTATAACTTGCGCGTGCAATGCACTGCTGATGACGTCACATATTACATCACTCATGACATGGTCAGTGACATCACTCATGACATCACTGATGACACCATCCAGTGAATGTGTGTCTTTCTGAAAAATAAATATGTTTTATATTTGTATTTGTAAAGGTTGATGGAAGAATAAATGTTTAAATAAGTGTGTAAATGGATGTTTTTTTAATAAAATATTGTTTGGTTAACTGGCTGGTTTTTTAAGTGAATTTAAAAGGTTTTTTAAATGCTAATTCCTAATTATAACTGGTGTGAAACCTATGGTTTTTTCAGTGAATATATATATATATATATATATATATATATATATATATATATATATATATATATATATATATATATATATATATACAAAAAAGGAGAGAACTCTGGGTAGATCTGCTCACCTCAAATGTCTGTTTTTCTATCAAAGTTTTTTAAGCATAGGATTAGCACAGTGCTATCCACGCCGAGATAGAAAATGACAAAGTCTTTTGCCATTCATACAGCAAAGTCTTTAAGCATAGGACTAGTAAAGTGCTGTCCTTGCCGAGCTGTAAAATGACAAAAGCCATTTATCACTCCAGGCACAATATTACAGCATTGAATTGATAAAATACCAACTCAAGCCAACCTGAAATGAGTAAAAGCAACCCCTGTGACAGTGTTTCGCTCTAATTAGAGCTCTTCAGAGAGGTATAGCTTTGTCCAGACACAAGGGAGCACCCAGTTTTGATATATATGATCAAGGTCACGTGTGGTGATGGAAACGAGTTATGGCAAGTTATGGGAAATAAAGCCTATACACAAATGGAAATTGGAGTCCATGCCCATCTGTCTTTTACAAGTGGATGAATGTTGGGAAACATCGTGGAACATATATATGTATATACCCCAAGGTGTGTTGAAGAATGAGTGTGCGAATGAGTATCTAAATGGGTGATTTAGTGGGTGAGTGATTGACTGTATAAGTGAGTGATTAAACATGTCTTAGTGAATCCATGGGTGAATGACTAATCTCTGTGAATGTCTGTATCAGTCTATCAGTTGGTGTGTAAGTGGCTGAATTGTGTAGTAAATAGCTATATTAGTGTCTATATGGGTTAATAATTGGTTGTCTGAATACCTTTAAGGGTGGCTGAGTGTCCTTGTGGGTCGGTGGGGGTGTGTGTTTCCCTGCATGGATGTGTGAGTGGGTGATTTACTGGGTGTATGGGTTAATGAGGGGATCTGCGAGGGGCTGTATGAGTGTGCATATGGCTGTGTTGGTGAATGAATGGATGTCTCAGTGGTATATGTCTGATTCACTACATATGTGAAATGTAGTATATGTGAGTATTGGACTATATAAGGGACTATATGTGAGAGTGAGTGATTGTGAGAGTGGCTGTATGCATGAGTGTGTGCTTGTGTCAGTGATTGTAGAAGAGTTAGTATCTGTATGAATAAAAGAGATGGCATGTGTATAACTCCATAGGTGAGTAAATAGCAGTATAATTGATTCTTTGAGTGCTCACTAGGTATGAGTAACTCTATGGGTGAGTGGTGGTGTGTGAGTGTCTGTATAGGTGTATGAGTGCATATACCAGTGTATGTATTGATGAGTGACTGCATGAATGAGTGACTGTATGGGTGAGTGAGTGGATGTGTGTGTAGACCTATGAATCAGTGTGTAGGTATGTACTACCTGGTATTGGTGTGTCTATGGTTTCGAGAATGGTAGTCTGTATTTAGAGTGGGTGTATGAAAGGTTATATTAGGGTGTGAGGAGGTGCATCGGATATTAAGTGGATGATGTCAATGACGATCTCAAGAGTGATGTAATAGGTAACATCATCAGCAGTACATTGCGGTGGTGCAAGTTATAGTTAGCTGCTAACAGCTGCATTTCTCTGGTTTTGTATGACTGAAATGTCAGCCTAACTATAACGTCCCCGAAACCTGTGGTTTTTTCCCAGTAGATATCAAAGGTTTTTTAAATGCTACTTCCTTACTATACCGTCCCGGAAATCTTTTTTTTCAGTGATATTCTAAGGTTTTTTAAATGCTAATTCCAAACTAGAACGTCCCTAAAACCTCAGTTTTTTCAGTGAATTTCTAGGGTTTTTTAAATGCTAATAGTAACTATAACGTCCCTGAAACCTGTGTTTTTTAAATGCTAATTTCTAACTATGCCGACATAGGTAGGACATGTACAGAAAGTGGAAGAAAGGCGCAGAAAGAAGCAAGAGTAGAGCAGAAAGATGCAAGAGAGGTGCAGAAAGAGGAAGAAAGGTGCAGAGAGAAGCAAGAAAATTCAGAAAGAGGCAACAGAAGCCCAGAAAAAAGAAGAAAGGTGCAAAAATAAGCAAGAAAAGTGCAGAAAGAAGCAACAGAGGTGCCGAAAGAGGCCTACTTCCACTGTACCTTGCCACAGACCTTACTTTTTTCTTGAAGGTTCACTATTCATTGACTGTTCAGAATGTTAGGCCTACCAAATGTAAAACAGCAATCCTAACCATATCACTGTTGTAAGTCTGACCAGGTGTGGAAAGGTATGCATGCTTATATCTTTCCTTTTACCTAGTGACATGTTACATAAAAATAAACAACCAAATACTTGAATACTTGTGTTTCAAACAGCATACACTGTAAATGTGTGTACACAAATGTGTATTTATTTCTTTCTGCTCATAATACAGGGCACATGGATATTCACTGGTATATTTGAGGGGCTCTATAACACCTATATATATAAGACATCTCTGCCTGTGCAACTAAATGACAGAGTAACACTGAGAACATTTAACCACCTATAGGAGACACTACCCACGTTTTAAGCTACCATCTTCAGATGCATAACACATGTGAGAATACATATATAAGTAGACATATACCTCAGTCACAAGAGCTTGCGGACCTTTAAACTTGACAGCTTGCACTTCCCATTTGAGTACAGAAAGAGGCAAGAGAAGTACAGAAAGAAGCAAGAAAAGTGCAGAAAAAAACAAGAGAAATGCAGAAAGAATAACAGATCTGCAGAAGGAGGCAAGAGAAGAACAGAAAGAGGCAAGGGGGTGCAGAAAGAGTCAAGAGAGGTGCAGAAAGAGGGAAGACAAGTGCAAAAGAGGCAAAAGGGATGCAGAAAGAAGAAGCAAGAGGGGTACAGAAAGAGGCAAGAGAAGTACAGAAAGAAGCAACAGAGGTGCAGAAGGAGTCAAGAGAACTGCAGACAGAGGCAAGAGAGGTGCAGAAAG
Source organism: Lissotriton vulgaris (assembly GCF_964263255.1). NCBI lineage: Eukaryota > Metazoa > Chordata > Amphibia > Caudata > Salamandridae > Lissotriton > Lissotriton vulgaris. Next base: position 730,305,663 of record NC_141689.1, read on the forward strand.
AGGACAGAGGGGCGCAGAAAGAGGCAAGAGGGATGTCGAAAGAAGCAAGAGAGGTGCAAAAAAAACAGGAGAAGTGCAGAAAGAACCAACAGTGGTGCAGAAAGAGGCAAGAGAGGTGCAGAGAGAGGCAAGAGAAGTGCAGAAAGAAGCAACAGAGGTGCAGAAAGAGGCAAGTGCGGTGCAGAAAGAGGTAAGAGAAGTGCAGAAAGATGCAAGAGAGGTGCAGAAAGAGGCAAGTGAGGTACAGAAACAGGCAAAAGGGGTACAGAAATAGCCAAGAAAAGTGCTGAAAGATACAACAAAGGTGCAGAAGGAGGCAAGAGATCAGCAGGAAGAGGCAAGAGAGTTGCAGAAACAGGCAAAAGAGGTGCAGAAACAGGAAAGAAGGATGCCAAAAGAGGCAAGAGGGGTACAGAATGAAGCAAAAGAGATGCAGAAAAAAGCAAGAGATGTGCAGAAAGAGGCAGGTGAGGTGCTGAAAGAGTCAAAAGAAGTGCAGAAACAGGCAAGAGAAGTGCAGAAAGCGGCAAGAGAAATACAGTAAGACGCAAGAGAAGTGCTGAAAGAGGGAGGAGAAGTGCATAAAGAGGAAGGAGAAGTGCATAAAGAGGCAAGAGAAGGGCAGAAAGAGGCACATAAGGTGCAGAAACAGGCAAAAGGGTTGCAGAAATAGCAACGAGAAGTGTTGAAAGAAGCAACATAGGTGCAGCGGGAGGTAAGAGAATTGCAGAAACAGGGAAGAAAGTTGCAGAAACAGGTGCAAGAGGTGCAGAAAGAAAAGAAGGGTGCAGAAAGAGACAAGGGGGTGCAGAAAGAAGCAAGAGAGATGTAGAAAAAAGCAAGAGAAGTGAGGAAAGTGGCAAGTGAGGTGCCAAAAGAGTCAAGTGAGTGCAGAAACAGACAAGAGTGGTACAAAAAGAGAAAAGTGAGGACGAAACGGGCAAGAAAGAACCAACGAAGGTGCAGAAAGAGGCAAGGGGTCTGCAGAAAGAGGCATGAGAAGTGCAGAAATAAGCAACAGAGGTGCAGAAAGAGGTAAGAGAGTTACAGAAACAGGCAAAAGAGATGCAGAAAAAGGGAACAGTGGTGCAGACAGGCAAGAGAGGTGCAGGAAGAGGGAAGAGGGATGCAGAAAGAGGCAAGGGGGTGAATAAATTTACTAGAGATGTACAGAAAGAAGCAGGAGCAGTGCAGAAAGAACCAACAGAGGTGCAGAAAGAGGCAAGAGGGGTGCAAAAAGAGGCAAGAGAAGTGCTGAAAGAAGCAGCAGAGGTGTAGAAAGGAGCAAGAGAAGTGATGAAAGCGACAAGAGAGTTGCAAAAAGAAACAAGAGGTGCAGTAAAAAAGCAAGAGAAGTGAAGAAAGAGGCAAGAGAAGTGCAGAAAGAGGCACAAAAGGTACAGAAACAGGCAAAAGGGTTGCAGAAAAAGTCACAAGAAGTGCTGAAAGAAGCTGCAGAAATAGGCAAGAGAGGTGCTGAAAGACAAAAGGATGCAGAAAAGAGGAGTGCAGAAAGAGGCAAGAGGGGTGCAGAAAGAGGCAAGAGGGGTGCAGAAAGAGGCAAGCGGGGTGCAGAAAGAAGCAAAAGAGATGCAGAAAGAGGCAAGTGAGGTGCCGAAAGAGTCAAGAGAGTGCAGAAACAGACAAGAGTGGTACAGAAAGAGGAAACTGAGGTGATGAAACAGGCAAGAGGGGTGTAGAAAGAGGCAAGAGAAGTACAGAAGGAACCAACGGAGGTGCAGAAGGAGGCAAGAGGTGTGCCGAAAGAGGCAAGAGAAGTGCAGATAGAAGCAACAGATGTGCAGAAAGAGACAAGAGAAGTGCAGAAAGAGGCAGGAGAAGTGCAGAAAGAGGTACATAAGGTGGAGAAACAGGCAAAAGGGTTGCAGAAATAACCACGAGAAGTGCTGAAAGAAGCAACATAGGTGCAGAAGGAGGCAAGGGAATTGCAGAAACAGGGAAGAAAGTTGCAGAAACAGGCACGAGAGGTGCAGTAAGAGAAAAGAAGGGTGCATAAAGAGGCAAGAGGGTGCAGAAAGAAGCAAGAGAGAGGCAGAAAAAAGCAAGAGAAGTGCAGAAAGAGGCAAGTGAGGTGCCGAAAGAGTCAAGACAGTGCAGAAACAGACAAGAGTGGTACAGAAAGAGGAAAGTGAGGTGACGAAACAGGCAAGAGGTGTGCAGAAAGAGGCAAGAGAAAGGCAGAAAAAAGCAAGAGAGGTGCAGAAAGAGGCAAGAGAGTTGCAGAAACAGGCAAAAGAGGTGCAACAAGAGGGAGCAGTGGTGCAGACAGAGGCAAGAGAGGTGCAGGAAGAGGGATGCAGAAAGAAGCAAGAGAGATGCGGAAAAGCAAGAGATATGCAGAAAGAGGCAAGTGAGGGGCTGACCGAGTCAAGAGAAGTGCAGAAAGAGGCAAGAGAAGTGCTGACAGAAGCAACAGAGGTGTAGAAAGGAGTAAGAGAAGTGATGAAAGAGACAAGAGAGTTGCAGAAAGAAACTAGAGAGGTGCAGAAAAAAGCAAGAGAAGTGAAGAAAGAGGCAAGTGAGGTACAGAAAGAGGCAGGAGAAGTGCAGAAAGAGGCAAGAGAAGTACAAAAAGAGGCACATAAGGTGCAGAAACAGGCAAAAAGGTTGCAGAAATAGCCAGAAGTGCTGAGAGAAGCAATATAGGTGCAAAAGGAGGCAAGAGAATTGCAGAAACAGGGAAGAAAGTTTCAGAAACAGGCAATAGAGGTGCAGAAAGAGAAAAGAAGGGTGCAGAAAGAGGCAAGAGGGGTGCAGAAAGAAGCAAGAGAGATGTGGAAAAAAGCAAGAGAAGAGGAGAAATAGGCAAGTGACGTGCCAAAAGAGTCAAGAGAAGTGCAGAAACAGACAAGAGAGGTACAGAAAGAGAAAAGGAGGTACAGGAACAGGCAAGAGGGGTGCAGAAAGAGGCAAGAGAGATGCAAAAAGAGGCAAGAGAGATGCAGAAATAGGCAAGGGGTGCCGAAATAAGCAAGAACAGCGCAAATTCTGCCCAAAAAAAAAAAGGTAGCGCGGACTCCCGCATTTCGTTATTGTTAAGCCCCCTGGTGGACCATGTCCCGGGGCATGCCTAAATTGTATAGGGGTCCGCGGGGGCCCCTGCAGCCCTGGCCACCACTACCTCCCCGGGGCCTCATTGATGATTTGCAGAGGGCACCCAGCCCCCCACATGCCCCAGGAACAACCACGTCCCTGGGGCTTTGTAAGTAAACCGGGTGGCACACAGGACGCTGTTTTAATTTTTGGAAAATGGGTGTGGAGGGGCTCGAGCACCCCCACACGCCCCGGGGACCACCACCTCCCCGGGACACCAAATATTCAAATGAGTGGACATGTGTGTTGACCTAGGAATCAGTGAGTGGGTATGTAGTAACTGGTTTTGGTGTGTCTATGGTTTCTAAAATGGTAGTCTGCATTTTAGTGTGGGTGTATCAAAGGTTATACTAGGGTGTGAGGAGGTGCATCAGATTATCACATGGATATTGTCATCAGAGATGTCACTGACCATGTCATGAATGATGTAATATGTGACGTCATCAGCAGTGCATTGCGGCGGCATGAGTTATAGTTAGCCCAACTAACTATAACAGGCGAATTTCACTGATTTTGTACTAGTGAAATGTCCAATTAACTATAATGTCCCTGAAACCTATGTTTTTTCCAGTGAATTTCTATGGTTTTTTAAAGGCTAATTTCAAACTATAACGTCCCTGAAACCTATGTTTTTTTTCTGTGAATTTCGAAGGTTTTTTTCAATGTTAATTTCTAACTATAACATAGCAGTCGTGTTTGCAGAGTGGTGGAGAAAGGTGAGCGTGGTCTCCAAACACCTTTTAGCAATCCCACTGTGTGGGATTTACTGGAGGTAACAGGAAGGGTAGTTAGCCCCCAACATCAACCTTGGGGGCCAACTACCCCTTTTATTACCGCCAGTAAGTCCCACACAGCAGGATTGCTAACTTGTAATATCAAGCCGCCCCTCCCCGCACCACTGTACCTCCTACCCAAGTTGCATAAGGATGCACAAAATTCCCCGGGGAGGCCTATTGTTTCTTCAATAGGCTTTCTACTAGAGAATACATCAAGGTTCATTGATCACTACCTGAGACCAGTTGTGATCGGGTTACCAGCATACATAAGAGACACTACTCATTTCCTTACCATGATTGATGGCATCCACTGAGAGTAAACCTATACACTTGTCACCCTGGATGCCAGTAGCTTATATGCAAGCATAAGGCATGATTTGGGATTACAGGATGTCAGACATTTTTTAAACAAATGCAAGTGGTGGGCCTGCACTCCAAATTTATCTCTGATTCAATTATAAAGTGTTTTAGGTTGACTGAATCTGCACGTGCGTGCTACCACGTGTGAGGGGTTCTAGCTCTAAACCCAAAACCTATACAACAATAAGGAGGCAGTGGAAACCACTGTCTACGTGATGCACTGCTGTGGACACTAGGTGTCTTCAATAATTTTGAAACAATCTTTTCAAGCTTATAAATCACAAATTTATGATGTTTTTTCTTTCGTACTCAGACATGTTTCTCAATATACATTATTTAACTCAATCAGTTCGCAGTGAAAATGTCCGAATTGTTAATCATTAAATATGTAACAAAAACATAATTATATTTAAACAAACTGTATGCAATGTATCACATATATATACATATTCAATGCATTACTAAAAATTCCCCAAACACCCATTGCATTTCGGGTTCCTCTGAACCCTTCTTCAGGGGAATTATAAGGTAACAATGTTCGTTCTTTCAATCTTCTCGAGTTTGTTCTAGACCTACAACGCAATGTCAAAAAGTCATGACTCAAAAAGCAGTCTTAATATTATCAACCTTCATTATACATGAGTATCTGCTGGGATTTGCACTAAGGAAATGATATAAAGGTAAAGAAAAATAGTAATAATGAAAGGACTAACTTCCATGTGTATGTGCTTTGAAAATCTCAATTCTCATACTGTGTTTTTAAAAACAAGGATATTAGCAAGAACGTCTCAGCACCTTATAACCCACTCTTCTTAATGTGGTGACTAAAAGGATCTTAACCACGTCCCAATATCATTGGTGACCAGCCACCATATTTATACCATGCGTTCTACGTAAACCTCTCACCCTTCACGAAGATTGCAATAGCGTGCTTCAGGGTATGTGAAACCTGCAAAATATCGAAAAAATAGAACCACCATGTATCTGATGTCCACGTTCTCCTACGAACAACAATTACTATCAAAGCCTCCGATAGTTCGTGCTCTCTGTCTTACCCAGCCGGGCTCGTCACACGTGACACCAAGTGTCTTTCGCTCGTCTTTACCAAATGCGTCCTATTGCCTCAACTGAAACTGAGAACATTAAAACCCAAACATAAATCCATTTACTCCACAACTTCGTTTCAAACTAGTACAACTATCTGCTTAACCCCCGCTTACCTATCACCGTGCTTTACCGGGACCCAGTATCGAGCTCATGCCAGCTTGCTTGTGTTCTCCTCACACGCGAGTGGTGCATTCACTTCCGCGTTATATATTTAAAGGGACCTGCACCCGGAATAGACTGCATGTTTAAAGTGTAAAATCTTTATTCAGGCTCAAAATAGTTTAAACATTTGAGCCTTCATGCACGTCGTTTCTTAATCCAACGGTGTCTACCAAAGCACACACATTTTCAAACACATGTCCGTGCCCTTCTGTCTCCTCTTCCCTCATTCTCCTTACTCCCCTTCGTTCACCCTTACACTTCTTCTCTCACCAGCAGTACTCTTCCTTCAACCTCACTCACCTTGTCCAACTCCCTCTTTCCCCTCTCTGTCCCTCACTTCTCTTTCCTATCTTCCTCCATCACTACCCTTGTCTTGCTGTATCGCTCAGTCTCTTCTCACTCTCTTTCCTTCACATCATCCCTCTCTCTTTCACTCACTCCACTTCTCTCACTCCACCTCACTCTCTTTCTCTCACTCCATCCGTCAGTCCCCTTCCCTTACTCCCCTTTCCTCATTCAATTTTGCTAACTCCCATTACTTTAGTCCCACACTCCCCTTCACTCCATTTCTTTCTCCCTCTCTCCCTCTGTCTCACTCAGTCTAACCACCTCACTCTCAGTCACTTGCTCTCCCTCTCTTCCTCTCTCACTCTCTCTCTCTGTCTTTCCCTCACCCTTCCTGTCTTTCTCTTTCTGTTTCCTTCACTCTTACTTTATCCCTCAGTCCCCTTTCCTGTCCCTTAATCTCCTTCCTTCTCTCTCATTCACCTTTCGCCACCCTCATACCCCTTCTCTCCCCTTCGTTACCTCACTCCCCTACCCTTAGTCCCCTTGTTTCAGTCACTCTTTGACTCCCCTTTCCTTACTCACCATACTCCGTTTTCCTCACTCATTCGCTCAGTCCTTTCCTCCGCTTCACTTAGTCATTTCAGTCATTCATTTATACACTACACATTCATTCAAAAAAAGTATGACACAGTATATAAGAGATAAACATTTTTTTTTACAGTTTTATATTTTTTTGTATTTTTTGTAAGAAAAAATAAACAGGAAACGAAAAACTGCTCAACAGGAACAAACAAAATTATTTCCAAAAAAAGTATCTTCGGGAGCATTGGTGCTGCCTAATCTTGAAATGAAATGAAATGAAATATGTTTTTATAAAGCGCGGTTGCTGCCCTGGGGCGTCCAAGCGCTGATAGAAGGTGTATTTGCTGAACAGAAGAGGTTCTGCTAGGAGAATTAATGGTGGGCATTGAACAGGAGGGTTTTCAGCTGTTTCCGGAACGAGAGGAGGTTGGGGTTGGACCTGAGTTGCAGGGGAAGGGAGTTCCGTTGTTTGGCGGCATTGAGGGAGAACATCCTGCCTCCAGCTCTTGCTCTTTTTATTCTGGGCACTGAGGCCAGAAAAGACTGCCTTGATCTAAGATTTCTGGTGGGGTGGTACCGGGTTATTAGTTGGCGGCCAATTGCTGGACCTGTGCGCCAAAATGCCTGGTGGGAGATGCACATCGCCTTGAAGGTGATTCTTTGTCGTATGGGTAACCAGTGCAGCTTGTTCATCCCAGGTTTGGCTGATTGTCTGCGGGGCAGCTGGAGCAGTGTTCGGGTACTGCATTTCTGCACTATCTGCAGCTTTCGTAATGTGTATTCCGGAGCACCGAGATACAAGGCATTATTGAAGTCCAGCCGAGATTGAATTAGGCCCCGGACGGCTACCTGTTTGGCCTCCTTAGGCAGGAGAGGGAGGACTTTCCTCAACATCCGGAGAAGACCAAAATAGGTTGCGGACAGTTTCGTGGCTTGAGTGTTGAAGGATAGAGCCTTATCCAGCCAGACCCCCAGGCTCTTTATGTTGTCTTTGGGGGCTAGGGGGTTGCCTAGGAAGGGAGGCCAGAGAGAGTTGAAGTGTACCAGAGATGTGGGTCCCAGGAGCATCAGCTCCGTTTTATCCCCATTGAGTTTAAGGGAGGATGATGTCATCCATCCCTTAACTTCCTCCAAGCATTTCAATAGTCCTGATGAAGATGATTGGCCGTCCTCCTACGCCAGAGAAACCACTAGCTGAGTGTCATCCGCGTATGAGATGATTTTAATGCCAAACGGACAAACAACCTCAGCCAGTGCTTTCATATAGATATTAAAAAGTCCAGGGCTTAGGGAGGAGCCCTGCGGGACTCCACAGTTCAATGGCCTGCTTGTTGAGACAGTATCTCCATCAAAAATCTGGAAAGACCTAGAGCTCAAGAATGATTCGAGCCACTGCAGTGCCCCGCTTACTATTCCTACGTCCGATAAGCGGCTCAGCAAGGTGACATGGCTGACCGTGTCGAAAGCAGCGCTCAGGTCAAGGAGGACCACTGCCACTGATCCCCCTTGGTCTAAGATCTTTCGAGTTTCCTCAGTGACTGCTAGCAGAGCGGTTTCTGTTCCGTGCTTAGGTCGGAAGCCTGTCTGAGTGGCGTCTAACAGCTGGTTATTCTCGAGAAAGTCCGTTAGGTGGATGTTGACATGTTTCTCAAGAATTTTGCTCACCCATGGGAGCAGGGAGATCGGACGGTAGCTGCCGGGATCCTCAGGATCGAGGTTAGGTTTTTTGAGCAGAGCCCGGACCTTGGCTTTTTCCATGCAGGCGGGACAGTGCAGGAGGTGATGGAGTCATTTAAGAGGTTCATTATGGTGGGAAGCACAACTTGGCTAGCTAACAACATTACCTCTGGCAGGGCTGGATCGCATGGTGATCCTGATTTTACTTAACGAGCTAGTCGGTCCAAGGATTCGGGATCTAGCAGAGAGAAATGATCTAATGTTACCAGAGGTTGGAGGGGCGCCACCTCCAGATTCCCCTGTCCCAGTGCACTAGGGTTTGTTACTGCAGCCAGGAAGGAGGAATAGATTAGGTTAACCTTCTGGTGAAAAAATTCTGCCAGGTTGTTGCAGTGAGCTGAAGTTTTGGCAGGAGGCGTGGTCGAAGTAGAGATTTTAGTGAGGCTTTTTACTATATGGAAGATTTCCTTAGGTTTGGACTTAGCTTCCATGATCTTTCCTGAGAAATAGGCAGATTGAGAAGATTTTACATCGCTTTTGTAGGAGTTGATTGCCTCTCTGTATTGAGTTTTTGCATCTGGTGTGTAGTCCAAGCGCCACCTTCTTTCTAATTTCCTACAGAGGAGCATTTTATCTCTGAGAGATTTTGAGAATCAGGGGGCAGTTTTATGTGATCGTTTTGATGTGACTTTTCAGATGGGGAGGGTAGCTTCAAGGGATTTTAATATCCAGTCCTCATATTCTTGGTTGGCTATGCTCGGGTCCTCATTGCGAAGCGGACAGGTGTGCATCAGATTGTGGAGCCAGAGGTCAACTGGTAGTCTGGCCCAGTTTCTGGAATTCCTGACCAGGGGGATGGGGGTAAAGATTTGCACGTGGTCCATGTGAAAGGAATGAGGGAGTGGTCTGTCCAGGGCAGGCAGATAGATTGACCGACCACTAGTTCAGTGCAATTGCTGAAGATTGGATCCAGGAGGTGACCTTTGATATGTGTAGGTACATCAACCCGTTGGTCTAACTGAAGGGCCGCTAGATCGTCCATCAGTTCCATAGCTATGTGATCGCGAAAGGTGTCAAAGTGTAGATTAAGGTCGCCTAACAATGTAAAGTTGGAGCTAGTAGTGACCTGTTCAGCTAAAATGGCTGGGAGCGATTTATGAAATTGTTTGGGCAGGCCCGGGGGACGGTAGACTACGATGCCGGAGAAACAGTTGTTGGGGGAAAAATCAATACTGAAAGCAAGGCTCTCACAGTCTGAGATAGATTCGGGGTAGTGCGGCAGCGATACTGCTCTTTAAATATGATTGCTAGGCCTAAGATCGATAAGATTAACGCTCTGCTCACCATAGCAGAGTATTTCATAACAAAAATTACATTTGATATAAACATTGGCCAAAAGTGGCCGGACATCTAAAGATGATGTTGATGGCGATGCTGCTCCAGATGAGGTGCTGGGGACAGCAGCTGGAAGTTCACTTGCCAGGGCTCTTGTGGAAGCGCGTGCATAGTTGTACGGATGCACCTTCTTGACATGCCGCATCATGGTGTGGATGCTGAATTAATATTTCTTTTTAGGGTCTCCCCTCGACAGCACACTTCCACAGATAGTGCATTCCACCTTTGGAGCATTGACTTTCTTTTGCCCCTCAGGATATTTGAAAAATTGCCAGATGAAGGACTCCTTCACCTTCTTGGCACGTGGCTGCTCTTCCACCAAGTGATCATCAGAGTCCGAAGAATCCTGTGGCTGTTGTTCTGCCATTTTGATACGAAAAAAGCTGGAACAAAGCAGAGATCCTTCTCTCAGTAAACCAAAAGAGATAGTGAGGGAAGTGGGTGGGGTTTTTCAAGATTCTGGAAAAGAAACTTCTATAAATCGATCAAAAGTAATGTTTTCATGTCACATGACTTTACACGCGCGCAATGTGCGCGAACGCATGCGCTCACGTTGCGCGACCATCGCATATAAATGCCATTTTACCCGATTTTCATAAAAGCTTATGAAAACGTGAAAAGGAGGCAGGGAAGAGACTTTTTTTTAAATCGCGGGGTCGCGCACTGTGCTCGCACCCTTTGGCCGCCATTATGTCACTCCGAGGTAGAAGAGAGCCAAAAACAAAAGTGGAGAACATGAAAAGGGGGCAGGGCAGAGACTCCTTGACCCCCTTGGCCTTCTCAGAGGGTCCCTGAAGGACCCCGAAGGGCAAAAAAACCCATTTAAAAAAAGAAAAAAAATTGCGAGGTGCGCTCACGTCTAAAACAAAACAAAAAAAAAAGAAATTTACAATTTTGACTTCATATTTTGATTGAAGATGTCGACTATACTGTTCAACTTTATCCAAATCATAAAAAAAGGTGACCCATTGCATATTTTAGGATACAATCAATGTATTACAATATATATAGGCAGTTTGTTGAAATTGTTTTTTATAAAAAATATATTCATTGAAACAAATTAGCATTTTAAAAAACTTTGAACTTCAATGAAAAAAACATAGGTTTCATATACGTCATAGTTAGGAATTAGCATTTGAAAAACCTTGCAAATTCACTAAAAAACCATATGGTTCACACACGTTATAGTTACGAATTAGCATTTAAAAAACCTTGCAAATTCACTGAAAAAACCATAGGTTACACACACGTTATAGTTAGGAATTTGCATTTAAAAAACCTTGCAAATTCACTGAAAAAAACCATAGGTTTTACATACGTTATACTTAGGAATTAGCATTTAAAAAACCTTAGAAATTCACTGAAAAAAACATAGGTTACACATACGTTATAGTTAGCTGGACATGGTCAGTGACATCACTCATGACATCACTGATGACATCATCCTTGTGAAAGAGTGGCAGAGTTCATCTCAGCGAAATATAACCCTTGATACACACCTTCTAAAAAATAGAAAGTAACATTTTTTTTAAAAAAGGAGCTACCATACTAGTTAAAACAACCTATTTAGTAATCCCACCATCTAAAAACACATCAACTCATTCACCAACAGTACTATATAGTAACTCATACATGTACTTATTCATCATATGTACTAATACACCTTACACACTGACACTCATCCAGAGAGTTACTCACACACATACTCACACATGCAAAAAAACTTGTAAACATGCATTTATTTGCACATACAGCTATACATACACCACTACACTTAGTTTTACAGAAACATACACACACTTACTCTCTTAAACAATCACTTAAAGAAACACATACTTATTTATACAGGAACTCTTACAATCTCTCCCTCTCATATATAATCACTTATATACATCAATACCCATATATACTAGATTAAAACATATGTGTTAATCATAAATATACTATTGAGACACTCAATCACTTACTAACACACCCATATACACACTCATCCACCCATACAGTCCTGCACACATGCTGTCTTCAAAACACAGGCAAACAGTGAGTCGCCCATTCATGCATCTATGCGGTAAGTAATACCCCCCACCAAACCATACAGACACTTATACTGATACTCTGAAAACCAACTAATAACCCATATCGACACTCATGTAGTTAGTCACCAACCCATGCAGCCACTTATACACAAAGTGAGACACTGATACAGATATTTACATATTTAAACATTACTCGCTAATACATGTATTCGCGAGGATACACTTAATCAGTTATCCAGTCAATTTTACACAAACAGAATCATCCATTTATGCACTTTTATACCCATTTATTATTCCATCGACCTTTAAATATACATATATAAAAAATATTTATTTATCAGAAAGACACACATTCACTGGATGATGTCATCAGTGATGTCATTTGAGATGTCATCAGTGATGTCATGAGTAATGTCACTGACCAGGTCATGAGTGATGTAATATGTGACATCATCAACAGTGCATTGCGGGCGCGCGAGTTATAGTTAACGGGGGAATTTCAATGGTTTTGTATGAGAGAAATGTCCAGCTAACTTTAACGTATGTGTAGCCTATGGTTTTTTCAGTGAAAATATATATATATATATATATATATATATATATATATATATATATATATATATATATATATACGACAAATCTGCAAAGCACAAAATATTGCACACTTATTTTGAAAATACATTTGAAAAGAGCATTAAGCAGTGATAATAACTCATTACTGAAGTATGAAAGCTAAATAATGTGTTGTTCAGTGCCCTGCTTTTAGGTTTACCAGCATATGGTACCCTTCTTTTATAGCTAATAACCAATGTCACTCAACAGTATGTGGGAGGAGTGTTGGGTAGTGCTGTGGAGTTGGAAGATGGAAGGAGTTGGAATTTGATGCGGGTAAGTTTGTGTAATGTTCAGAATGGTGAGGGTACATATAGCAAGGATGATGCCAATGAGGAGGAATGTAATGGGTATGTTTTGGGAAAAGATTGTGGTGTGGAGTTGAGGAATGAAAGGATGGGTGTCACAAATGATGGTGTTACTAGGTACGAGGGTGCTAGTAAGGAAGGTGTTGGACTCCACAAAGGTTTTCAAATTGTTCCCCCATTCAGGGCTTAATATATTCACCATGGGCTTGCAATCTGTAAAGATCTTTAAATTTCTTCCCCCACACATACATCCAGAAAAGCTCGGCTGCCAAAGTTGCCACAAATAACTCCTTCTCAATTACAGAGTAATTGTGTTCAGATGACGGCAATGTCCGGGAAGCATACGTTAACACCCGCTTCTCATTCTTCATACATTGAGAAAATGCAACAACAATGCCATATCTACTAGCGTCCATCGACAACACAGACTCAGCCTCAGAGTCATAAACGATCTCAAGCACGGAACTACAGAAATCTCCTTTTTTACTGCACCAAAACATAACTTCTGTTCTTCTGACCTCACAAAAGGTAAATTTTTCTTTAGTAACTCCCTCAATGGTTGCACTTTGAATGCATGGTTCTCCACAAAACCTGAATAAAAAACCTGAATAAAGTTCTGTGAGGCCCAGAAATTACACTAACTGTTCTATGTTACTTGGCTCTGGAGCAGACAGAATCGCTTCCACGTGGCTGACTTTAGGTCGAATCCCTTCCTTGGATATAACATGGCCTAGATATTCAACTTCTTGTTCTCCAAATACTCATTTCTCGTCTTGACAGTCAAACCATGCTTCCTAAGGGCCAACAGAACTGCATGTGAATACTCATTGTGAGAACTCTTGTCCTGACCAAAGATAAAAATATCATCTTGGAACATCTTTGCCCCTTGAATCCCATGTAGAATCCTTGTCATCTCTCTTTGAACAACCACTGAAGCACTCACCTACCCAAAAGGCATTTAACAGTATTGAAACATACCTTCAGGAGTTATAAGAGCAGTGTAATGTTTTGAATCACTATCCAGTTCAATTTGGTGGTATGCGCTTCCGAATTGATTTTAGGAAACCAAGCCACACCACAAACAGATGATGCCTGTAAATTTGGTAAACGAAATGTGTCCACCCAAATTGCTTAGTTTAGACACCTCAAATCCACACATAAACGTAAATCACCTCTGGCCATAAGCGAAATTACCACTGCAGAAATCCAATCTATACTCTTCACAGGTCCTATTATCACCTCCATACACAAATTCTGGAGTATGCTTTCCAATTTATCTCAGTAATTTACCAATACATTTCTAAGTTTTTGTCTCACTGGGCAAATACCATCCTGACAAATAATCTTGCATTTGAAAACTGCCATCTTGCCCACCTTGTCGGGGAAAACATCGGCATACAGTATTCTAAGCTCAGTATACTCCATTTTAGGATCCTCCATTCTTTCTTCCTCACACTCCTGTCGAGCTACATACACTGGGGAATCAAACTGGCATCAATCTTCATTGCCAACTCCATGGTGTGCCGCCAACCCAATATAGTGGCTCCCTTTGTGGCTACATAAACATTACCTTCCAACCTCCGCCCGCACGAATTCTTCCAAAGGAAACTTATGACCGGAATAAATACCAGGCTGACATCTGGCTCCAATAATGGTCTACCTGGCCACAACTTCTCACATAAGTTTTTACCCATAAAGGTGTACCATGCACCAGAATCAACCATCGTTTCCACCTCAACACCATCAATACATACAGTACATGTGGGCAACCTTTTAACTTTAACCACTCGATCCACCAGTTTGTCTTGCACACTCAACACCACTCCAGTTAAACTCAAATCATCCTCTAAGACATCTTCTTGCATATAATTCACCTTCTTCCCCACATTACAACACATTTTATTCAATACCGGACACCATTGAGAATTAGCTAAATGATTACTTGAACCACATCTGAAACACGATAACCCTCATGTCTAGCCAGTTCTGCCTCATGTTACGCTCTCCTCAAATTTCACCTCACCACTTTTACCTTTCACCGTGGTATATTTTGCCACCACACTCACTTGGTTACTCACACTACTCTCATGTCTCACTTTGCGAATACACTCATCCGACACTTCAACACTTCTAGCTATGCCAACAGCAGCTTTCAAGGAAGTTTCCCCACACAACTATCATTTTTCTTGGATTTTTTATGATTTAGTCTTCATAAGAATTTAATCACGGAGGACCCGATCAAATGTCATATGATCAAACTCACACATCACTGCTAAACCTCTTAAGGCAGATACAAATTGATCAATGCTTTTGTCTTCCATTTGTGCCCTATAGTAAAATGTTATTCTCTCCATAACTACATTTATCTTCCTACCGAACCTTTCTTGCATCTGCTTAATAGCACAGTGATATACTCCTACCACCCCGGCATTTTCAATTGCTGGCAGATTTTTTAAATTTTCTTAACCCAACTGTACCTAACCTATGCTTGAGTAGCGACAATTTGCTTTCTTCAGAGCATTCACCCTCTTCTAGTACATCCACATATGCTTCAAATAGATCAATCCATAAGTCCCAAGAAATGGGCGGTTCACCCAGTTCTGCTAAAAAAAAATGGTGGTGGTTGATCAGTTGCCATGGTCTTAACAGTTGACTTGGAAAATGGAAGTAATACTCTAACGTGGCGCTGACCAAAGACAAGAATTATGCCAGAAGGAAAACATCAGATCCAAAATTGGAATTAGCCCAAATACAAAAATAGTACGTCACTCAGGTACTGCCTAGGAAAAGTTGCTGCTTAAGGTGTGCCCATCACAATGACGATATAGGCACAATGTAGAGGCCGATAAAGGTGCACTCATCACCAGAATACGCTTGGTAAACTCACAAGGAGAATGTTTGCTGCTCAGGGTGTGCTAATCACCGTGAAGGCACAAGCTCAATAGCCTACTTAGTAACAATATCCATGAGATAAAATGCACCACTCATCGTGCCAGCCATGCTGTGACTGAAACGGCCTGCTGCTCAAGGTGTGCTAATCAACATGAAGGCACAAGCACAGTAGCCGACTCAGTAACAATACTCAACTTGAGATTGAATGCACCTCTCACCGTGCCAGCCACGCTGTGATTGCGACTGCATGCTGCCATGTACAGCTCATCAGGTGTGCCAATCACCAACAATGACAGCCACAGAAAAATTGTCAATATCTATTGTGATGCTTCAGCAATTTTGACTGGTCCAAAATGTCCGACACATGGCATTGCAGAGTGCAATGACATTGCACCAGCCCAACTTCTTCCAAAATGCCCGCACATAATGGCCACAAACATTGTACATCCTGTGAACGTCTGTAGTAACCTCTTCCTCATGAATAAGACGAAGTCTTGAAGTAGTTTGAATATTTATTCCAAGTAGAAGTTCAGATGAAATAAAGTGCATGCAGATGTACCAACAGGAAACAGCATACTGAATAATAACATTCTACAAAGTACAGTACATTACAAAAGGTTCCATTACATATAACAATTCTACCAGGTATTAAAGCAACAAGCGATCACCACACATCCCCCTTCCATAAAAATATAAAGAAGAGAAAATAAATAATAATTACTGAAGAACAAAATCATCAAATTTGCACGGAGTGCGAATAGGTCTACCAAAGCTGCTAGACTTAATAACACCAGCATTTTGTGTGTCTTCTGCAGAAGGAAGATTAGAAATAACATCTGCAGGATTTTCATGATGAGGACAAGAACCAACAGTAGTGCTGGTGTCAGGACAAAAAGGTGCAAGAGAACCATTGGGAAACTCAGGGACAGCAGAGCTAGTTCCAGGAACAACTGCATCATCAAAATGTTGTTCAACAACATCCTGCACATCCCCCTCCTTTAGATTAGAAAAGGCATCCAACCACCAATAATCTCTACAAACATGCTCACTATTTTTTTAAGTGACTTCCTGCTTAGCTAAAGCTATGCGACTCATGTGATGAATGCTCCCATCCTGAAACTGAACAGTGTTCTTCATAACCTTAGTGATACGCATAGGATCCGAGAATCTGGATTCTAATTTCCCAGATCTTCTTCCAGACTTTACTCTGGCCCACTGTCCAACCTTCACAGCTACTTCTCTAGTACCATGTTTATTATCGAAAAACTCCTTATTCTTATGTTGAGATACAGTAATGGAGTGTTTAACACGATCAACATCCCAATGATACCTTTGGCTTCTGCCCATCCAGCCTGGATTAATTTTACAATGGGGAAATCTTCCACGCATTAGACCAAAAGGACTCTCACCAACTGTGTCATGAATGGTAATCCTATATGACGAAATAAGTTTGTTCAATTCATCCTCAAAACTCTTATTAGCCCTTTTTGCCAACTGCAAAACCCCTTTTACAACTCTGTTGACTCTTTCAACGACAGAATTACCCCTAGGGTGATATAAAGCTGTAAACTTCTGCTCGATTCCAATATTGCTCAAAAATACCTTCATAGCCTCAGACTTAAATTGGACGCCATTGTCCGTTAAAATTGAAGCTGGAAAACCCTCTTTCAAGAAACATCCTTCCAGAAATGTAATTACTGCTTTAGTGTCCACGACATGGACGACATCCACTTCCAACCATCTAGAAAAAAGATCCACTAAAACTAAAATATACTTTAAAGAGCCATCCTGCCAACAAACAGGTCCAAGGATATCTAGAGCAACACACTCCCAAGGTAAATTAGGACATCCTAAAGACGACAAAGGAGGATTCAAAGTCTTCTGAGTCTTGTCTGCCTGCTCACAACTGAAACACTCACGAACTTTCCTTTCTATATCGATATCAATTTTAGGCCACCAATACAAGATTTTAATGTTTCTTTTGGTACGAGCTATACCAGGGTGTCCTTCATGGCCAATATCGATAATCTTGTTCCTGATGCCAGAAGGAGGAACTATTCTTCCTGCCCTACAGACAAAATCCATTTCAACACTAAATTCGTCTCTAACTTCCCAAAATGGCCTTAAGTTAGGATCAACCTTAGCTTCATTAGACCATCCACTCACAATTCTCTCCTTGACTTCATGCAAAATAGCGTCATCCTGGTACTCTTTCTTCCACACTAGTTTAGAAAGACCAGGAGCATCATCAAATACACCTTCCACACAGTAATCCTTCAATGGATCATTGTCTAATTCTCTAAGCGGTAAAGAAAACCGGCTCAAAAAATCAGCTATGACATTTTTGGTGCCAGGCACATACTGCACATCGTAAACATAATCCTGTAACCTCATTGATAATCTAGCAATCCTGGCAGATGCTCTGGACAGACCATCAGTGGTTAGCAGTTTCGTTAAAGGTTTGTGATCAGATCTAAGTAAAAACTTCTTCCCCCATACATACTTTCTGTAGTGCTCCATGGCCCACACACATGCCAATGCCTCTCGCTCTATGACCGAATATTTTACTTCGGAAGGTGACAATGAACGAGAGACAAAAGCTATAATGACTTCATAGCCAAAAGTAGATACTTGTGTGAGGACACCCCCAATGCCAGTAGCACTTGCATCCGTGGTTATAATGGATTCAGCATGAGGATCAAAACCTTGTAGTGTTGGTGCCTGTGCAATATCTTTCTTTATGTTTTCAAACGCTTGTTGGCAAACATCACTCCATTCAAACACAACCTTGTTTTTCATCAAAAGACGCATCTCGTATGTTTTTTGGGAAAAATTATTTACAAACTTCGAATAAAATTCTGCTAAGCCCAAAAAGGAACGCAGATCGTCCTTGGATTTGGGTGCAGAAGCCTTAAGAATGGCCTCAACTAATTCTGTCTTGGGTCTGATACCGAAAGTGCCAATTTCATGTCCCAAGTATGGAAGTGACCATTCTGAGAACTTACATTTAGTTCCTTCAGCCACAAGACCATTGCTTCTGAGTATTTCTAAAACTTCTCTAAGGATGGAGTCATGATGCGTTTTATCTCTCCCCATAATTAAAATATCGTCCTGAAAGAACACAACTTTAGGGATATGGCTGAAGAGATTCGACATCATGCGTTGAAATACTGCAGCGGCCGAGGCTAGGCCAAAAGGCATTCGCTTGAACCTATAACAGCCAAAAGGAGTGCAGAAAGATGTCAAATGTCTACTGCTTTTGTCTAAAACCACCTGATGATAAGCAGCTGATAAGTCAAGTGTGGAAAACCACTTCGCATTTCGTGTCAAGGATAGCATTTCATCAATCCTTGGTAAGGGAAATTGGTCCACTAAAATGTTATTGTTGAGATATCTCAAATCTACACAGAGACGGGCCTTGCCATTAGATTTGCGAGCTGCGACTAAGGGCGAAACCCATTCAGCTGCTTCTACAGGCTCAATGACCTTATTGGTCAACATTTTGTCCAATTCTCCCTTCACCTCATCATGAATTATGAACGGTATGTTTCTAGCTTTATGTACTTTTGGGATTGCACCTTCTTTTAAATGAATACAATGAGTAAAACCTTTGAGTTTTCCCATATGACCAGAAAATACCTCAGGAAATTCCTTAAGTACCCACTTCTTTGTATCCTCAGACTCACAAGAGATCAAAACGTGTTCTTTGCTATTGGGGTTAAGAATGATATCCAGCGATTTCTGATCCCTCCATCCTAGAACAGATGGACCAACTCTCGCAACATATAATTTTCCGATTGCTTTTCTTTCTTTAAATCGAAAAATTAATGTTCTAAAACCTAGGAAATCAATGTCATTCCCTGTATAGCTTTCAGCGGAAACATCATTGGTTTCTAACCAAGGACCTATTTTGTCCACAAATTGGTCCCTCCAAACATCTTGTGAGACAGTTGTGTAAGGAGACCCCGAATCTGCGGCCACTTGAATGACAATACCTCCCACTGAAATTAAACATAAAGGTTTAGAAGAGGAAGACCCTGTAATGTTTACTACAACATCTTTTCTTTTTATAAGATTCACATGTGAGTCATTTTCTGAGGAAGAGGAATTGTTGTCACTATCCTCTTGAACACAAGCTATTTTGCTTTTTGGTTTCTGTTTTGACTTGCGATTACAGACCCTTGAAAAATGACCAATCAGGCCACACTCTACACACTAAGCAGCCTTTGCTGGACACCTTTCATATGTGGCAGAATGTGCATAGCTGCCACACCTGTAACAAACAACGTTACTAAACGTTTTCTGTTCCCTGTTGTCATACTTTTTCTTGTCAAAATTATTAGGTTTTTTCTTTTCAAATTTTTTTGGACCAGCATAAAAATTCTTTTTTTCTACAATCTTACTAACAACCTCCTCCTTTTTATCTTGTGATAAGGTGACTTTAGCACACCTTTCTGAAAGTTCGGCTTTTTTCACTAAAGCATAAATATCTTTCAAGCAATTGTCCCCTTCCACCCACAATTTCTCTTGCAATGTTCTATTTTTTAAGTACATAACAATTTGATCTCTGATCAAATCGTCATGCAGCTGTGCAAATTTACATTTAGCAGCAAATTTTTTAAACTAGAAACATATTCTTCAATAGCCTTGTGTTTTTGTTGCTTCCTGTGAAAGAAAGAATGTCTGGTGACAGCAATACATACTACAGGAGAGAAATGGTCATCAAGATCTACAATAGCTGCTTTGAATACATCCAAATCTCCTTCCGCACTTTGATGTTTGTGCATTTCATAAAAAATGCGAAGTCCTTCTGGACCTAAAGAGTACAATAACATTCTTTTCTTTCTTTCAGGAGAGAAAATACCATTCACATCTTCTTAATTTGCTATGTAGTTCAAAAAGTACTCCTTCCAGTCTAACCATGACACCACTGGTTCACCCGGGATTGATAGAAATTCTTTAGGAGAATTGATTTGTAAATAAGGAAGATGAGTGTCTCTATTTATATTGGTATCTCCCGTTGGATTGGATCTTGAGGGTGTAGATTCAACGGACATGTTGAACAAAGAAAAAAAAAATGTCACAAAATAATGTTAGTAATTGTATAAAGAGGAAGGCTTAATGTTTCTTTTGCTCCCTTTTTTTTTCTTTGAAAAAGGGAAAAAAAATAGACTTCAAGAATAAACTTCACGCTGCATGCACTTTACTAGCTTAAAGAAATGATAAGCCTCATGAACTGAAAGATTCAATTTGATTGGATAAATGATAAATGATAAATACCACACGCAGCTCGGAGAAAACGCTCTTATTATCCGTGGTCGCGTTGTCCTAGCAACCACAAGATGGCGGTGAAGAGCGTGGTGACGCTAGCACGTTAAAGCACTGAACGTGGAAGCGCGCTGATGCAATAGAAGTCTGTGCGCGTAGAATCCATTCGTTCCAGGAAATGCTGCGTCGCTGCTACGTGTGAAGAGCGAGATGGAGAACGAGGCAGTAAAGGTAAGCGTTAAATGCTTTTCAAAAGATGCGCCGCGCTCACCACAATACTGCACGTTGGAATCAGCAAGGTACTGAACAGTTTGTCGAAAACAATGAGGTTTTCAGCGCAATATGCGGTGATTCTTTCCTCTCCACTCTCTTGACGACAGTCACAATCAGTTGCACACGCGGGGTAACCCTTTTCAAATTAAGAATTAAATAACGGAACACGTTGGAGCCACAGCGTTGTAACCACACACAACGAGTTAGGAGATAGGGAAATGCTTCACAAATATTCTTGTTTTGAATTACTCACAATTATTGTTGTGGAAAAAAAACGATGAAAAAAACGATGAAAAGTGAAGCGATGAATTTTCTTTAAGGAGAACTCGTTGTAATTGAAATTACAAGTTGTGCCCATCTCGTTGCCAATTCTGTAGTAACCTCTTCCTCATGAATAAGACGAAGTCTTGAAGTAGTTTGAATATTTATTCCAAGTAGAAGTTCAGATGAAATAAAGTGCATGCAGATGTACCAACAGGAAACAGCATACTGAATAATAACATTCTACAAAGTACAGTACATTACAAAAGGTTCCATTACATATAACAATTCTACCAGGTCTTAAAGCAACACGCGATCACCACAACGTCACAGCCCAAATTAAGTATTCCCAATATGGCCACCGTCTGGACAATGCTGATGTCACAAAACACAGCTGACTGCAATGTGGACTACCTCTTCACACGGATCATGGCTCCACAAAGATAGCTGAGGTTGACTAAGAGATGGAGCACAAAGCCACTTCCAAAAAAACACCGGCAAATGGAACATTAGCTGCGTGAAACAAGCAATCACTCCAGATGTCAAATTTCACTCCGGAAAATCTCCTGAACCCGCTTGTGCCGCTTCATCCCATCCTCCACGCCATTGAGGGAAAAGAGGGTCCAGCCGGTAATCAATTTGTCTTAAGTCTTTAATATAGGTATCTTAATCCAAGGGGCACCAGGTCCTCAATGCCTCCTTAACCATCCCACAACCACCCCTTGTTGGAATCCTCCTACCTCACACCCATTCTGACATCCACACATTCTACACACCGCAGCATCCTTCTCGAGGATTCCAACACAATACTACAAGGAAGCACGATCCAGCTAAAGTTAAAAAAAACTCTGGATTACTTGAAGAAAACATTCTTGAATCACTACAGGTGCTTCCATTGAGGAAGTTAGCTTTCGATGTTCAATACATCATATTCTCAGTAGGCATGAACTATACATCATATTTTCTTTTTTAAACCACATCTTTACTGATTTTGAAATTTTCTGGACAGATTTTGAAATTTTCTTGCAATTTTTTAAAATATTGGTATGGAGAACTCAACAAACTTTATCCAGTAGGATTTACATTCCAAGATTAGCTTTGTCCTAGTGTACTTTGAATTTATTTTGGTGGTTAATGGTGACTACAATGGTTTACATTGTGAAAAAAAAGATTTATTGAAATACAATTGGAAACAATTAAAAAAACTTTATAATGGACAACATGGTACAATTGTCAATCACTTCAAAAGTGATAGCCAGCAAATTTAAATGTTGCAAATACTTTCTACACAAATCTGTTGTGGAATTTAGCCACTTATGCTGACAAATTTAAATAACTCTGACAAAAAACAGTTTGCGAGATAGAGCCATGCACTTATCTCTCAGAGGAATGTTGTCAATGTGGCCAAATTCTGTACTGAAGAGCCAAACTACCTCTTACTCTTGTACTATGACCAGTACTCTTCATTACTAATGCAATCCACTGCTGTAATGGAGCACATCTTTTTATTCTCATACTGTGATTCTCATGTGCCCTTGCCAGTTTAACTTAGTCCTGATGAAATTCACCTGATACTATTCTAGTACTGGAACAGAATAACTCTTGTAGTTCACGAACAGGCATAATTCTGGTAGTAAACACTATCTGCTTCTCTCCTACTAAAACCACTACTGACAACTTAAGATGTTGTGCTTAAAACATTTGACACAAATATACAACAGCCCTGGGTTGCATTGTGGGAAGATATCAATCAAATGTGCCATCTGTTAATTCTAGTTATTAGTTATATGATATTTCACATTTGATTCAATATTTAACTCACTAATTGCAGTATGTCACTTCTTGTCCAGGGGTGCAAGTCATGAACAGCTGCCTCCTGCATATCTCAGTGGTTGTGAGGGAAAGCTGCAAACTCTACAATACCCATGTCTTATTGTGAAACACCCACTCTATTAGAGACACGCCTGGATGGATTTCCTTGGTCTTTAAAGTCTTCTTCTGCCTCTGCAGAGAAAAGCAAAATGGGTATTTTGTACTGGTTTCTTAGATATGTGGTTTCATGGGCTCAGACTCTGGTGGTGTTATAGATTATGACAAAGCTGCCAGAGAATCTCTTTTTACATAATGGGGCCCGCCTGCCATGGACTGGATGCAGTGAAGACAGCTCTTGTTTCCTTCATATTTGTGCGATGTAAGGGCAAGTCCTCCCAGAAATGTTAATGCCACCTTGCACTTTACGTACATAAGAATGGCATGACTACATAGAAATTCTTCTTTTCTGTAGCACTCTATGGGGATATTGGAGCAGGTGCCAAAGGACAAACATCATTCTTAATAAAGGGCTGACGACCTATATAAGGATGGCAAAAAATAGGAAAGTTTTAGTTTTCAAAATTCAGTCAGGAAGGTGTATTCAGCAATATAGTAAAAGTAGTTTAAGTGTATGTAGTGGTTAGAGGGAACCATTTCCAAGAATAATACTATTTGCTCTCTTAATATACAAATTCACGTTCCTAGCCTCCATTGGAGTGAAGATTCTGGGCCTGATTACGACTTAGGTGGTCTGAGGAAGACTGCCAAGCCGTTGGCATTCCCGCCCACCAGATAACAACAGTAATCCAGGGCTAGCGGTGCAGTCGTGTTACTGTGGCAGCATCTTGCGGCCCATCGACAGAGCCTGCAAGACATGCCATCGCAGTACATCGCCTAGTGCAGGTTGGGTGGGCAGTGTGGCATGCACCATGTTGTGCATGGTGTGGCATGCACCATGTTGTGCATGCCACACAGTCCCCCCACAACAGTACACTTTGCGCGGGCACATCATGTGCCACCCACTTGCACCCCCAGGGGCCCTCAACATGCATTTCTGCCAAGCATGTCATGGCAGGGTTTCCGCCATTTAATGCTCGGTGGAAAGGCAGGTCGGTGCCGGCATCGGCACTGCCACAATTCCTGCCTGCTTTCCCTAATACGGCGGGATCCAGGCGGTGGGAGCGGTCATGTGGTGGTCCCACCAGCACCATCGTAATCGGGTGGGAGGACCGAAACGATGGCGGTGGTCAGACTGCCATCCACGGGTAAGGGACTGCTGCACTCGTAATTAGGCCCTTAGTTTGTGTCCTGAACACTGAATGTGAGACAGCCCGAACCCGACAATACTGAATACTGTTCTTTTGGGTGCAACACTGACTGCTGCTCCCTTTAGCAAATCATATATGTTCCCATTAATATGGCTGTGGAACATCAGTGTTCCTCACACATGTAACACTCCTTACATAGCTGAGGGACATGAATTTTCTCTGCTCGGTAAAGCATGACTACATAGCTATGTGTCCTCTCTACAGCATTCTATGGGATTCTTTGTGCAGAATGTAAAGGGCAAACATCAGAGTTAAGGAAGGGCTCCTAACCCATACAAGGAGGGCTATACAGGAAGTCTTCAATTTGCTAAATTCAGTCAGGAAAGTGAATTCGTCCAGTTAGTATAAGTGTAATAATGTTTAGTGGGAACCAGTACCCAGAATTATGCTCTCTTTTTTCCCTCCATACCTACAAATGTTGTTTATAGTCTTCACTGGAGTGAAGATTTAGTTTGAATCCTGAACCTTGACTTGTATGAGACAGTCCAAAACCGACAATCAAGAATCCTGTACTTTTAGTTGCAATCGAAATTCCATCATTCATAACACAGGCTATTTTCTGCTTTCAATGATACGTCCATATCCCAGATTGACAGAACGCATTAGGTGCTTACAAGTGGACACTGCTTTGGTAACTGTTTGCCCTTATTTTACAGCTATGATTTTACTACTGTATTTGCACCCTTAGCTCTAGGGGTTTCCTGTTATGCTCTTGACACACTTAGGGGAAAGAGGACCAGGGGCCAGATGTATCCAAGGTTTTTACCCTTTCTGTGTCTATGGGAGAATCTGTTCATACATACAGCCCTATTTGTCTAAACTCTTTTGTTGTCGCAAACCCTGTGATTCACAAAATTCCAACTGCAAAAATCCCATTTCTAATGTGCAAAACTCATTTTACAAGTTGGAAAAGTTTTTCAAACCTGTAAAATGGGTTCTTCAACCCATGATTAATTGCAATTTGGAAATGGCATGTAAGGGGCGTTTCTTCCAAATTGCAATTCAACATTGAATTGTATTAGTACATAGATAAGTTTGCAAAATATGATTTCATTTGCAAACTTTAGTGTGCAATTTGCATATACTTTTTGCGAATAGAAGAACAGTACATCTGGGCGTCACTATGCTGTCTGTCTTTGGATCTACATAACTAGACAATACTGCTAAACTGGGTACTAGTAGCATCGATTGTCTACAGTGTAAAGAAATATCAGAACTGTTTTATTATGTCGGTATATAAAGAGCTATCACTATTATCACAAAATCCTACACTGGGTTATATATCTTGCACATGATGCACACTGAAATATTTGTGAAACACTAAAACGTGTCTAATCTGAAGTAAGGTGACACTTGCACAGGACACATCTGGCAACAAAAGAAATGTATCTTAGTTTATCAGGCCCATCGTATAGCCAATGAGTACCCAGATATTCAGTTTAGTGGGCCATTATGAGAAGTAAGATGCAAGATGTTATAACTTCTTACAGTTCCTCGACCAGCTCATTTCAATTCCACCTTTCTTTCTTCCATAACTCTTTCTGTTTTTCATATAATGTTTCCTGGAAGATTGTTTCCACTTGCTGGGCAAATGCTGGGGCCGCCTCTTCCAGAGCATTAATTGCTTGCAGAACAAGTGGAGTCCTTGCCCTAGAAAGCCCATTGTTTGCAGGCCTTAAGGGTATGACAGAATTGTACTTGTGCTGTTTGTTTATGGAGTTTATTAGACATGTATAGGTCTGGTACTCACACCAAGTCTCTTTTAGAAAGTTTTCTGTTAACAGGATTATGGTCCAAGCTGATCCATTCACAGCATCCTCCAAATTCTGCAACGTATGACGGCCGCATGGCATTTCAGCAAAAATTATCCCTGGTGCAATGTTAAATTGGTTTTGGAGCATGGCCTGAATTCTGATGGCTTCTTCAATATCCCTTTCGCTGTGTAAAATTACAAACTTGTAAAACATATTGCTATCATTAACGCACCACAATATCTCATTGGTTGTGTTCATAGCAACTTCAGGAACTTCCTCCAACTTCTCAGAAATTACGTCAGACCCACTTGTTCCTTTCATTTCATTTGCACTGGTGTTCTGTTCTGCCGTCTCTTCACTCTTGTTGTTAGGAGGCAGGGGATTTTCTTTGGAATTACAAACTCCCATCACTATTTAATTTATTTCATCCTTGTGTCAACCTAAATGAAAAAACACAGTTCAATGAATCAAAAAACATACATTACTAAGAATGAATAATCAGCATTTTAAGAAAGAGTATGGAGTAGAAAGCAGAGTTTAAATGCAATGTATGCCCTTCCATCATCAATTTTTTCATCTATCAGAATATCAACCTAATACCAACATGCTACAATTGCAACATATTGCAAGACATTCCTTTGACAAGACATTCATTTGACTGCAAAAGAAGATTATCATTCACATGGAGAAAAAAACAAATGTAGGCATATTGGATCCTAAGGAGGATAAAGGGAAACTGTACATGATACAGAAAAAAAAATTGGAGTGTGAAGTGGAAAGAGGACAATTGCGATTACTAATGTTCTGAATAGTCATTTAGTTCTGAACTCCCCTTTCAATAGCCCAACACAATATAATCACTGGGGAAAGACACTTTTTTTAATTTGGCTTCTTTGAATTGATCTTCTCAGCATAATAAATCTGCAATGGTTTTGGCAAGCAGCCTTGTGAGTACTTCTTTAGGTTTCCCTAGCTTGCAATTTGGCTACTTTAATAAAGTATGTTTTGCCTGTAAATTCCTTTATTTTTAAATTGGTGGCTTTGCTCCACTGATTTCTCCATTGTTAACCTACTTAGTATTATGTTTCCATATACATGTTTTGGGTGATATATCACAAGGATTCACGCAGTGTTGTCTGTTTTTAGCTGGTGGTGTTTCTCCCTTTGACCCAGCCCTCTGTCCACCTCAGCATCTCTTAACCCTACTTTACCGCATTTCTCTACAGCACGTTGTAAGCAATCTGAAGAACTCAACAGCATGAAATTCCAAGCTGCAGCCGGCTACAGCAGCTCAGTGTCTTCTTTCCAACTGTTGCACCCAGTGTATCAACACTCCTAGATATATGTCTACATCTCACTGTGTGTAAGGAGTGAAGCTGCACCACACTAAGACCCAATAAAGCTTAAACAAGTTTTGGCTCGAGTTTGTTACATTCCAGCTGGGACGAGACCTATAAGCACAGGATAAACTGTCGTTTTTGATGGTTTCAAAACTGATTTGTTTACAGTTGACCATTGGAAGAATGTAAATTATTATTTGCGATGGCCCACCTCAAGAAATAATAACAACTTGTGTCAGGATGAAGCCTCAAAGTCACTAAGTCAACCTGAGCTCAACCCCTTGGTAGCTACTGCAGAGAACAGACTGGTTTAACTTAGGGCAATGTGAAAAGTAGTTATGCAGTACCAAAACAGTAATCAAGTCATAACTAAGGAACAAAAAACCCAATCTAAATTAGAAAAATATAGAAGAAATGTAATAAACAAACTGACACCAAAACAACAAAAATCCAATAAGGGGAACGGAAGATATACATTTTTAAAGGCTTAAGTAAAAACAGCATAAATAAGTAAGAAATGCCAGGGAGGAGCATTTAGGGGGCAGAGATGGGACCTCCAAGATCTTACAAGGGAGGGGGGTTGGGTTTGTGAGGCGTGCCATTGGGAATGGGAGGGGTGCTCTTGCGTTTGGTAGGGGTAGGCTGAGACGTAGAAGGGGTGGATTTGCATTTGCTGGTGGTTGGTTGAGTTGGGATGTGGAAAGGGTGAGTTGGTGTTTGAATGGGATAGATTGGCATTTGGTAAATGTGGATTGGGATATGTGTAAGGGGTGGGCTGGGGTGTGGAATGGGTAGATTGGCGTTTGCTAAAGGTGATTTGGGGGTTGGTAGGGGTTGAGCAAGAGTAAAAAGAGTAAAAAGGATATAAAAAGGATATCTTCAACCTGAAAATTGGTAGTGTGTTCAGCAGGAGGTAGGGTTTGGAAGGTAGCGGGAGTGGCAGTGTCTGATGAACATGTGTCTGTTGAGGGTGCAGGTGCCTGTGGGTCTGGTGTATGTTGTGCTCAATTGGGTGTGCCTTATCCAGCGATGGGAGGCCTTTGGTAGCCATGCGCTTTCCAAGTGTACACTCACTCACTCACTTATGTCATTGGCGTCTGTTGTTTGGATGAGTGTGGGCGTTTGAGTTTTGTGGGAGTGAATTCTAATGTGTGTGTGTGTGTGTGTGTGTGTATGTTTCTGGATGGGTGTGCTGTGGAGGTGCCGGTGTGTAGTTGTGGTGCATGTGAGTATGATGGTGGCTACGGTGCCTGTGGATGTGCTGGGTGTGGTTGTGGTGCATGTGGGTGGGAGTGTGGTGGTGGCTGCAGTGTCTGTGGAGGTGCTGGGTATGGCTGTGGTGCATGTGCTTGCAGGTGTGGTGGTGGCTGCAGTGTCTGTGGAGGTGGTGTGTGTGGTTGTGGTGCATGTGGATGTGGGTGTGGTGGTAGCTGCGGTGTCTATGGGTGTGCTGGTGGTGGTGCACGTGTGTGGTGGTGGCTGCTGAGTCTGTGGTTTTGCTGGTGGTGTCGGTATGTTTGGAAGTGTGCCTTTGTTTTTTTTTGTTTCTGTGTGGGTGTGTTGCTTGTGTCTGTGTGAGTGGGTGTGTGCAAGGGTGTGAGGGTTCTTGAGGCAGGTCTGGGAATGGGGAATATGGATGGGGATGGCAGGAGGTAGGGCACACGGTTGGGAAGGTTGGTCTGTGTCAGTAAGGAGGCTAGACCTCAAAGAGATCACTGTAGAGCCAGACATAGCACTATGAAAGCCTGATAGGTAGGCTACCATTTGTTGAAATTGGCAGCCAAGCCCCTAGATGGCATTCAGTAGTACAGTCTGGCCTAGAGATATATTCTGGAGGAGTTCAATAGCTTCCTAACTTGGTGCAGCCGGGGAGGCAGGGGATAAGGTGTCTGCAGCGAAGGAGATACCAAGACTTTTGGGGTGAGGGTATAGCCAACTGGTGGGGGAGCAAGAGGGAGGGTGGAGATGGTACTTTGGGTGTCAGATAAGGATGCAGTTGGTAGACTTCCTGTAGGGTCTGCCATCACTAGGGAGTGCTTGCTGGAGGAGGCCTCTGAGGAAGATGTAGAGGAGCTGGCCGCCTCCATTGCACTCCCCTCAACCTCCGGGCCAGTGTTGTCCACACCCAAGCCTATGTTGGCAACATCTCCTTTATCTTCTTCTGCAGATGATTCTGAAATGACATATACAATAGTTTTATTGAATCTGTGTAAACAGAACTGATCATGATGTTTGATCACAAAACAGTTTCCAAGTCTTCAGAATTAACCTGCTTCAAGGCTCTTAACTTTAGTTCTATATTCGCATAAGCTCATGCTTGTACGCAAAATTTTCAGAAAACATTTAGTCACAGTAATGTCATTCCCAATGAATGCTCCTATCATGTATTCTCTTGTCTCTTATCCATTATTATGTCTCGCCAGGAACTGTTTCATACCCCTGACTTTGGCTAGCCTTTGTAGCTTAGAAAAGTGAACTGATGTCACCAGAAAGGATATTAACCAAAATACCTTTGTACAGCATGCTCATAAGACCCTAAAGTCTGTATTCTTTTAATTCTCAATAAGTAAAAAAGAATAAATGTGTGTCAACAAATACTGCAATGTTGTACCAACATTAACATAAACTAAAAGCAGGTTACCTTTGTTTGGGTATTTCGCAATGGTAACACGTACGTCAAGTCAATAAAGTAAATGTCAAATGCCCACAATTATAAATGAATGCTGTAGTGAAGTAGCTTAGCAATGTATCACATGCTATGTAGATACGTATGCTATTGAAGACAGTCAGAAATAAATATTTAGGAGGATTGACAAATGACCTCTACAGCATAAATTAATACATAACATTTGAAACATTTCTAATACACTTTAGTACAGATCAAAAACATGTTCACATTTGACTCCGAAATATTTCTATTTATTTGAAGTTTGTTGTATCTTTGTGAAAATGTTTCACTAAACATGCTGGCTTTCACAGTAATCGAAAATTTGCAGACGTTTACTGTAATCAATCATATGTAGAACATCACAATAATCATTACATACAATGAGTCATATAGAACAATTACTTCAAAGATTCAAATGTTAATAACAATATGAAAAATTACACCTTGATGCATTTCAACATTTGCTTAATGGGTCATACCTTTGGCCTGATTCTGAGTTTTCCTGATGGTATACTCCTACCTATATGTGATGGAACATTCCATCTTCCAAAATACCTTAAATTTTCTCAAGTTTTCCTCATTGATTTTTCATCTGTACATGACAAAGGACATTGAGAAATGCTTTTTGGGTATGTGTTACTCTGGCACCAATGTGTACATATTCCTATCTGTGTTTCATCAAACATTGTATGCCTATCAAAATTATTTATCCAAAAACAGACTGTCTTACAAACTCATTTGTGAAAGAGTAAGACATCATGCTAATTTGTCACTTTTACCCTGTATGAAACAGCGTTTCTGATTCTTAACATAATTTGGATAAGTTTTGATTCCAAAATGTAGCCCTCACTAGTCATTTTGGATCACATGCTCACTGGTTTGTGTAGAATTCGAACTTACTAATGTGACATTTGGTATATACACTGTATCATAAGTGCCTACCTAGTGTACTCTATCACATGTAATAAGGCTACCATTACATCATCCACAACAGTGAAGGAGCATCACACCAGACAATATAAAGACTATTGGCATGTCTGGTACAACTTTCCCTCTAGACATCAAAGAACCTGATGTATATGTGGAGTTTAGGCAGCCATGTGTCTGCTTAGAACGTTCCTTTGATAGTGAATAGGAATCAGGAGGGATCCTTTCCAAAAAATGTATAAATAAAGCATATCATCATACACATTGCACAAAAGGTACACCTTCAAGAACACTTCTTGTGCGTTGGACATGGGTCACCCTTAAAGTTGATGGGAAAAATCCTGCCTGTAACAAACAGTTTGCCATGTAAAACTCTGATAACAACTTACCCTCTAGTTGCTGCTTTTGGGCTCTCAACTGCCCATCAAGCTCCGGATAGGTCTCCGCACAAATGCGAGCCATTAGGGGCGGGGGGTCAGGGTGCAGTGCACGTGTTTCCCACATTGGGAAGACAGACTGAGCTGGACTTCAGTTGACTTTCTGGTCCAGCATCAACTTTCTGTTTGTCTGTATTGAAAAGAATTCTACTAGCATGACTCATAAGTTAGCATACAACATGTGTATTTTCACATGTCGACCAAAACCAATATCTTAATACAAACTTTTGCAGTGACCTGTTGACAACCCTCATCCCATGTCATGGTCTAAACTCACCAATCGAAGGCTGTGACATCATCTAGCCCATGGAGCTCCTACATATTCTGTAATGTGGCCTACTTCTGATTGGTGCAAAAGATAATGAACTACTGAAGGCTAAACATAAATACTTAAGGCAAAGAGAATAGTGGCCCCTATGAGTAAGGGGCCTGCAGTTTGACCAGGACACACTTTAAATTGGGAGTAAAATGTTATGAAGTGTTACCTCAAGAAGTTAGGTTAACTCTCCCTTTCAACTATCGTCCATTTAAAAGCATTCAGTGGCATATTTTTAAACACACCTCAAAATTTGACCTGGCAAGGATATATGTTTATGAAAGATGTACCTCAGTGCTTCAGTTGTTTGTCCCTGTGACTCAGCCCCAGCCTGGCACATTATTCTGACTGAGCCCTGCTCATTGTCAGGCCTTATTATCTGCAACCTAATGATCATGATGTCACATGAATACAACCTTCCCTTAACTTTTACATGAAAAGATTACCTTGTTCCCATCTAATAAATGACCTCAAGGCTGTGTGCTACTATGAAGCATTCAGGGAGCTACTGGTAGCCCCCATACACCTGTTTGGAGGGCACTGATCTAGGCTGAGTGATTTTGGGAAGATAGACATACCAACATCATTTTCATTTGGTGTATACAAAACATTATTTTATGTACAGTTAGGATTTAATGTGTTTTCTAATTTAGATGATGTGAGTTTTTAATGTGGAACATGTATTCCAAACATATAGATAGATATATCTCTACAAACACACCAATTAGAATCTAGGCCTTCACTAATGTTGTTGTTTTTTAACACTGTAAAGTGATTAGAAATCCCCAACATCATTGTTCTTTGTAAGGAAGTAGAATTTATGGCACTTATCATCCCTAACTAAACTTCACATTTTGGAACTCAAAGGGACATTGTAGCTTGTGCTAATATAAAAAAAACAGTTAGGCAGATTCCCATATACATTTCATACATGTACCTCGTCCTCTGGTGAGCCATAGAGCTGGCCATGCAGGGAGAGGACCTTCTATGTCAGCAACTCCAGCTCTTCTTGCGAGAAGGAAGAGCCCCTCTCACCTGCTCGACCTGGCATCATAGCTCACAGCAGCAAAAGTGAAGGAGGTCTTAATGGTAGCAGTGTTAGGAGGCAAATGAGCTTTTTTCCCAGCCGCTGTGTATATGCATGTGATGTACGCTATTGTCAACGTTAGCCTATCTGTCTCTCGTGGAGTTTACCGCCCACTACGCGGTCAACTTCCACCATTCCATTTTGATTCTAAATGTCCTATTAGCGAGGTCAGACACCCGCCATTTCAGAAGTTCAAAATAGAATAATTGTGACTGTTGTGTGTGTAGCCACCACTCAAAATAAGGGCTAGTTTGTTAACATACTCAAACTTTGCTGTGCAGTCATTCTTTCAAAAATAAACATTTATATGTAGAGCGTTACTGTGCTGAAAATCGATATTAGTGTTGTGTTGTTACACCTCAGTTAACAGTATTTTTGAAGGATTTTGTTAAAAGAAAATGTGTAAATAATACATTTGAAATATATTATTTACACATTTCATTATTTATTTTAGGCCATAAATGTAATTTGTGAAGAATAAAGAACAAAAAGGAAATATTTTATTAAAATATGTAGTTAAACCATATATATGTTTTACAAATACATGCCTTTAGTGTTAAATATCAAACATGATGCTGTGGAAAATGTTCAAATGTTTTACTAATGCAGACATATTAACCCTGTGAGAGTGAGGAGATGACAGCCTCAGGTATACCGCCCATTCCCAGACCTTGCCATCATGGAAGAAATGAATAAAATCAAGACGTTCAGATTGAATAGGAAAACTATACTGGACTTCTGTCAGCAACTGGATCTTCAGCCTCACAACAGAAATCCCACATCTATTTCTCCAATTGTCAGACTCATGGCAGTACTTTATTTTGTGGCTAAAGTATGCTTCCAATACACTGTGGCAGTATCTGGTGACAGTAACAACCAACTTCCAGTGGTTTGCTACAAGAAGGTATATCTTCAATGATGAGACAGATCAACAACTTCATCCAATTTCCTTGGCAGCAGGATTTAGACAAATGTGAAGGGGGACTTTTATGATTTGTGTAGCCTACCTCATGTGGTTGGAACAACTGATCGCACACATATTGCCTTAGTGCCACCAGACTCCACAGAACAGGTCTATCAGAATTGGGAACAATTCCATTTAATCAACATAAGCATTGTCTGCTCAACGGATTTGTACATCACAAGCATCTGTGAGCTTTTCCCCTGC
Organism: Lissotriton vulgaris; assembly: GCF_964263255.1. Lineage (NCBI taxonomy): Eukaryota > Metazoa > Chordata > Amphibia > Caudata > Salamandridae > Lissotriton > Lissotriton vulgaris. The sequence goes on from NC_141689.1 coordinate 730,339,611, forward strand.
TCTGCCCATGATTCATTTGTCCTACGGAACAGCTCCATACCCCTGCAAATGCCAAAACTTGGACCTGAGAGGGCCTGGCTTTTTGGTTGGTACAATCTCCAATAATATTGTTTTGGGAATTTCTAGTTGAATGATTTCAAACGGTGTTATATTTTTTGCCACTTTTTTGTATTCTATCTAGAAGACTCAGCGTGTCCCAACTGACTATAGTTGTTGGCACTGCTGAGGAATCCAACAATGCCACAGGAAGTCCGCTTCAATGAGGCACATGGAAGAACACGACGGCCAGTAGATTGGCTTTCAGGCTGGACAAAACTGGTGGAGCCCTCCTCTACTCACCCGATAAGTTGTGCACAAACATTGTGGGCTGCTGTATGCTTTACAGCATCGCGTGCGACGGAACATCCCTTACATCGCAGAGCATCGAGACCATGAATAGCCACATGGTGAGGATCCTGGAATGCCAAATGAAGATGATAGCGGTGAAGAGGAAGGAGTTGACTTACATAAAGATGTCATTTGCAAGTTCTTATGAATGTAAGTATATCTTTACATATTATCACTTTCACCATTACACCAACTATTGATGTGATGAAGAGAGAAGTATGTGGTGGTAATTTGTTAGGAAGGGCAAGCTAAGGGAAATTCAGGCCAGCGGTGTTTAGTGATCAAAGTTTTGACACATTAACTGTGTTCAGTTACATTGTTTATCTGTGATTGTTTTGTGAAATTGTGTCCTCCTGAAGTTGACTTTGTAATGTGTCTGTTAGGTTTGATTGGTAATCTTTTTGTTTTGATCTGTTTTAGGTTTCGTCACCATGCCATCTTCATTTGGACATTTCAGAGTTGTGTCATTTGCAGGTACATGATGCTGTTTTGAAGTCCAAAGGGACCATGGGTTGATACTGGGACAGACAGACACACACAGATATTGGGTGTACAAATCTCACACCAAGGCATCTTGCACTGTGATTGAATTGAAGGTTTTAAGATTATATTTGGACGTTTTCGCTGTCGTGTGTTTGAACTAAGGCAATATGTGTGCCATCCTTAGCTCAAACCACATGTGGTAGTGGAGCCAAATTATGCTAATCTCCCTTCACTTTGGCAAAATTCCTATTGTGTGTAAGGTGTATGTTGCTGTTGATGTGCCCCATCATTGTAGGACATACACTCTGTGGTACACCACTGAAACTTGGTTATAACATGCCGCAAGATATTGGAACAGTGGAGTGGAATAATCCTGTGTCTACTAAATGTAAGACTGCCATGTTATTGGTGTAACTGATGAGGAATTCCCTATGTGAGACGGAAGATCTGGCTCAAGATAATGACATGAGCCAATGATAATTTAACTATTCAATCTGATTTTTTCGGACATATCCCCTTCTTCCATGTTGGCATGGTCTGGAACTGGAAATGTGAAAACTGGAACTGAGTATTAGTGTCATGTAATAATTGTTATGTTAGTGAAAATGTTGACAAATATTTGTAAAATGGAATAAACATAGTAGTAGATGATTAAATGGTATATATTTTTAGAAGTTATGGTTGGGAACTTTAGAAAAACATTACATATTTGCAAAATATTTTTGTTTACACAATCCTTTGATTTTTGTCATTGTAAAGTTATGATGGAGGGAAACAAATGCATTGATAGAATTGAGATATACAGCACTAGTCTGAGTTTTTGAGTTGTGAATTTATTGAACTAAATGTGAAGAAATTAAACAGGGTGAAAATGAAAAAGCAAACCAAACCAGAAAGTGATGAAGCCAGTCATGCTGAATGAAACCATAGCTGAAGAGCCACACTTGTTTGAAGTCCAAATTCCAAAGTTACGACTGGTAACAGAAAGAAAATGTGATCAGAAGTAGCCCACAGAGTGAATGGTAGTCACACACTGAAGGAAATAAGAGTAGGGGTTTCTCGCTGGTGGTGGCAGAGGTCTTGCTATCGTCACCTACTGATAATCTAGGTGGACTTTCCCTCCTGTGGGTGAGTGCGGGGATAAACAGTTGCACAATCTGGGGTGGCTGCAGGTGGTTCTTCTGGTGGCAGGGCCTCCATTCCTGTGGCATAGGACCACATAAAGGGGTAGATGGTGCTTGGAAAGCCCTGCACATATGGGTGTAAATGTCCTACATCACCCCAGTCAGGGACCCCATATTGGAGTTGTGAGCCCCCATCTGATAATTGAGCTCCCTCTACAACTGCATCATCTTCCGGAGCTCAGTGAGTACCTGGTCCATCATGTCTTGGGACTGATGACAGGCTCCCAAGACTAGGTCGATGGTGGTATGGGTGAGATTGACCCCAGTGATCTCACTATGCTTCCCCACAGAATCCCTTCTATGAACCCTAACCCCACTACCCTGTGTTCTTAGCCCATTATGCCCCATCCAACTGGGTCCTGGGTGAGCTGATGCTGGTGGTGCTGAGCTGCCACCATCACCCGGAACTGGGGGGCACATAATTGGTGTTATAGTGGTAGGAACACAGGAAGGGGAGGTTTCAGTTAGCTGAGATGTTACCGCTGGAGTGTGGGCCCAGTGAGACTCACTGGAGCCGTCTACCCAATCTGATAAGATGGTCCAGGATCCTCATTGTCATCTAGATTACCAGGAGCATTGTCCTCACAGAAGGCTTGATCCTGGGCTGGAGTGGAGGTCTGTTCAGTAGCAGAATCCTGGCCACAGGCTCTGGCAGTTGGACCTATTGCGAAATTGAGAACATTTTTATTAGTAAAAGTGTAAGTTATAAATCCAAATCTATTGAGGCAAACAATGTAGATACCTAAAAGAAAAAAAGGTAGAGATTATTATGATGATAGCTTTCAGTGGTATTGAACATATTACCTTACTGTTTTGCTATTCAAACAGTACAACTTCAAATAAGCAGGTAATAAGGTGTCCTCAAATGTTCATGAAGTGATTAGGAAGTATACCTAACATCTCCCAACCATTCAACCCAACATAGTGGAGAGGTGAAATGTGTAATTGACAATTCCAATGCCTATGTGACTTCAAAACAGACATTTACACAACTTGGATGGATGTTTGGCATTAGTCATTATGTGAACAGTGCATAGTAAATTTTTGCAATTCCCACGATTATTCAGCATAGTTATTTTCATACCTTCCAATTTTTAGGTCAACACAGTTTGATTTGTGAAACTCATGATATCAATTCAATTGGTTGAGAACAGGACAACATTCAGAAAACAACACAAACTATTTTCAGAAGAGAGCATCGAATAGCAATTGATCACTACATGGCACTTAACCATATGTGGAAATTTGTTAGACAAAAGAGAAAGAACAATATAATATAGAAATATTCTTTTGAGAAAACATAAACAGGGCATCATGATAGTAGTAGTCATTTCAAAGACAACTCCCCAACACTTGCAAAATGATTAGTGGAACGTACCTGTGGAAAATATGCAATACAAATTGGACAGACACCTACATTATGATACACAAAGGGGTAATGGGTTATTTGTTGTGCTTACACTTACAGGCACCATACCATCATGTGACATGTAATGGAGATTGACATCTGTAATCTTAGATGCAACACCATACATTTACACAAACAATCCAATTCATCTGATACTGATACTTTGAGGTAATATTTTAGGAAAATATGTGCAGAATATACTGGCAACAGCTGAGTTAAGAACAACCAGGACACTGAGGTTTAGTGAAACTTTGTAAAGTATAACTTACCAGACTCCATTTTATCAGGTATTCCTGTCAAGGCTTCAGGATGTAGGATCTGTAAGACCTTCTCCTTCCAGGCCATGAGTTGTAAGGGGGCCGGGGAGAACCATAACCAGTTCCCCGGGACCTCCATGGGACACTTTGAGGCCAGGGAATGCACACTACCACACAGGTCATTCCACCTCTTCCTAATTTCCTCCTGTGTGCACAGGTTCTTTGCTACCGCATTCACTTGGTCAAATATTCTTGCCCACATTTGCCTCTTCAGGGATTGGGGTGTATTTTGGATTTGGGCTCCAAACAATTGTGACTCTACTCTTATGATTTCATCCAGCATGACTGACAATTCTCCTTCGGTTAAACAGGAATTTTTGGGCCCTGGCATTTTGCAAAGAAATGTGATGAAATAAAAAATGTTATCACAAGGAAATAAATGAAAGAAGACAAAGGGACAATAAATAGGGCAAAGAAACAAAATATCCTTATTTAACTGGCAAAAGTTCTGCTAGAATATGTTGTGGTACAGAGGAATGGCAAACGATAGTGGTCTGTGCCAGTGGCCCTCCACCGCAACAACATTTGAAGTTGTAATATGGCATACAGGCCACCGCAAGTCTGGCGATCTTACCACTACCAGACTCATAATCAGCCCCATGGACTTTACAGACCATGCTGTGCAGGAACTGTTTTGGGAGTCCCCATTGCGATGCCCATTTTCTGAGGCACTGCTGTGGTAATGTAAAAAAAAAGCCCCCCCAGACACGAGAAACACTTGTAATCTGGCAGGCACCCCGACCATGTGGTTGGTGGCGGCGGGGTAGACCCGGCGCCACACTGCCAAACTTGTAAACAAGCCCTTAGTGTCCTACACCTCCCCTAAATTCAATTGGAGTGAGAATAGCAAATGTGACCTCTTTAGTATACTATCCAAGATCTCCTCTGAGTTGGTTTAGGTTGGAGTGTGACTAATATCCAACACCTCTCTGAGTTGGTTTAGAGTGTAGTGGGAATAGTAAATGTCACCCCTTTAGTATCCAGCATCTTCTCTGAGTTTGTTTAGATTTGAGTGGAAATAGTAAATATCACCCCTCTAGTGTCCAGCACCTTCCCTAATTGGTTTAAATTTGGAGTGGGAATGGTTAGTGTTACCCGTTTAGAGTCCAACACCTTCCCCGCATTGGTTTAGATTGGAATGGGAATAGTTAATGTTACCCTTTTAGTGTCCAACACCTTCTTTGAGTCAGTTTAGATTGGAGTGAGCATTATTAATGTTACCCATTTATTGTCCAACACCTTCTTTGAGTCGGTTTATATTGGAGTGGGAATCCTAAATGTCACCCCTTTAGTGTCCAACATTTTCTACAATTTAGTTTAGATTGGAGTGGGAATTGAAATTATCACCCCTTTAGTTTTTAAAATGTTCCCCAAATTTAGTATATTAAACAGATTTCACACATCTTTTTACAAATCAAATTTTGACAATTTAAGTTTACTGTATAATTAAAATTTTGTGAATATATTTGTAAAATAAAATATTAGAAATTTTGAAATGAAATAAAGTAATATTTTTTTAATTAAAAAAAGACTTAATACTTGTTTGCATAGCATGTATTTTGACATGTTATTTTACATTCAATATCATTTTTTTACATTTATTTAACTATTTGTACATAGATTTTTGATTTTTTTAACATATTCATTATTGGTATATATTTAATAATTGAATATATTTTAAACTGGTATTTAATTTCTACTTTACAATTTTTGGAACAAATATGAAACCTTTGTAATAATTTTTAAGTTTTTTAACATATATTAATTATTTTACTGTTTTTTTTCTTGATTTCTATGGGAAGATAGCCTTTTTTTTCATTTGGAAGCAATACTTTTTTACCGTTGAACACTACTTTGTATTCTATTGGTATAATTTTGGTTTATATTTACAAGAGGCAAGTCGTGGTTAGGTGCTGCTGTTCTTTGGGCTAAAACGCGAAAACAAAGAACTCTGCCTGGTACCTTCAAACGGTGGACTAAATCACCTCACTTTAAGGATGCTCAAAAGAGAGTCATCTAGGAGTAATCATACAAGCACATATATTTATACATATTGCTAACACTAATTCAAAAGCAACAAACAATCAATAAGCAGCAAATCAAAATACTGCAATTATTTATAGAAAAACATTCTTATTCATTATAATCATATTTAAATAGATGTGAATAACCATAAGTATATGCACATAACAACAAGTATCTCAGACACATATATGTCATTAAAAAAACCTTTTACATGCTATGAAAGGACAAAAATACACAACCCCTACACACTCAACTCATAAACCGTAGCATTCACACCTCAGTCATTCACTCTCTGACACAAAAACAAAAATCACAGAACACATAGCAGAACAAAGACATATGAACAATAGGACAGAAAACCTCACAGATAAGGTCAGAAAAATACAACAGTATAACTGAAAGAGGGAGTTATTCATACCTCAATAATAACATATATATTCATTCTCAATCTGTTTGGGTTTATTATAAACTTTTTAAATTAGATTTCCTTATTTTTCAGGATTCTGTAGCAATTATATTTTTTAAATCTTTTTTTCAGGTATTTTTATGGAACCTTCAGACTTATGATTGCTTCGAAGTATTTTGATTGGATTGCTAATATGTTTGCATTTTGTTTTTGGGTTTTTTGTATTTGTTTAATTACGTTTTGGTGGATTACTATTTTTTATTATGTGGATTAGGAGAGATATGCAGCTACAAAACAGTAAGGCCCTCATTCTGATGGTGGGCAGAACACCTCTGACAGGGCGTCGGTGGTGGTCCACCCGCAATCTAGTGTATCGGTCTGACTGCAGCATTACAATGGAGCCAATTCGACCGCAGAGGTCGGGGGTAGGACCTCCAGCTCTGACAGGCTCAAAGATCCTGTCAGGACGGCTGTCGGATTAATATGCACTACAATGGAGAAGGTGCCTGCACAGGCACCTCCGTAGAGATTAGGATATCCCTTTCTCAATGCCTGTTCATGGAGGTTCTACTGTCATGAATAGGCAGACCTAAATAGACTTTGGGGGCCCAAAGCAGAGCCGCCGTACCTTGTGGGCCACTGCTTAGTCACCTAGGGGGCACATGTAGTGCCCCCTACATACCCATGCACCGTGTGCCAGGCACCACATGGTGACTGGCACACGGTGCATGGATGTGTAGAAAATGCATATTTATAGTGCGGTGTGTGCTGCCGTCCTTTTACTGGGCCACATCACAGGCCGCACTAGAAAAATGCATTTTACGACTGCCTGCTTAACATTCATATCCTAATAGGGCGGACGGAACTTCCGACTCTTTGTCAGACAGTTCCTGCCTGGCGTCCGTCTGGCATCGTATTTAGGCTCTAAGTTTTATAAACATTTTTGTTGTGGGTGGGAAATCTGATATTAACTTGCTTATCTTATGTTTATGTTATTATTATGTGGTATTGGTTAAATTATGTGTTGTATTTATTTGAAGTCATTGAGTTTTTTTAAAAGATGGTTTGTTGCTTAGTATTATGTATATTTTTCGTGTATTTATATTTATTTTTTGTTATATCAGTGAATGATAATTTGCTATTTTTTTATATTTTTTTACTGGTGTAATAAAATATATTATTATTAAAAATATATATATTTAGTTTATTGTGTTAAGTGTTTCTTGTTGTTTTTGTGGTCTAGGAAGGGTTAATATGTATTTTAGAGGATATATTTGGCTATTACTTCTATGTGGTCTAGTCCTTTGTTATTTATGGATATTTTGACTTTGCTTTGTAGTATCGCATACATTTTTTTTTGATAATCAACTTTATTGGATTTACAACAACAAGGAAAATTCATAGGTCGCAGTTCAATAATCATTGGAGAGATCATGATGGGGCTGAATGCTGACATAGAGAGGGGCGGTTCATCAGGATTTAGCATGGCAGTCCATGTATTAATTACAGTAGTACCTGGAATAAAGGAACAGCAGATCATCATGGTGGCATCATATTAAACCATTTACCCCACACTTTGCTGAATAAGTCAGGACATCCCCGGGCCTCGAACACGGCCTCCTCCTGGATCCCACACCAGTCCACTCCCCTCCTTCATCTCCGCACCGTAGGCGCCTTGGCCTGGGACCAATGCGCTGCTATGTCTCTCTTGGCCACCGCCACAGCTGTCCCCAAAAGGCGCGTATCCACCCTGGACCCATCCAAGCTATCAAACACCCCCAACAACATACGTATGAGATCATGGGGAACCTCCCATCTCAGGGCCTGCGTAAGCTCAGGCTCGGCCCCCCTCCTGAACGGCGCCAGCGCGGGACAGCAATTAACCATTTGATAGAAATCGGCGGGGGCGACGGCACATCGTGGGCACGTTGGAGAGGGCTTCAACCGGGCGCGAAAGAGACGTGCCGGGGTGAGGTAAGCTGAGTGGAGGTAGTACAGTTGTACCAGGCGTAACTTGGAGGACGTGGCCAGGGTTCTAGGCGCCATGAGGGCGTCCCTCCAATCCGCCTCTTCTAGGGGGCCCAGCCAACCCTCCCATCGAGCCTGAAGCTGATCCAAAGAAGCGGGCCATTGTTTACCAGGGACCGGTATATGCGGGACACTCCCCCCGCCCTAGGTTCCCCATCATCACCTAGGGCTCCAGCGGGCTGAACTCTGGAAGGTAGACAGGAGGTGAGACATGCATGTAAAGGGCGTGTCTGAGTTGCAGGTATCTGTAGAGCTGGGAGGGAGGAAGGGCGTGGCGCTGCTGCAGGTCAGCGAAGGAGCGGATGTGGTCCCCCACCCAAACGTCTCCGAGCACCGAGACCCGGATGAGGTCCCATCGCCAGAACCCCTGCAGGGACGAAACCTCCAGCACCCAAGACCCATGCCAAAGTGGCGTTTGCCGAGTGAGCTTCCGGTCCCACCCCACGTGGCATAGGGCCATGCGCCAGGCCAGGAACACCGTCCTGGTGACCGGGGCCATAGCCTGTGGCACTGGGCTACCATACAAAAACGCCTGGATCAGCGGGAAATCCAACATACTGAGTTCCACACGATAGGCAGGGTCGGACCAGCCTCCTGCGTACCAGTCGTGGATGACAATGAGTTTCGTGGCCAGGTAGTAGAGGTGGAGATTGGTCACCCCCATCGAAGGGGGGGATACAACAGTGTGCCAGGGATAAGCGCGATCTTCCTCCTCCCCAGAGAAACCGGGTGAGAACGCCATCGAGCTCGCGAAACCAACTACCCGGGAGATGGATAGGAGTGTTCTGCAGTATCTAAAGGAAACGGCAGAGGACCATCATTTTGAATAGCGCGCTTCTGCCCAGAAGATTTAGAGGGAGGGCCTGCCACCTCTTGTGGTCTGCCTTCATCCTGACGGCCAAGGGTGTAACATTCAAGGCCCACTCGAGCTCCGGTAGAAGAGCTACCCAGACGCCAAGGTACTTGACTGAATGTTTCCTAAGGGGGATATCCGACTGCCAGTCGAAGCATTCCCTGGAGGGATGCAGTGGGACCAGAGTGGAGTTCGCCGTATTGTGGCAGAGCCCAGAGACCTGCTCAAAAGCGGAGAGAACCTCCAGACACCTGGGGTCAGAATAATCTGGGTCCACCAGGTATAGCAGAACGTCGTCTGCATATAGGGCTATATTTTCCATCTGTCTCGAGTCCCAGGCCCAACCCCGGATGAGCGGATCCTGCCGGATGGTCGCCGCCAGGGGTTCCATCGCTAACACGAATAAGAGGGGTGAAAGAGGGCACCCCTGACGCGTGCCCCTCCGGATCGGGAAGGCCTCAGAAAGCTCTCCATTAATGAGCACGTGGGCTCTGAGATTAGTGTAGAGGACTTTGATCAGATGGCGGAACGAGGGACCAAAACCCATCCTGTTCAGCACATCCTGCAGATAATCCCAGTTCACCGTGTCGAAGGCCTTCTCGAAGTCTATAAAAAGCAGCACTAGGTACGGAGTTAGCCGATCGCGGTGGGCTAGAGCCAGGTGAGGATGGCGGATGCAGTGGCGAGTGCCTCTAGCAGGCATGAACCCACACTGGTCAGGGTGGACCAGGTCATGCAGGAGGGGTCGGAGTCTCTGAGCCAAGTCAGTGGCAAAGAGCTTGATCTCCGTGTTGATCAGTGAGATCTGACGGTAGTCTGACCAACCCAAGGAGGGCGGTTGTCTTCTTTGGAATAACCACTATCGTGGCCACGTCCGATTCAGGTGGGAATGTGCCTGTCTCCGCCACGTGACGGAAGAGGTCCAGCAAGTGGGGGGCCAGGACATCCCGAAAGGCCGTGTAGTACTCCTGAGGGTTTCCATCGGGACCGGGCGTTCTACTGGGGTATAAAAGCGAGATGGCATCCTGGATTTCCTTCAGGGTGAAGGGACGTTCTAGAGTGTCGGGGGTCTCCTGAGGGAGACAAGGCAGTCGGGTATCAGTCCCGTCCAGCCAAGCAGCCAGAGGGGCGCCCGGGGAGCGACCAGTATAGAGGGTCGCGTAGAAGGTAGCAAAAGTTTGCGCAATGGCCGCGGACGTCACCTAGAGGGCCCCGGTGTCTGATCGGACCTCAGTGATATTACGGTTGACTCTGGGGTAGGACACAAGGTTGTGGAGAAGCTTACCATTCTTGTCCCCCCAGCCATAAACGCGAGCCACCGACAGGCGCCAGAGCATCTCAGCTGATTCCAACGAGATCCGATGGATCTCCTCGCTAACTGCTGCCAGTTGCTGGGAGTAATCCCCCCGATCGCCAGAGAATTGAGCAGCTTCCAACTGTGCCGCCCGGGATTCCAGCTGCGCAAGCTGGGTCGTTTGCTCCGAATGCTTCGCGTGGACCAACCCTCTAGCCACTCCATGGACCACGGCCTTGCCCGCCTCCCACAGCGTCCCCGGCAAAGGAACCGTGCCCGCATTGGTGGAAAAATAGTGACTCAGCTCCTGACCAAGTGACTCCACTAGCTCCGAGTCCTGCAAGAACCAGGCATTCAGTCGCCAAATTGCCTGTGGAGCCGACGGAGGAAAGCCTAACCTAAGGGTGCAGGGAGAGTGGTCTGAGATCCCTCTGGGCAGTATCGCAGCTCCAGAAACCAGCTGGCAGTCTGTGGCCGGCATCAGGAGAAGATCAATTCGGGAGTGGCTATGGTGGGCTGCAGATGTGTGGGTGTACTGTTCTCCACGGGGTTGCAAACCCGCCACACGTCGCAGAGACCCAGGGTCATGGACCAGCTTGAGATGATCTTAGGGGAGGTGACACGGGCCTCGGACGGGGTCCCCGTCGGATCGCGCAGGAGCTGCCAAACGGCATTGAAATCTCCCCCAACTACCGTAATCCCCTGCAGGAGGGAGGAGACCATGTGTGTAAGATGGTGAAGTGTCAGAGGCAGGAGTGCCGGGGGATGTAAAGACTTAGGAGGCTCAAGGGGTGCCCTTCTATGGTGCCCGAAACTACCACATAACGGCCCTATACATCCGTCTCGGCTTTAGCCAGGGTAAAGGGAAGGCCTTTCCGGAGTAAAATAGCCACCCCTGGGATCCCCGTGTGAAGCCAGAGTGCCAGACCCTGTCGAATCCGTATTGAGCTAAGAAGTTGCATTGTGTGCCTAGGAGGTGTGTCTCTTGGAGGAAGAGGATGTCCGGTGCATGGCGGTGAGCAGCGCGGAGGACAGCCGTACGTTTGATGCGGTATAGGAAGCTATTAACATTCCAGGAGAGGATGTGGATAGGTCCAGTGAGAGTGTCCGTCATCGGAGGTAATGGAATGTGGATGGATGGAGAGGTGCATGGGACCCCACCCAGCCGGACGAGGGTACCTACCCAAATGCAGGCTCAAAAAAGGGGTCATGGAAATTGGTGGTCAGCTCGCCAACTGTGAAAACCATTGAAGGAGGAAGCATGACTGCCATATGCCGCCCCCGATGGCAGCCCGAAGGCGGACAAAAATAACAAACTGGTAGAAGGTGTGATCTACATGTCAGCTGTGGACCCATCTGCGAGACATAGCTATCAAGGAGAACTGCGACCAGCGGCCCGTAGGAGGCTAAACAAAACAAGCTGTTGAGGAACAATGGTCCCCCGTCCCTCCCGTCCCCCCCAACGTCCCCCAACCTACACTTCGGAAGTGGAAGCATCTGTCGCCCCAAAACCCCAACATCTAACTACCCCACCAAGAGTTAATTTGCTATTCTAAAATGATTAGCAATTAGCAACAGTCAATCAGGAGTGTGGCTAAGGTGGATCCCCCTCCATGTATACGGATGCATGCCCACAATAACAAAAGATGGAGTGCATATCAAAGAGACACAGTATGATACAGATTCAGAATGGATATGAAACAGTAATTACTGGCCAGATCATCTGGAGAAGCATGGGGAAGGCCCTATCCGTATGGCCGGAGAAGGCTCGACACATCAGGTCCCAAGGGCAGAGTGGAGGTAAGTCACACCGCCTCCTCTCCACCGGAGCCGTGGATCACAGGGCTTCCATACAGGTCTGAGTCCGACATGGCCCTCCGTCGAGTGACGTCCGAACATTGGACTCTGCCCAGGTCGATAATTGAAGACACCTGGGTGGGGGAAGAAGCCCTCTGACTTGGGTTCGGAGTTGGGGAGTGTCGGGGCCGAGCCCCCGGTGACTGAGATGTCCCTCCCCGGCGGTCTTCTGGATCCAGTTTGGCGCCACTGCATCCTGGGCATCTCCTGGCTGTGCTGGGTCACCGTTTTCCGGCCATGGGAGGGGGCAGTACGAGATAGGAGGGGCCACTCCTCCGTTAGCCAAGTCCATGCCGCCTGTGATGTATCAAAGAAGAAGGTCTTGTCCTGGAAAAACACCTTAAGGCGATTCGGAAAAAGAAGTCCATAGCGGAAGCCCATGGGCCTGAGTTTCTGTTTGACCTCGTCGTAAGACCGGCGTTGAGTTTGTACCTCTCTGGAGTAATCCGGGAAGACCATAATTTTGGAGTTCTGGAAGTGCAGTGGACCCAGTGCCCTGGCGGCCTCCAGGATCGCGTCCCTGTCCTGGAAGTTAAAAATACAGAGGATAATGGGGCGAGCGGGAGCTCCAGGAGGGGGTTTGGGAGCAAGGGAGCGGTGAGCTCGCTCCACAGCAAACCAGGGGGAGAGTTTCTCCTTGGGGATCCACGACCGGACCCACGCCTCGATGAAGGTATCCGTACGCCCCTTCTCCACTCCCACCGGAAAGCCCAGGAGGCGCAGGTTGTTTCTCCGGGCCCTGTTTTCTGCATCTTCAGCTCTTCGATGCAGCTCCACGGTCTGCAACTGCAGGCGGGCCCCCTGGGATTTGAGAGTACCCACGTCGTCCTCCACCTTGGAAAGACAGGACTCTGCCTCAGTAATAGGGGCCGTTGCGCTGCGGAGATCCTGCCGAATCAGTGCCACATTGACCCTCACCTCCCCAATATTGGTTTCCACCGAGGCCTGGGAGGCACTGATTGCCTGCAGGATTGTGGAGAGATCTCCCCCCGCCGCCCCAGGCGCGACCATAGATCCGACCGCTGGCTCGCGATCAGGCTTGATATATTGGTCCAGTGTTGTTTGGGTGGAGGAGGTGGTGGCCGGAATAGCGCAGTTTCTGCCCATGATTCCGAAAAGGCAGATGTAGGCTCGTGACGGGGGGAGAAGGAGGGACGCCCCCGCGCCACTGTTGCGGCCCCACGCCACACGATGTGGTGGCCGATTCTCTTCCCACTCCCCTGGCAAAGGGGGGCAGCCGCTCCCCAAGGCAACCCCACTCTACAGTGCAATGGCGGCCCTCGGGCGGTCCTGGCTGGTTCACAGCGCCAGGGCATCCCACAGTCCACAGCTGCAAGATCCTAGGCTTCTAATAGAGAGGAAGGGGGGACAGGAACCCACGTACGCCACCCAACACAGCAGCCGATCTGCCCCAGTCGCAGTGCACCCCTCGGCCCGCAGTTACTGGATAATGATAGGCCTCTCAGACCACTGGGTCAAAACAAAGCGGGAAGCCCGCCGGGTCCCCACAGTCGGGCTCTCAGGCCCCTCGGCCCCAGGGCAGGTAAGGAAGAAGGGCCACGTCGCGAAAGTCTTTGCTGCCAGCAAGTCAGTGCCGTCACCGCCATACGGTAAGACCTGGGCCAGCCGCCCCTCCCCCCGTGGTCCCCCAGCCCCCGCCTCCCCCGCACCCTCGCGGCAACAGGGGACATGAGGAGTCACTGTGGGCTAAAGGGGGGAAGAGCGCCACAGCGGGGGCAATATTACGGCCCGATGGGGGCCCTCGCGGGATCCAGGGCAATGTCAGACCCCAGGGCCGGTCCGACCAGCCGTCAGCTTCACCACACACAGAGTACCGCCTTCGGCTGCGGTCGCAGTCCCACAGCCCGCGTCACCGTGGCCCGGCACGGCCGCCGAAGGGTTCAGGGAAGCAGAGGCCCGCACTGCAACCCCCCGCCTCCTAACCTCCTGTAAATGCAGCGTCGGACTTCTCTGGCTCCCGGCCCCCTCACAGGCACTTCGTCAACTACATCACCGGGGCTCGGCAATCCCTTCTGTGCCCCCAAGGCGGCGGGGATCGAGCCCGTATTCCCGGGCGAACCCAGGCCCAGACACGGCCCAGTAAGCAGGAACGTCACTCCCGGCGCTGATCAGCCGCACTCTCCTCCGCGTGTCTCCGTCTTTGGGGGGGGGGGGGCACGAGTGCCGATGCGGTCCAAAGCGCCGCCGCCTCACTCCGGAGCCGACCCACACTCCTCCGCAGGCCCGAGAGCAAAAAGGGGAAGATCACACGCCCAGGCCGCCACCGAACGGGCCGCAGGGCGGTAGGGCAGATGAAGGCAGCTCGGGCTCCCGGCCGCGAGATCAGGCCTAGAGAGCCGCCATTTTAGAGAAAGAAAGCCGCCCAGAGCAGAGCAAAGGGCCCGCAAGGACAGCAAAGGCATCAGGCAGGTGCCCAGAAGGATCGAGGTGAAGCAGGTAGGATGTATGATGTGGCCCCGGGACTCTGGGGCATCGATGTCTGAAGAAACTGGGCAGATGCAAGGCGGATGACGGAGGGGGTCCGGAACACTCTTAGAATGCAACAGCCATCTTGACGCCTCAAGCCACGCCCCATCGCATACATTTTTAAGTTTATTTATTAAGTTTAGTGACAATTTCAGTAATAGGTTGTTCTATTTTCTGTATCTTTGCACTGTTTGTAATTCTTCAATAAATTTATATAATGTGGGGGGCGTGGCTTGAGGCATTAAGATGGTGAGGGCCGGGCCGGACTGATCTGACGGGCTACCCGGCGCCGAGGGAAACCCGCTGGAGGAGCTGCAGGGCGTGGAGTAGAGCCGGTGTTGCGTGGCTGGACTGTGCTGGCTCGGGTGTGCCTGACGCCGACTGGAGGTGTGGGCCTGCCCGGTCGTAGAGAGACTGTGGTGTGGGGCCCCCGGTGGAGTGTGTTGAGGCTGGGGGTCCGTGCCGGGCCGCCTGCCCTGGGCCTGTTCCAGGCAGCCTGGGCCAAGCATGTGTGCTCCCGCGAGGTGCTGCCCTGGTGAGCGGGCCGCCCTCTCGGGTCGGGGGGCCATCGTGCAGGAGGTGGCTGGACATCAGTGGGCCCTCATTGGTTTGACGAGAGCCACACCCGAGGACTTCCTTCCCTCTTGGGCTGTGGATGTTGTTATGCCCTACGCCATTTTGGAGGCGGGGAGCGGGAGTGTGCGGACCTGCAGGTCTCAGTGGGGGGGGTGATTAGAGTGGACTCTGGTTGCTTGGTGCTCCCCGGGGGGCTGGGACGCTGTGCCGCGGACCTCGGCCCCGGACACCTAGGTCGCGGTGTGCCCATCTTCTGGGGCTCGAGAGTCTGGCAGATGGCCCGGGCGAACTACGGTGGCGGCCCATCTCTCCCCACCGTCTTCACAGCGGAGCATCGAGCCGCGGTTCGGTGCGCCCCCCCTTCTCTTCCCTCCCCCCCTTCTCTCCCCCTTGGGCGCCTGGAGTTTTGCTGTTGGCTGCCGTTGAGTGTGTCCTGAGGACTGGAGGGTCTTCGGGGGTCCGGGTGGGGTGTGTGGGAAGAGGGTTCGGCCACTATATCGGGTGGCGGGGACGCCGGCTGGTCCCTACCTCTCCTCCCCTTGAACGCACTAGTCGACCTTCCTGGGGACCATGGGTAGGTCTTGTGCCACTCAAGCCCCCGCTCCCACAACCCAAACTACAATGGAGCAGTTTACTAAGTCGGATCGGGCCCATGTGGCGGACCTTCGGCCATCCCTGGCCTCGACGGGGGAGACCTCTCAACCATACTTAGGCTGTGGGGTTTTAGGTTTAAACCTATAATAACTGATAAAACCCCACTGAAAGAAAAATAGCCCTCACCGGTGAAAACATATAAACACTGAAAAAACACCTGCACAACCACAAACTAAATGCCATTCAAAGAAAGGAAAAAGAAAGTGAAAGAGTAATTTTGTTCTTACTGAAGGGGTCAATAAGATGTAACTTTGTTATAGAAGCTAGCAGTAAGAAAGACTGGCTAACATTATTCTGCTTGAGTTTTGTTCTTTAGGGATATCACTAAAATATTGTTTCTTCTTCCTTTTACTTTTTTTAGTTTTATGGCCTTTGGTCTAAAGATGCAGGGTTTAGTTTCATGTTTTAGGTCTAGTTTAATTATTTTATAAACTGTAGAGAATCAGGACATATCAAACTCATATTTGATATTTTGGCTGCATTTGATTCTTTCACTGATAGGTAAAATGGCTAGTTTCATAAAAATCTTTCCTAATATGTGTAATCACATTTACCCATAGAGAATGGGTAAAAACCCTTAATACATCAGACCATAGTTTCTAGTGGGTCAGTATTGATAGTAGGTGAATTGCCAACACCTTAGGCTTTAAGCATTAAATGCAAGGTATAGTGACAAGTATATATATCACCAAGCATCTGGGATAGTGGTGAAAACGTGACAACAGACTTTTGGAAAACATGGAACGCAGTGTCACTTCTTATGCTCTGCAAAAAAGGTTCTTTCCAAGTTCAACAAAGATTGGAGTGATATTGTTTGTATTTGCAGTGATTCAGCTACGTATATAAAACATTTGTGTGATGACATGTCAAAATTGATACCCGAGCTGAAGTGAAGAGATCTTTGCCACTTGTTAGATGGTATGCTGAAAGCATCTTTACAATCTTCAGAGTTAATGAGGGATGCTATTGACTTTTTAGTCCATTCTGGAGCACTGTTTTCTTATGCCCAGGAACTAAAACGCAAATATTTATCATTTTGTGCTTTATGTGGCATCAAAGAAAGAGTCATCCCAACTGCGTCCCTTAGCTGACGGTTCTCAGCCCAAGGGGCTATGAATGCTGAGAGGGCCTTTTCACAAGAGTTTACATGGGAAGGAAAGTGCGAGCGCACATGACCAAAGACTCACTGAAGAAGTATTGTATGGTGTACTACAATAAGATTAATTTGCAAAAATCTCTTTGGACCTCATATACACTATACGTTCACTGTCTATATGCCATGTTCTTTCAGTGCAGAAAGCAAGCAATGATAAAAGCAAAACGTTCCATAAACACCGGAAAAACTCTTTTTCTGTTGTTTTTAGTGGCGTGAAAATGTGTAACCACTGATAACAACTGTTTTTTAAAATATTGAAAACACTGAAAAAACCCCACCAGAATTTACCAAAAATAGAAACTGAAAACAGGACAGCCTAACCATACTACAGGCGATTAGCACGTCGCAGGCTTCTGTAGAAAGTAATATAGGAGAGGTGCGGGTGGACGTGGCCTTAATTCGCCAAGACCTCTGTAAGGCCACGGCAGGCATCACGGAGGCAGAGACCTGTATCTCTACGGTGGAGGATGGCGTGGGTATCCTCAAACCCCAGGTGGACAGTCTTCAGACGCAGACCTCGGAGTTGCACAGTAGGGCCTAAGATGCCGAAAATAGGGCGCGTCGAAACAACCTGCGCCTCCTGCATTTTCCGGAGAGAGCGGAGAAGGATCGTACTGCCACCTTTATAGAGACCTGGATCTGCTCCTGGATGCCCAAAGAGAAACTTTCCCCCTGGTTCGCGATGGAGTGGGCCCATCGTTCTCTTGCTCCTAAACCTCCACCGGGAGACCCTGCTTGTCCCATCATCCTTAAAATCTTCAACTTCCGGGACAGAGACGCTATACTGGGGGCTGCCAGGGAGCTGGGACCGCTGCACTTCCAGAACTCCAAAATGATGGTCTTTCCGGATTTCTCCAGGGAAGTGCAAACACAACACCGATCCTACGATGAACTCAAACAAAAACTCAGGGCGATGGGCCTTCGCTATGGGCTCCTCTTCCCGGCCTGGCTCAAAGTGATCTTCCAGGGAAAGACATTCTTCTTTGACTCCGGCTGCGTGGACCTGGCTCACGGAGGAGCGGCCCCTCCTGCCGAGGGCTGCCCTCTCTCCTGCCCGGAGGGCCCCGACGCAGCCAAACCAGGTTGCACCTAAGTCCCAGCGGCGCCGGACAGGGTCTCGGAGGCCAGGCGGCCGCCGGGGGGGGGGTTCCCGGTCGCCGGAGGCGCAGTCCTGGTGCTCGCCGGTCCAGACCCCGGGGCGGGGATCCACCTCCCCCCACCTGGCTTCCTCCTTGATCGACCTGGGCAGCGTCCCCAGGCCCAGTGAAACTCTGCAACGGGCCATGTTGGACTCTGACCTGCCTTGGAGCCCTGTGATCTGTGGATCTGGTGTGGAGGAAGGAATATGATCGACACCACTTGCAGCGCCCGAGGTTCCACCTTCGGGCTTCATAACAATGGGGCTGCTCCTGACCTCACGAACATGCTCCTACTGGGCTCTACTGTTTGGTCTGGTTGGGTACTGACCTTTAGTGCAGTTCTGGGTTGTTGCACTCTATTTGTCACATGATCGTCATTCTTTGCTTTTAGCTGTTAGCATTACATCCGAATACATGGAGGGGGGTCCGACTCAGCCATGTCCTTAATTTGGTTGTTGCTAACCGTTTTAGATTAGCAATTCGCCTCTTTGTGGGGTGTTGGTGGTTTTGCAATATTTAGGGCGACAGATGCTTCCTTTTTTGAAGTGTAGGGTGGTGGGAGTTGGGGGGCGAGGGAGGGGGGGAGATCGTTGTCTCGCGACAGTTTGTTATTTTTAGCCGCCTACGGGCCGCTGTGTTTCGTTCCCATTGGTAGCCACGCGTTCGTACATGCTTCCACAGTCGACATACACATCACTCCTTCTTCTAGCTTTCTCTTTAGGCCACGGGTCTGGGTAGGTGTTTCCCTTAGACCGAACATGGTCTCCCGCTTGCATCCGCACCATTCACATCTCACCTCTCTAAATGTCTTACACTTTTAATTGACCTCTCCAAATCCTCTCCTGGAATGTAAATGCTCCTCAGTGGCACGTATTTATGGATGGGGGGACAAAAATGGCAAACTTCTCCACAACCTAGTGTCCTACCCCAGAGCTAACCGTATCATCCCGGAGTTTCAGACGGTCACAGGGTCCCGCCAGGTGACGTCATTGGACATTGCGCAAACTTTTGCGAGCTATTATGCGTCCTTACACGCCGCTCACCCTCCCTACGCCTCCCTGACTGGTTTGCTGGAGGAGACCGGTACCCAGCTGTCATGTCTCACCAGGAGACCGCTGATACCTTGGATCACCCTTTCACCCCGGAAGAAATTCACGGGGCAAGTTCCCTGTTGAATCCAGGCAGGACGCCCGGACCTGACGGGTTCTCCCAGCAGTATTACGCCACCTTCCGAGATGACCTGGTCCCCCACTTGGTGGAGCTCTTCCACCAAGTGGTTGAGGAGGGGTCCTTCCCGTCTGAATCCAATGTGGCTACCATTGTGGTCATTCTGAAGACGCAGCCGCCCTCTTTGGAGTGCGCAGATAATCGCCCAATCTCACTGATCAACATAGAGATCAAGATCTTCTCTACTGTGTTAGCTCAGCGACTCTGCCCTTCCTGCAGGACTTGGTCCATCCTGACCAATGTGGGTTCATGCCCGCCAGGGGCACCCATCACTGTATTCGCCGCCTCCACCTGGCCATGGCCCACCGTCACCAACTGGCCCTGTATCTGGCATTGCTTTTCGTCGACTTCGAGAAAGCCTTTGATACGGTGGACTGGAGGTACCTTAAGGATGTCCTGGAGAGGATGGGCTTTGGTCTTCCCTTCCGCCGCCTGATCAAGGTCCTTTATAGCAAGCCTAGGGCCTGTGTTCTCATTAATGGTGAGCTTTCTGAAACATTTCCGATACGGAGAGGCACCCATCAGGATTGCCCACTCTCACCGCTCTTATTTGTGCTGGTGATGGAGCCCTTGGCTGCACTCATCCGGCAGGACCCTCTCATCCGGGGTTGGGCCTGGGACCTGAGTCAGGTCGATAAGATAGCTCTCTATGCGGACCACGTTCTACTTTACCTGGCGGATCTTGACCGCTCCGGCCCTAGATGCCTGGAGGCTCTCTCTGCGTTTGAGCGGGTCTCGGGGCTCCGACTTAACCCAGCAAAATCAACCTTGGTTCCTCTGCACCCATCTCGGGCGTGTTTTGATTGGCAGGCGGTGATTCCCCTCCGGAGGCAATCATTCTAATACCTGGGCCTGTGGGTCACCTTCCTGCCTGAGCTTGAATGGGCCCTGAATGTCGCACCCCTGGTCGCTCGGATGAAGGCAGACCTCAAGAACTGGCAGTCCCTCCCCCTCAACCCACTGGGTAGGAGTGCGCTTTTTAAAATGATGTTCCTCCCCCGCTTTCTTTACATTTTGCAGAATATCACTATCCACCTCCCAGGTAGCTGGTTCCGGGAACTGTACGGCGCACTCACCCGGTTTCTGTGGAGGGGTGGGCGGTCGCGAATGTCCCTGGCACACTGTCGTATTCCTCCCTTTGACGGAGGTATGGGGGTTACTAATTTCCACCTCTACTACTTGGCCACGAGACTCATTGTGATCCGCGATTGGTTTGCGGGTGGCTAGTCAGACCCAGTTTACCCAGTCGAGTTCAGAACAATGGACTTCGCACAGATCCAGGGGTTCTTATACGGCTGCCCAGTGCCACGGGCCCTGCCCCCAAGTCACTAGGACGGTGCTCGTAGCCTGGCGTACAGCCCTCCGTCATGTGTGATGGGACCGGAAGCTCACTAGACAGACGCTGTTGTGGAATGGGGCTTGGCTGAGGGAGGTTTCGTCCTTGGGGGGGTTCCGCAGCTGGGATCTTGTGGGGGTTTCGCTGCTTGGAGATGTGTGGGTGGGAGACCACATTCGATCCTTTGCTGACCTACAACAATGTCAGGCCCTTCTTCATTCTCAATTCTATAAATACCTACAACTCCGACATGCTCTCTGCGCACAAATTCCAGCCACCACCTCTCTCACAGAATTCAGCCCCCTGGAGGCTCAGGTGATGATGGGAAACCTGGGGAGGGGGGGTGTCCCGAATATACCGGTCACTGGTAAACAACTGTCCTGCATCCCTGGACTGACTTTGGGAGGGGTGGGTGAGTCCTCTAGTAGAGGCGGACTGGCGGGATGCCCTTATGGCACCTAAAACCCTGACTACATCCTCTAGGTTACGCCTGGTCCAACTTTACTACCTCCATGCGGCGTACCTCACCCCGGCACATCTCTTCCGAGCTGGCATGAGATTCTCCCAGGCATGTGCGCGCTGCGCTTCTACTCCAGCAGATTTCTACCACATGGTGTGGCAATGTCGCCGTTCTGGAAGGGGGTGGAACTCGAGCTCACGCAGGCCCTGGGGTGGGAGGTTCCCCATGATCCGAGGCGCTTGCTGTTGGGGGTGTTTGATGGCCTGGATGGCTCCAGGGCAGACAAGCGTTTCCTGGGGACAGCTGTGGCGATGGCGAAAAGATACATAGCTGCGCTCTGGTCTCAGGCGGCGGCACCAACTGTGCGGAAATGGAGCAGGGGTGTGGATTGGTGTGGTGTACAGGAGGAGTCACTCTTCGAGGCACGGGGTTGCACTGAACTATTCTGTAAAGTGTGGGGCAAATGGTTCAGTTTATTACCAGTGTGAAGACCCACGTTTTATTGTAAAGTTGCATTGTCTGGGGATTACCACACCCACTCAGGGGGGGCCACCTTTACCTTTGTCGATTGCCTATGAGGAGATGTGTTTTAACTGTGATGCTTGATTTGCTACCAATGAATTCGATTGTTCTTAAAAATGTCAATAAAATTGATTATCAAAAAAAAATTGTATAATGTAGGTTGCGTTTTGCCTTGTATAGATTAGAAGGCATTTTGCCACCCTTACACTGCGTTGTTTGTTTTGACTTCCTGAGCCAGGTTGCTGTTGTAGACATTCTATCATTGTATCTGGATTTTGGCTTGGTTTCTGTGTCCTGACCGATGCAGTCTGCCACCTCATGTATCTTCAAAACAGTCCATTAGGGGAGTAAGATTTTCTTCATTCTGTTGATAGTAAGGGCATTATATTAGTATGTTATAGCGGTTAACTATCTCTGTGACAGGGATGTAGCCAAGTGCTATCCTTTTTTGTTAACTTCAAATGAGAATTGGATGTTAGTGGAGTTTTGGAGGGATGGGCTGAAAAGGAAGCAAGGATGCTGTATGTGTTTCTTAATATTGCTGTGTTTATATTTGCAGTTTAAGTATAGGTTGGTATATTCGGTCAGAGTGGTCCCCTGTAACTTCTTCCCTATTCTTTCTCCTTCCAGATCATCTATTTCGTCCTGGAGGGGGTCCCTTTGAGGCTCAAAGGCAAAAGAAGAAAAAGTGGCAGTAAGTATATAGGATTTTTCAAGAAGGGTAATGATAGACACCTTCACTGCACCCAGGTGATAGCGGGAATCCTAAGTGTGTGTAGAAATAATGGCACAAAAAAAAGTAGTGAAGGATGAGACTCTACCTGATGAAAGGCTCCTATAATTGTACCCTCTTCCTCTTTTTATCTTTGTTTGAGGGGAACCAGGAGATAACTAAATTTTCGCAGGACTAGAACTGAGTACTTCTAACCACTTATAGAGGGTTTCCACACCATTCAGTATCACTCTCTCGCCTGTTTCTAGTGACACCCCCCTTCTAGAAGTCACCCATATCCGTGAAAGGAAAACAAAAAACATCCATTGATATCTGGTCTGGAATGAACTGAACCCCATCGGTACCTCAAGCTGGTTTGGATGTATATATATATAAAAAATAAAAAAACCTGAGCGGCCATCCTTTCCTTCTGTTTGCTTTGTTTGCCCTAAGATGGCAGGGTATGCCCAGACGTGGGTCCCTTGCTCACTTTGCCACTGGATTTAAACTAGCCTGGCTGATGAGGGGTGTTACCTCGAAATCGGTCCCAGGATGCTTGTTTCCAGTCCAGGGAAGACCTGGCTTGGCATTCGGGTTGGAATTTTCCCATGAGGCGCAGGGTCAACACTGATTTGCATATAGCTGGACCTGAACTAGGGTGGCAAAGTTAGCTAAAGAACGATGATGGATTCAACCCGGATCTGTAACTGGGGGTGAGTGTCCGAAAAGTTTCAGCTCTCCATCCACCATCTCCTTGTGTTTGCTTTGTTTGCCCTAAGATGTCAGGGTATGCCCAGACTTGGGTCCCTTGCTCACATTGCCACTGTATTCAAGATAGCCAGGCTGATGTGGGGTTTTACTCTGAAACCGGTCCCAGGATGCTTGTTTCCGGTGCAGGGAGGACTTGGATTGGCAGTTCGAGCTGGAGTGTTCCCATGAGGCACAGTGTCAAGACTGATTTGCACATGTCTGGGTCTGAACTGGGGTGATGAAGTAAGCTACAGAACGATGATGGATTCAACCTAGATCTGTGACTGGGGGTGAGTGTCTGAAAAGTTTAATCGCTCTATCCATCATCCCCTTGTGTTCAACTTAGGTTTAGGTTTAGGGATTTATAGAGCGCATGGCTATCCGCAGGCATCTCAGCACTAGTATGAAACAAGACAGGAAGATATCATGCACATTAGTTTAAGGGAACAGCTATGTTTTAACCTTCATGTAATCATGATGTGTTAAGAGTACTCATTAGATTTGTTTGAATCTGGGCTTTGTTGAGCATTGTGTACATCTCATATAGGATCCATCTTACTTTTTTTTGTAAACTTTTTTTCAGTTTACATTTTGCAAATACAAAAAACAAGTTGGCATAAAAACAGCATATGTGGGCATACAGGATCCCTCTTACTTGGTTACATCTCCTTACAATGGTATACAACAGGGGCCAAAGTATAGAAGGTGATCAGCCATGCTAATATGAACATAAGGATGGAATGTAGACAATTCCATCAATGAAGTTGGGCCTGTCTGGGGTTATGACATGAGTGAACCCAACTGTTTGCAGTTCATGTAGCATGCATGCATGTGCTCATGCTAAATTAGAAGACATACAGTGGACCATGAAAGTGGTGTGGTATGTGAACTTCTTCAATGTTTTCAGCGGATTTGTGATGGTCAGTTGTGGAAAGGTGGTTGCAATAAATCCATGTTACATGTCATTTCAGATACTTTCAGGGCAAGCGGAGAAGAAGAGGCCAACATCAGTGGTGACACAGCTGGTCAAAGCGGTCCCAGACAGCAGAACCACCTCACAATTCCACACCCTCTTCCTCCCAACCCGAGCACCTTACCCGTTTCCCTGTGAAGATCTGTTGTTCACCCTTGCCCTTAAAACCTTGTGACACCTACCCCACCAAAGTTCCAAAATTCCTTCCCACATCCAAACTCATCCCTTCCACTTCCCACTCCACCCCTGGAAAACAGTCTCCCCCCACCCCTGACCCCAGCCCAAAAAACAAAAAAAACTCCTAAACCAAAACCCAGCCCAAATAGCCAAAACCCAAGAATCCTCCTCCCAAGAACAACCCCCCTCTTCCTAAACCTCCACCCCCCCCCTACCCTCCAAATACCATCTTCGAGGTGCTTGCTAAGCTCAATGGGTGCCCCTTTGTGAAGAGGTTCCCTGGCAGTGGCAGAAAAGGCAAGTGTGTTGCCACAGCAGGACAGCATTGTGCAGTGGCACAGGTTTCTAGATAAGGACTGGCCATTGGCCTTTGTTAGATTTGGTTAATTGTTTCATCCATTCAATAAAAACTTTCACAGTTTGGAAGACAATAGTCCTGCCATTACTTTCATAAGTATTTGATGTAATAGTAAAGTTAGTGATGGATGAGTGCTTTTATGTTTGTTTCATCCCTGATTTCTGATCCAGCTAAAGTGTTTTTGTATGACGTGGCCTCAGAGCCAGTGCTGGAGTTACACAGGACAAGATGAAAAGTTGGACAGATGTATACATGGGGCAGGCATTGGATTGGGTGGCATGTCATGTGGTAAATATTTCTGCTTGGCCTGGCCACTGTCAACATCATTTAGGTTGCCCTTCTCCCTATGATGTAGGCTAGATATTTGTTGCATGTGATAAAGTTAGATACTAGTGTATCCACACATGGAGGGTGTCAACTTGTCATTTCTTTGTCAAGTTCTGCATGGACGTGTCCATTTTGCAGTGCGTAACTTACAGCTACTTCATCCAGATGTGTGCCACAAGCTGTTAGTTCTATGTATGCTTTCATAAGTTGCTCTTACCCATTGCCTACAGATACATTGCACTTGTTTCTGCTATTGGTTGTCCCTGCTATGCTTCAGTTCCCAGGTCCAGTGCATATGGAGTCTGTCAGACATGGAAAAAATGTACTGTACCCCGGTGCCCCAACCTTTCAGGGTTCCCCCTCATAAAGGCATAGCTATCATAACAGAGAGTGTTTCCATTGTACCTTTAGAATAGTTCTCACGCTGATTCTATGTAATCTCATTAACTGGCATTTCCTTTTCTCGTGGATGATGTTTGAGAGCCCAATACTGAGTTGTAGCAGAGAAAGTGCGTTTGACTTTACTGACACATCGACATAGATGTTATTTTTGACATCAGAACACGACTTGGGATGCGTGTCATGTGAGTGTGTCACATTCACTATAGCTTCTTGGTTAGCGTTGCAGTGACAAGGCCTCATGGTAGTTGTAGTAACTTCAATGTCACTTTAGCAACACTTGAGAAATGGTAACCTGCATGGCAAGTGAAGATCAAGAGTGACATGGCAGACAAGTGAGAAGGGGGAAAGGGAGTGTGGCATCTTCGTTAGAGTTGGAGTGACAAGGCCTCATGGTAGTTGTAGTCACTTAAATTTCACTTTAGCAGCACTTGACAAATGGTAACCTGCATGATGAGTGAAGATCAGTAGTAACATGGGAGACAAGTGAAAATGGCCTAGTATCTTGGTTGGAGTTGAAATGATAAGGCTTCATGGTAGTTGTAGTCACTTTAATGACACTTTAGCAACACCTGAGAAATGGTAACCTGCATGACTAGTAAAGATAAGTAGTAACATGGGAGACAAGCGAGAAAAGGCAAATGATGTGTGTCAGAGATTTATAGGTGTGATATTGATGAGGAGATGGTGTTGTGGAACACAAATTAAAGCACAATTCACTATATATAATCTGCAAACATGTCCATTTGTGTACAGTGTGGCTGTGCAGTACCAATGTTTTGGTCTCTGTATTTTTGATGATTGTTAAGAAACAATCCCAGACAGAGTCCCTGTATATGTGTAAATTACCTAGGGACCCCAACTCTCTAGCCTGGTCCATGGTGGGGCATTGTTTTGCAGAGGAGTCAATGGCAACAGGTAGTTGTATGACTTATCGCCAATTTTGTCCACAACGGACTGGGGTTTGAACATGGTCAAGGAGGTAGTGCAGTGGCAGGATATGTCCGATGGGCTCCATAATGCAAGAAGACGTGTAGAGATGAGTTTTGGCCTTATATCCGTCCCTTTACGCCATGTCAGATGTGGTGGTTGGACCACCACAGTCACACTGAATGTAAAGCAACTCGTAATTCGGTGGCCGGTTTTAATGGCGGTCCGAATCTCCCACAACCTTGCAGGCCCCCTCGCGGCCACCAAGCTCGGAGTTCGCTGGAGGTGTCAGCAGTTTGTCAGTCGTCTTCGCAAAGGCAATCCCCACAACTCATAATACAACAGTTGGACTGCCGAGCTCACCACTGTCGTACTACCGGTACGGCAGCCCACAGAGCAAACTCGTAATAAGGTCCTGAGTTCTTTTTAGTTGTTTGAATGTTTGACCAATTTGATGGATTGGGGACAATTTGAATCACTGGAATACATATTGAGACACTACACACTGTGGATGCACCGGTATACAGAGCCCAATTCACCTGTGATAATATTTGAGGTCACTTCTTGTCAGCCTATACAGCTGAAGGTCACAATTATGCATGGGACATGTTAAAATAGTCAGTTTTAATGCTAGGGCATTAAACAACCCAGAGAAGTGCATAGCAGTGTTGTCCATACTTCGCAAGCTCAAATGTAACATATGCTTGATTCAGGAGACACTTCTGATAGCCAAAGATTGGCACAGTTTCTGATCCGAATGGTTTAACATGCAATACTTATCCAGGGGCTCCATAAAAAAAGAGGTGGTATGCATACTGATTTCTTCCAGATTTGCTAGTGAAGTGGGAGACACTGTGTGTAAGATTTGAGGGAAGGTCTTAGCTTTCAAGCTTAGGATAAGGGTGAGGGCTTCACAGTGGCTACCATGTGTGTCCCTAATATAGGTCAAGAACCTTTTCTGACCCGAGCAGCAGCAGATATACTTTAGATATCGAATTGAAACATATTAATTGGGGGGACTACAACATCATAATGAATAATGAGCAAGACAAGTCAGGCCAGAGATATAGTCCATTGGTTGCTCTTACAGCAATGGGACTGGGATGGATGCGAGAAGTTGGTATGAAAGATATTTGGAGGAAGCTCCAGCCCACCAGTTCTGATTAGACTAATTATTCGGCATCTCATATGACTTGATCACTTCTTGGAGACCAACACTACTTGAGGGTAAAATGACCATGGAACTACACTCCATAGCAATGTTTGATCATGTCCCAATCTCCATAGACATAGCCTTTCTAGAAGTTCAGAGATGTAGCCTTGCTAGAACTTCAAAGGACTTCAGATGATAGCATCCCTGAAGGTTGAAGTTTATTTAGTTCAGCCGCATTTTAAACAAATGTGATAATTGAATTTGAATGCTTGTTACCTGGTTACCTATTCTTCCTGCTCTCCTGCCATGCAGCCACTAAGCAATAGCTCGTATTGGTATTGGGCAGCAGAACCTCAGCTAATCAGCGTGGGAGGGGGCCAGAGTCTATTGCATGCCCGCAGCACGGACATTTGGAAACACCGGGCTGTTAGTCTTTTCTAAAAAAAAAAAACAGTTATTTTACTACGATACCCTCAGCGTGGACGTGCTGTTGGCGCGCCAAAGGCATTTGTGTTTTTAGAAGACCCTCACTGAGCGAGGGTCTTCTAAAAACACAAATGTGTTTCCCCTGTACAACCATACACTAGGAGCACTTTCCTTATAGCTAGTTCTCCTTGACATATACATACTTAGCAGGAAAGTTAACTGGCCTCAGTATTTTTCCTCTCTCTCTCCACCTTAATATTTGTTGTTTATATTAAAAAAACACCCTGGAGGCAAAAAATCATTGTTTACTAATAAAGTACTAAAGTAAAATAACAAGACAAAAGATATGTTTAATACTGTAAGGGAGCTATCTAACCCTGATCGTGTGACTCCCCCCCCCCCACCCCTCCCATCATTGCTGCACAGAAATTATGTAAGGAAGTAAACTCTTTTTTTGTAGATGAAATTAAGAAAATCCAAGAATCTATAGATTCCAGCCACAGGGATGTGGAAAAACTATTAGGTACCACCAACTCCAATTTTTTGGGCAACTTCCCTTGCCTAAACAAAGAACATCTCTCTGACCTCCTGAAAAAAGTAAACTCAGGCTCCCCCAAGGATGTATGATCACCCATATACAAAAATCTATTTTTACGGCATTCCCAGAAACTATCCTTGCCCTCCTGAATATATCCTTGGCCCAAGGGCCTATGAAAATTAGGAAGGGAGGGACAAGAGTTCAAAGTACGAGCTTGCAGTCAAAGAATTAGAACAGATACATAAGCATAACTGTGCATTTAGGATCTTGTGCCCTCTAATGACAGCCCAAGCTCATTTCAGACTTCTAGATCAAGGCAGAGCAGAATACGCATTGATCAGGATGAAGCACAATACTATCAGGCAAAATAATTACGGCGGGAAGGCTCCTAGCACCAAAACTCTAAGGGAAGATTAATAAGGATAGGATCAATCATCTACAAAATAGAAAGGGTCTCATAATTATAGGAAGCAACCTCATAGGGTAAACATCGTTTACCATGCATGTGAGACAACGCATGCCATTACAACACGGTCGTTACAACAACTGCTTTGTTACATCGCATAGCAGTACAACCCAAGTTGGAACAACAACTTGCATTAGGGGACAGAAGCTGTTCGATTCAAAATCCAACGCCTTCCCTACTGTTGTACAGACTTAAGTTGGAATAGTAAATTATACTATTCCAACATCCAACGCCCACTACAGCAAGTTGCTGTTCGGACTTGCATTGTAAAGGTATGGGTTGTAACAATGTGGTTGTTGTAACAACTGTGTTTTAATGGCATGCTTTGTAAACGTGTGCGGACTAAAGTGCCTTATTCCCCAATAGCAGCAGAATTCAGAGAATTTTACAAATAACTATTCTGCGTGGACTCTCCCACACGACCGTATACAGTCATACCTTACACAAGACAATTTACCTAAGCTAACTACTACTCAAGTGGAATCACAAGAAGCACTGATCACAAAAGAGGTTTAATCAGCTGTAGCTAGACTAAGACCTAATAAGGCCCCTGGAATGGATGGGTATTCATGGTATTTCTACAAAGCATTTTGCCGTATGCTGGCATTCATCTTCACTAACCATTATAACTCCTTCTTAGAAAGGGGCCCTTTGACACTTACAATGCTCACCACCACAATCACAGTGATACCAAAACCAGGTAAAGATCCCTCACAATGAGGCACATACAGGCTCATCTCACTCATAAATGTTGATGCCATATAATGCACAAGCATCCTGACATCACGACTCAACCCCTACACGCAGAACCTGCCTGACCCAGACCAATCGGATTACATTCTAGAAAGGTGATTTTTAGACAATACAAGACTCCTACACCTGATAGATACGGTCCATAGGGCTAACCTTGGTGCTCCCTTACTAACCAGTGACGTGGAAAACATGGTTCACTGGCCCTATCTTATGGAGACCATAGTGAATTTTTAGCCAGGTTCCTAAGATAGATTCAATGTGGGTATTCCTCTATAAAGGATCAAGTAAGGGTAAACTGTGATGTTTCTGCCCCCTTCCCTATACAGCGAGGGATGCATCAGGGATGCCCTCTTACTACTATGATTTGCCTTGTATATGGAGCCCCTAGTGCCGAACGCATAATACTATAAGGGCATCTTATTTGGGAGAGAGGTGCACAAGATTTGCATATATGGAGATAAAGTGATCCTCACTCTGATCAAGCCTTTATGCTCCTTACCAGCAGTGGTGAACAAAATGCAGTCATTTGGTGAGATTTCCGGATTTCAACTGAATTTACAGAGGTTACAGATGTCAGAGATACTTATTCTTACAACCATTGCTCACCAGCAATTGGCACTGCACTTCCTCTACCCAATCACATGGGTCACCAACCACACAGCTTACCTAGGGATTCAAATAGCCAGTACCATACAAGGCACATTTAAGATTATCGGGAACTGCTAAAACAAGTCCAAAATGACATGAGATTCTGTGATTTTTGTGGTTGGGTCCTATTGCTGCCTTTAAAATGACAGCCCTCCCATGTATACTGTTTGTGTTCCAAACACTCCCAATGCAGCCTCTCGCTAACATGCTACAAATGCTCCAATAAGAAACAAACTCTTGTGTGGTGTAAGGAAACAAGCTTTTTGCAGGTTTCCCTCCCACTTTTTGCCCCATTTTGACTATTAGCTGCTGGTTTGTTGACTCTGAGAGTGCACTGAGGTCTGCTAATCAGACCCTAGTGCCAGTGTTCTTACCCACGTAAAAGTGTATGTCAAATTGGTTATACCCAATTTGCAACCTAGTAAATGATTTATAAGTCCCTTGTACATGGTACCCAGGGTACCAAGGGCATGTAAGGCAGAGTGTCCACCCAGGGCTGAAGCACTGTTTGTGCCACCTGTGTGTGACAAAGTACAAAATGGCTCCCAGCCTGCCAATGCAGACTGGAAAGGTAGTTTTCACACTGCCAGTTCGACTTTGCCATTACCATTATTTGCAATGCCACAACTCTCTTAATGATATATGTAAGACTTCCCTTATGAAGGCCTATAAAGTCGTAAGGCAGGGAGTTGTATATTATAAAATGGTACATGTATGCTTTATAAACCCCTCAGTTTGTCGTTTTGATGATAAAAAAAGTTAGTAGCCCCCTTGGGTAATACAGGGTTACAGGCTGGCACCACATCCTGGCTAACATCTGATTGGGACTCCCTAACTGGGTACTTTAATTTAGCAAATTAAGTGTACTTTTAAATCCAACATGATTTCCAAATCAAAATTAATGTAGTATTAAAGTTAAGCAACTTTTGATAAGTTACCACTCTTTCTAGTCAAGTGTCCTCAAACAGGCTCTGTCCAACAGACTACTTACTGCCTCGAAACTGGTGTCTTACTTCACACCCAACCCAATACCTTAGGAGAGAAACCTACTTGTGGCTCTTTCCTCCTCATCCACGGGGTGTTTTCTTCACAGTGGTTCCATGTGATCTCAGTCCTAATCAAAGGGAAAAGGAAGAAAAGGGACAAAATATATCATCATCTGTGCCTTAAAATTACAAATAAAAGCACCCACTATAACAGATTGACTGAAGTTGTGTATGTCCTATTACATGCTACATATATAGACCACAGTACCTCAATAGGTGACACTGGGAATGCTGTTGGATTCTGGATTGGTCGCTCCAGAGGGACACTAGCCCCCACCAAGTATATTTACTATGACTGCCTTTGCGAAGACAGTAGCCCAGCCGCAGCTGGCCTTCCATTGTTGCAAAGAGGCCATTGTGGGACCCTGAGCGCAGTGATCATAGTTGCCCTACCTCATCGATGGACCGAAGAATCACCTGCAACTCACCCCTGTCGACCACACAGCCCCAGGAGCATTGTTTCCTCCTGCATCCTAAGCATCAGGACCACTCCATTGTTGTCTATGGCGGTTGGATTCTAAAGGCTTGAACTGCACTGAAAAAGGATCTGGTGGCCAGGTAAGTGTCCACTAGACTTCCGCACTGTTGGATTTGGTCTCCCAAGTCAGGTTGGAGTTGCCAATCTAACTATTTCGAACTTTTCGAAAGTTTGCAAAGTTTTTGTTGACCAATGTTTGTTTGTGGTTAAATTAAAAGTCATTTAATGTTTTAAGATTCAATTTAGGACTCTAAAAATTCATAAAAGTATGCACTATTTTTATGAATTGGTGTATTTCTTTCTTGTTGTGTGACTTTCTTATTTTGTTGTTAGGTGCTGTTTAAATGCTTTACACTAAGGCCCTCATTACGATTTCGGGAAGACCGCCACTGAGAGGCCATCTGTGGTGGTCTGCCCGCCACCTAAGGTATCAGTCCGACCACTGCAATACAATGCCGCTGGTCGGACTGCAGAGGTGGGGGGTACAACCGCCACCTCGGACAGGATCAAAGATCCCTCTGAGACAGAGGTTGAATTCCTACTCTCTACAGTGGGGCTAGTGACTGCGTAGGCACCGCCTTAGGGATTAGGATATTTCATTCCGACTGTCAGATCATGGAGGTCCTACTGTCATGAACAGGCATCTGGAAAGGGAGCTTGGCTATGTGGCCAGATGGGCACATGTGGTGCTCCCCCAAACATCCATGCACTGTGTAAATATGTATGGGGTTATTCACTTCCGCGGCAAATGAGACACAGAAAGACGGCAGCGGACAGGCTGTCTGGAGATCTAAAGTTGGAGACTAAATTGTGCTCCTTATTGCTGGTTCTTACCTTTTGGGACACAGTTCAGTCTGGCTACAGTCCTTACACATTACCCACAGCCGGGACAGCATTACAACCGGCGGAGAGTTTATACCAACGTGTAGGTTGCTTTCCAATAGCCCTGAAGAAGACTTGGGTTACACCCTGACGAAACACGTTTTGGCTGGGCAACTGAAATAAATCTAACCAGAGAAATACATCTAGTAACACCTGTTATTGTGTCATTTTGCAAATTACGTACAGTATTTACACTGTTAACCGAATGAACGTGTGCACAGATCCTATGTACATATCCATGCACTGTGTGCCATAGTGCCTATCACACGGTGCATGGATGTTTAAAAACATGCCTTTTCCAAGTGCAGCTTGTGCTTCAGCCCTTTTCTGGGTGGCAGCACAAGCTGCAATTGGAAATGGCATGTTTTTGACCGACCTGATGACGGTCGGATCGTAATATGGCGGGTGGAGCCGAGGACTACCTGTTGGCTGGTCTTCATCCCACAGCGATTGTGGTCGGGCGCTAGTCTGTGAAGTCACTGGATGGGTAGATTAAGGGTAATAAGGTTCATACCTATGAGGGGGCTCTACAATTTAGGGGTTAAAGAGCACATTCTTACAAACCTCAAAGAAGTTACACATGCATCTGGTAGATTCAAAGCTTTCTAGCCCTAGAGAGTTGGGCAAGAGTGCTGATGAGTGGGTTAGAACAAGAGTACCCAAGGAAAGACAGGTTGGGGGAACCCAGAAAGGGGGGGGGGTTAGGCCCACAGAAGGAAAAGGAGGGAGGTGGTAACCCCACCAAAGAGGTTCCCTCAGAAACTCAAAAGCCCTAAGAAAGAGGAGTACAAGATCCATCCCACTTCTAGCAAGCAGAGTAGTTGGGCGTCAGGGCTTAAAAAACACTTGGACAGTAGACCTAGCTTTGACTGTCAGCAAACAGGGCACTACAGCGGGGAAGCAGCCTGTCCCACGAAAAAGGTTACTACTAGTTTAGCCAGTGTAGCCTTTAACAAGGATTCCTCCTATGAGGATATATTCTAGTAGCTTTTAAATGGGAAAATGAGCTAGACAGTGAGTTGGTGATTCGTAAGAGTGGCGGTAAGCACATCCACCCCATCAAGGTGAATTGGATCCCAAGCATTGCCCTGAGGGACACATGTGCCAGTCACACCATAGTGGTGGACAGGTTGATGTACCCAGACTAATATTTGCCAGGAGGGGTAAGGAGAGTAAAGGCTACCCCAGGGGAGGTCACTAACAGACCTTAGGGCTTAGTAAGCATAGAGATAGGGAGTACCCTTAGCTGGCATAGGGTGCTAGTCAGTATTGACCTTCCCCTAGATTATCTCCTAGTCAATGACCTCCCAGAGGTTGTTCTGAGCCCAGAGGGGGCAGCTGGTCATGGCACTACTTCCCCTCCTCCCCCTGAACGTGGAGGTCGTGTCTCTACAGTTAGGAGAAGAAAGATAAAAAAATAAGACAGGTAGGAAAGGAAGGCAACTCTCAGTCAGAGACCAAGAGAGCCAAGGGAAGTCTAGAATAGTAAGGGAGAACCCCAAAGTTGGCACTGGCAAGGCTTCTCCTGTTCCCCAAGAAGTCCTGAACAGTCAGGCAACTGTTCAGCAACAGGGTGTCACCCTTAAACTGACATAAGGAAGGGAGGAGGGAGGGTTCAGCCATATGAGGTGGTAGCCTCCCACTCTGAAAAAGCAGAAAGGCTCCAAGAACCAAATGCATCCCCTAAGATAGCACATCCACATGTCAGTGGAGAGCTAAGGATGTGTTGTTCTCTGCACTGGCATTTGTCAGTAGCCTCAGCTGGGTTTATGCCTTTTTGACAACAATATCCTTAACATGAAGGTCAGACCCCAATGCCAGGAAGTAAAGTATGGCCTTTTGTCCCTACTGCTCATGGTGGGGTTACTCCAGTGTTGGGTAACCTCTATGAGTAAGCTAGGTTTTGCCTTAGTTAATGCTGCATTTGAGGAGGTAGGTATCTCCTTAACCAAAGTAAAAGACAAGGGGCCCGATTCACAGAACTAACTTAAAACAAAATCCTAAACTTACTACCATTTTGGTATTCACAGAAGGCACCTACTCATTTAGGTATTCACAGAAGGCACTTACTCACTTAGGTATTCACAGAAGTTAGGAGTACAAACTTTAGGACTCCTAAATGCCTTCTGTGAATGCAGAAAGTCTTAACGTTAAGATCTTTCTCAGTTTAGTAGTAGTAAAGTTAGGATTCAATCTATCAATCAATCAAAACACTTGTATAGCGCGCTACTCACCCAGGAGGGTCTCAAGGCGCTTGGGGGAAGGGGGCCGCTTCTGCTCGAATAGCCAGGTCTTGAGTTGTCTCCTGAAGGCGAGGTGGTCCTGGGTCAGCCTAAGGTGGGTGGGGAGGGAGTTCCATGTCTTGGCCGCTAGGTAGGAGAAGGATCTGCCTCCGGCGGTGGCTCTACGGATGCGTGGTACGGCGGCGAGGGCGAGGCTAGCGGACCGTAGCTGGCGGGTGGGCGTGTGGAAGGTCAGGCGGTCGTTGAGGTACTTGGGGCCCAGGTTGTGGAGAGACTTGTGTGCGTGGGTGAGGAGTCTGAACGTGATCCTCTTGTTGACGGGGAGCCAGTGCAGGTTCCTCAGGTGGCTGGAGATGTGGCTGCGCCGAGGGATGTCCAGGATGAGTCGGGCAGAGGCGTTCTGGATTCGTTGTAGTCTTTTCTGTAGCTTGGCTGTGGTTCCGGCGTAGAGGGTGTTTCCGTAGTCCAACCGGCTGGTGACGAGGGCCTGGGTGACCGTCTTCCTGGTTTCGATCGGGATCCATCGGAAGATCTTGCGGACCATGCGGAGGGTGTGAAAGTACTTTAGGACTCCTAAATGCCTTCTGTGAATACCGAAAGTCTTAAAGTTAGGATTTTTCTCAGTTTAGGAGTAGTAAAGTTAGGACTCCTAGCCCCACCAGGAGCAGCCTCCCTGCTGTTCAGCCTACATCCACCAACTGACACCTCCACAAATAACCAAGCACCCAAGTACTCCATGACATCCTCACACATTCCAGCACTCATCCTGGCTGAGCAGTAGGGTGAGTGGAAACGATACAATTCAGACTTGTCGTTTTCCCATTAGAATAACAATTCTCTAAACCCACGAGGTATTTGGCACTGATTGTCCACTGTTTTAATTTTTAACTTGTAGATCGCATATTACACTGAGATTTTGCATGGATAGCCACATAAGAGGAAACAAGGCATCGGTGCTCAACCTAAACTAACGGAGACATCACTTGACTCTCATATTAATGGTGAGTGAAAAGGTGATGAGGTTGTGACGAATAAATTATTGAACCCCAAAATAAACGAAATACAATAGATTTATGATACATATATTGTTTAATTACAGATTTCTGGAAAACATTACAAGGGATCCTGATAATTCTAGACATTCGCCAGTAAATAGGAATATACATGGACAAATGCCATAGGTTATTTCCAAATAGGTGAGTGTTTTACATCAGGAGGGTAAAAATTGAACTCCACCTAATTCCTAATTCGGCAAAAATTTTTGACTACTATGTTTGGTCACAGATACTCATCAATTTAAAAGAAGACCCCCAGACCGAATAGAACATCAGGATGTTTGATTCTTGAAGATCTGGTAAAAACTTTTTCCTCACTACCAGCTTTCTGATAATTGTAAATTTAGTGCAAAAATCCAAACCTGATGGTTTTTAATTTAATTTTAATTGAACCAACAGGCGCAATTATTCCTACCTGCCCCCGTCCTGAAGAAGACCCGCTAGAGACCCGCAAATAAGGTGTCCAAGGGTCGAAACGTCGACAGACTCTCACAAAGGACCAGCTAACCATCTCCAACATACCACATCTATTCAATATAGTTTGTTGGTTTTGAGTGTCAGCAAAATAAGAATCGGCCTTTCTAACTCTTTCCCTTCCCTTTAATATTTTCTCACGCATGTGTATATAGATCACTTGTTACCATGTCACTGTGTCACACTTATTTCACATTATGTCACTTTGTTCACTAAAGTTTAATTGTTGCGCCGCATTTTGTAAAAAAATGTTTTAATGCATATTCAAAGGTGTCAGTTGATAAGAACAAACAAAACAATGAATGAAAAATAATTCAATAATTAAAATATGGTACTGACCCTTTTCAGAGTTTGGGTTTTTGGTTTTTGCACTTCTATGGTCTAACAGAGACAGCATAATAAGTAGGAATTTTATGCTTACAGTTCAGTGAAAGATAAATACATGATTTAAAGCAATTGTGTTCATACCCGACGGAGCCATTGTTGAAATTATTGTTGTATTGCCCAGGTTCTGAGGGATACTGGGTTACCCCATAAGGATTTTTTCTTATTAGAGTGCAGGTGCGTACCTGCGAGGGTTTTATTACTCTCATTTAATGTTGTGTTGTTTTGTATTGTACTCATGTAAATTGTCTTTCTGAACATTTCTTATAACTTAATATGTCTGATAAGGAAATACTATCATACACTGAAGAATATATCGCAAAATTGATCCTGGATCAAGGTACCTCTAGCCTTCTATTAGGGAATGATAGATTGCCAGCGGATGCTGGCTTAAATGAAAAACTTATAAGATTGGAGCGACTTGAGAAAAAATTGATCAGATCACGACTTCATGGTCATGTTCTGACCAAATATCTGGAAGCTAATATAATTCCGCAGGGCCTACAGGTTCGTAACGAGCCGGGTATATTCATAGACGTCCCTAAGTTCCGAGAAGGCTTCAGTCACGTGGCCAATAATTGCTCCAGGCACTGGATGGTGCTTGGGGTTGAGACAGCTATTGAATATGTGAAAAAGCTAATACAAGAAATAGCGGATTTAAAGACCGAGATATTGGGTGACTCAGCGCTCACTAACGCAAAGGAAGCGTTGGAGCGCGCTGAGAAAGCACTGGCTGAATTCAATACAATCACGCTTGGCAGAAAATTAGACAAGCTAGCAAAGGACGTCAGAAGTTACGATAAAAAGGTAACATACCCCTATCTGGCTGACAATTATTATCAGCAGGATAGTCAGGGCTTTTTCACGAATAAGGGAAGACAAGGGCCACGTAGGTTTTATACCTTCTCCAACTCGTCAGTGGGAAGTGGTTCTGACTCCGACACTAATCAACCTTCCACAAGTAGTTCAGATTATCAAGCACAGAACCCTTTTTTAGGGGAAGGCCCCTCCAGAGGCAACAGAGGCGGGGGGAAACAGCAGAATTGGGATCGCCCCAGAAGATGGGGGAGGGGGAGGCCAACACAAGGCACATCCCGAGTCAGGTTCTTTCAACCGGACTCTCATGGGGAGATATCAACAAGGAGACAAACCTATCGATGGTGATATCACAGAGAAACCCCACTTCAGAGAAACCAACCAATAGTGGAGGCCATTGCATATCTGACACTAGTATAGAACCACCACACGAAATGTCTGATATGGGAGCTATGACACTTCAACCAACACTGTTACAACAGGTGAACCCCACACTACCGGTTGAAGCCACTTTGGATTCGAACTGTCCAGAATTAGCAGTAATGATCTATAATCAACAAGCAAATGCCATTACACCGAGCCATGATCCTGTCTTGACATCAAACCAGGATCCTGTGATCAATTTATCTGATTATACACTAACAGATGTAGAAAGGACTATTTTGTCTAAGGGGCTATCATTTGTTCCTACGGTCATACCTGACTCATTCCAAATAAGGCTGGAGCTACAAAGGTTTTTCAGAAAGATCAGACTAAAATACTTTTTCACAAAAAACGACTCCTCGCCGACAAGATCTGCAACTATGTTCAGACCAATTTCAACGTTTACACCTGCCTCATTCATGATGAGCGAAAGAATATTGGCCTTTGAGAAAGTAGTATTAGAAGAAGTCATGAAAACAATGGAAGAACGTAGATATATAAAATATAACACGAGCAAGGAGGAGAAAGATGCACTATATGAACTGTCATGCAATGATGCCATTGTGATAAAAGCAGCGGATAAAGGGGGAGCAATTGTGGTACAAAATACGCAAGATTATGTCTGTGAAATTAACCAACAACTTCAAGTACAGGACAGTTACAGCAAGATAAGAGGAGACACAACCCCTGAAATAAGAGCACTGATTGTAACAGTTACCAAAAATGGATTGGATAAGGGTTTTCTAAGTCAACATGAACATGACTTTCTCAACCAGCGTGAACCCAGAATCCCAACAATATATGCATTGCCCAAGGTGCATAAGAGACTGGAGAAACCACCCGGTAGGCCCATAGTATCGGGCTGTGGCTCCATTTTGGAGCCCCTCAACAAATTTATTGACCATTTTTTACAACCATGGGTCTCACATACCAAATCATATGTACGTGACAGCATGCACATTATACAACTCCTAGAGGGCCAACCATTTGACGACAAGAAACAGATGCTGGTGACACTTGATGTGTCATCCTTGTACACGTCAATCCCACAGACAAGTGCAATTGAAATCATCAGAACCACGCTTGATAGAAGAGAAAGACCGCACTGGATACCAACCGATTTCCTGATTGATATCTTGGAGATAGCGATGAAGAAAAATTTCTTCTTATTCGAAAATCAATTCTATTACCAGTGCAAAGGGGTGGCTATGGGTGCTACTTATGCCCCAAGTCTGGCTAATATCTTTATGGACCAATACGAGGAACAACATCTGTATGATCTGAACAACCCCTACTTACACAACATCGATGTATGGAAAAGATACATCGATGATGTGCTTATGATATGGTCAGGGACAGAAATGGAATTGAAGGAATTTTATTCCTGGCTAAATACCAGGGATAATGACATCCAATTTACCATGGTCTATGATTCAGAATCTATCGACTTCCTAGATCTGACATTCAAGGTGGAGGATGGACAATTGTATACTGATCTTTTCCGTAAGCCGATGGAAAGAAATACACTGTTGATGTATGGATCCCACCATCCCAGGAATCTAAGGGACAACTTGCCCTATGGGCAATATTTAAGAATAAGAAGAAATTGCCACAGGAGAAATGATTTTTTCCTTGCAGCAGAAGATTTGACATCAAGACTAAGGAAACGGGGATATCCTTCGAGCTTACTCAGAAAAGCAAAAAAACGTGCCTGGTACCAACCACGGGAGCAACTACTGGAACCAAAAGACAAAACTGAGGGCACTAGGAACTTAGTTTGTGTAACTACATACAACACTAAGAGTGCGGATATTAAAAAAACTATAAAAAAGTACTGGAACCTAGTTGCAACTGACCTACAGACCAATGAGCCACCACTATTTGCATTCAAACGAGGAAGGAATATCAAGGATGTAGTGATTAAGGCATTTCTAGACTCCCCAAAAAAACAGGACTTAAGGAGTATGTTGAGTCTGCCTCCCGTGACTGGTCACCATAAATGTGGGAATTGTAAGGTCTGTGATCTCTGTCAAGAAGGATCAAGCTTTACTCATAATTCTAAAACATACAAATTGACACACTTCACTAACTGCAATAGCACCCATGTGATATACACCATCAGTTGTCCATGTGGTTTAATATACGTGGGCCAAACAACACAAAGAGTCAAAACAAGAATCTTACAACACATGAGCAGACTCAGATGCAACGCCATTGGGGCCCCATTAGTTGAGCATTATAATACCCACAAACATAAGCCAGAGGAGATGAAGTGGAGAGCTCTAGAAAAAGTGACTATAGGAGCAAGGGGTGGATCCATAGCCAGGATGATGAACTACAAAGAATGCAGGTGGATACATTCTTTGAATAGTGTACAGCAGGGCTTAAATGAGAGAGAGGAGACAGCTAGACAAATGGGACAGCTTTGATCGTACCTAGGGAATGTATACAGCATTACTCTGCTTTGTCTTTATGCTTATAATGTATCCCTGAATCTCTAACATAGGACAAGTATAGACGTCAAGTACAATACTGCATTAATCATTAATGACAAAAATTGTTGTTTTGTCTGATTCTTATACTCATGTATAATGTAACTACCATGAAAATAACACAAGTGTAGATGCGTTGTGGTTTTTGTACTAATGTTGGATTGCCTTATGATAAGTGTTGGTACGATGATGGTTAGCTGCCCAATATCATGTGTTAACAGAGAATTGTACACTTCTCCCTTTTTCTCAAACCACTTTTTTCTAATCCTCTGCCCGTATACACATCTGTCAAATGCAGTTGTCGAAATGGACCTTTCGGTAATCATACGGACACATCTTATAAATCCCACTAGATGTCAGTATGGTTGGTCACTGAACAATAATAATGCTCTGCCACACTGGCACCCGGTTGCTTGCCTACAATCATTGACTCGTGTTCCCCCGAACAAGAGACATTAATATGCACATGCAACGTAATATGACTAAAGAGAAAGATGCACTGCTTAAACTTAAAGCTCTAAGGCGAAGAGGCACTGCGTTATTCTCACTACGACCACAAGGAATGTTGCTGCCGCATTGCTTAGCAACACCGCAACACCACACGCTGTGATGTCATCCCGCATCAACGTAGGGTTGCCTGGCAACCGCAACGTCCACGAGACGAAATGCGGAAGTGAAATACAAAGCGGTATCTCGCTCGCGTTCAATGACTGAAGCCGCATAGCTGAGTGGACGCGCATTGGGAATCCGATCCGAGGCAGTTAACTCCTTCGTGATGGTGAGTGGAAACGATACAATTCAGACTTGTCGTTTTCCCATTAGAATAACAATTCTCTAAACCCACGAGGTATTTGGCACTGATTGTCCACTGTTTTAATTTTTAACTTGTAGATCGCATATTACACTGAGATTTTGCATGGATAGCCACATAAGAGGAAACGAGGCATCGGTGCTCAACCTAAACTAACGGAGACATCACTTGACTATCATATTAATGGTGAGTGAAAAGGTGATGAGGTTGTGACGAATAAATTATTGAACCCCAAAATAAACGAAATACAATAGATTTATGATACATATATTGTTTAATTACAGATTTCTGGAAAACATTACAAGGGATCCTGATAATTCTAGACATTCGCCAGTAAATAGAAATATACATGGACAAATGCCATAGGTTATTTCCAAATAGGTGAGTGTTTTACATCAGGAGGGTAAAAATTGAGCTCCACCTAATTCCTAATTCGGCAAAAATTTTTGACTACTATGTTTGGTCACAGATACTCATCAATTTAAAAGAAGACCCCCAGACCGAATAGAACATCAGGATGTTTGATTCTTGAAGATCTGGTAAAAACTTTTTCCTCACTACCAGCTTTCTGATAATTGTAAATTTAGTGCAAAAATCCAAACCTGATGGTTTTTAATTTAATTTTAATTGAACCAACAGGCCCAATTATTCCTACCTGCCCCCGTCCTGAAGAAGACCCGCTAGAGACCCGCAAATAAGGTGTCCAAGGGTCGAAACGTCGACAGACTCTCACAAAGGACCAGCTAACCATCTCCAACATACCACATCTATTCAATATAGTTTGTTGGTTTTGAGTGTCAGCAAAATAAGAATCGGCCTTTCTAACTCTTTCCCTTCCCTTTAATATTTTCTCACGCATGTGTATATAGATCACTTGTTACCATGTCACTGTGTCACACTTATTTCACATTATGTCACTTTGTTCACTAAAGTTTAATTGTTGCGCCGCATTTTGTAAAAAAATGTTTTAATGCATATTCAAAGGTGTCAGTTGATAAGAACAAACAAAACAATGAATGAAAAATAATTCAATAATTAAAATATGGTACTGACCCTTTTCAGAGTTTGGGTTTTTGGTTTTTGCACTTCTATGGTCTAACAGAGACAGCATAATAAGTAGGAATTTTATGCTTACAGTTCAGTGAAAGATAAATACATGATTTAAAGCAATTGTGTTCATACCCGACGGAGCCATTGTTGAAATTATTGTTGAGCAGTAGGGAAGACGTAGCTAGGGAAGAGGAATGGCAATAGGTAAGTTATAACAGGAAGGCCTATAGAGCCCTAAGGCAGGGTGCTGCATTTTATTATGTAGGAAATGTTTGTTCTATATGCCCCTGCAGCAAAACTCCTCGGAATGTTGTTTTGAAGTGGAATCATTAGTAGGCACCTGGGCTAATGCATGGTTACAGGGTGGCACCCCAGTCTGGCTAACTTCTGAGTGGGACTACCTAAGTGGGTACTGTAAGGTATCAAACTAATCGTGGCATTAAATCTGACTTGATGCCAAAGTCAAAATTAATTTCAC
This sequence comes from Lissotriton vulgaris, assembly GCF_964263255.1. NCBI lineage: Eukaryota > Metazoa > Chordata > Amphibia > Caudata > Salamandridae > Lissotriton > Lissotriton vulgaris. Next base: position 730,382,652 of record NC_141689.1, read on the forward strand.
TATTAAAGTTAAGCAGCTTTTAGACAGTTGTCACCCTGTGACCCAGGTGATCTAGTGGCCTTGCACAGGCCCTGGCTAACAGACAGCTTCCTGCCTGCCTGGGGAGACGTATGAACGATCCTCAGGCTTAGGAACAAAGGCAGTTGCCGCAGAGTGAGGTGTGACCTCCTCTCCTAGGCAGGCCCCTTGGAGTGTTAAACCAAAAGGCGAGCTTCAAAGAGGAAGCCGCCTTTGAATAGCAGCTAGTGACAACACTGCCAAGCAGGTAGCCTTTTTTTCATGTGGACCAGTTGGAATCAGGGACGAAGAGGGAAAACACGTCCTCAAATTGTTTTTTCTGTAGGCATGTAGGCCTTAGGTAACCAAACCTCTGAGGTGGGCTACCAAGCTCCTCACTGTCAAGGGACGGTTTTGACATCCTGAGATTTGCAAGAAAATTGCATTCTGGGATTGCTAAATGCCACACATCAATGAAACATTGTTACCAAAGAGGAGGGGACCTACTAGCCCATCGGCTAGTGATGGTGTTGCCCCCTCAGGTACTTTCCAGGATATAATGGGTACCCCAGGCACCCTGAACTTCAGGATATATTTAATTTAGAGAGAAGACCAAAGAAGGACTGCCCTGCTGCCCTTGAAATTGCACAAAGAGAGGTTATACCATCAGAAGGACTGCACCTACTGCACTGGGCTAGTAAAGTTTGGACTGTGCCTGTGGCTCCTGACTTGGGGAAAAGTTGATTTTGAGCCCCAGATCGAAGTAGTGACTCCAAGGGTCAGTTGGCTGGCCTACTGGAACAGTACCAGGGACACTAAAGCGGAAGAAACCCAAACCAGCAAACCAGTAGCCACTTCTGAGGAATTTCCACTGCCTGCTGCTGGGTGCCCCAGAAGACTAATCCACGACAGCCAAAAGTTGCAACTGAGTCTGTTCAACCCAGCAGTGCTGTTGGATTCCGGATTGGTCGCTCCAGATAGACACTATCCCCCACCAATGATATTCGCTGTGACCACTGTGTCGCAAGAACGGAAACCCAGCCGCTGCTCGCCTTCTATTGTTGCAAAGAGGACGTTGTGGGAGATAGAGTGCAGTGGTCAAAATTGCCCCACCTCACCCATCGACTCACCTGAAACTCACCCCCGTCGACCGCACTGCCCCAGGAACATCTTTGAGTATTTTTTCATCCTGCATCCCCAGGATCAGGACCATTCCATTGTGGTCTATCACGGTTGGCTTTTTAAGGCTGAAACTGGACTGGAAAAGGCTCTGGCTCTGGCGGCCAGGTAACTGTCCAAAGTAACCCTACTGGACTCCTAGACCTCCGCCCTGTCAGATTTGGTTGCCCAAGTTGGGCCGGAGTTGCCAAACTCACTGTTTCAAAAGTTTGTAAAGTTATTGTTGACCATTGCATGTGTGTGGTTAAATTAAAAGTAATTTTATTGTTTTTTAATCTATCTATCCCGAAACCTTTGGTGGATTTTGATGAATAAGAACTCTCGAAATTTATTAAAATATAATCTATTGTTATAAATTGGTGTTGTGTTACTTTCTTGTTGTGGGGCTTTTTATTTTGTTGTTTGGTGCTGTTAAATGCTTCACACTAAGTTCCTTTGCTTACGCCTTACTTCTCGAAGCTACAAATACCCAGGGTTGAGCTTAATGTTTACAAATGAGACTGACTGGACCTAATTAAGGTTTTGTGTGTGTATTCCATGATAAGGCTACCTAGCCATATGATATAGTACACCCGAAGCCTCACATAGGGAAGATAAAAAAAACTTGCATGCATCTTGCATTGTCTTATCAATACCCACAGGTGGGTATCTCTAACATCCTGTAAACTATGAGGCTGAGTGCCTCTGGCGCATGGTGGAGTGGTCCACAGACCGAACAGAGAAACATTGGGGCTTCATGAGCCAGGAAACTGCATGCGTCCATACTCTGAAACCCCAGAGACTGTATAAGAGACATAGGCCTTGAGGCCGCTACTCTTCCACAGTCACCAGGGCCACAATGCTACTGCGCTCCGTCCATCATCCTCTTTGGTATCACTTTGTTCGCCCTAAGTTGGCAGGGTATGCTCAGACGTGGGTCCCTTGCTCACTTTGCCACTAGATTCAAGATAGCCTGGCTGATGAGGTTTATAAACCCGAAATCGGTCCCAGGATGCGTGTTTCCTGTCCAGGGAAGACATGGCTTGGCAGTTCGGGCTGGACTGTTCCCATGAGGCACAGGGTCAGACTGATTTGCATATGGCCATGTCTGAACTGGGGTGGTGGAGTGAGCTAAGAATGATGATGGATTAAACCCAGATCAGTTGACTGGGGGTGTGTGTCTGATTTGCTCAGGCGCTCCGTCCATCATCCCCTTTGGTTTTGCTTTGTTCTCCTTAAATTGGCAGGGTATGCCCAGACGTGGGTCCATTGCTCACCTTGCCACTAGATTCAAGCTAGCCTGGCTGATGACGGCTGATTAGCCAGAAACCGGTCCCAGGATGCTTGTTTCCGGTCCAGAGAAGACATGGCTAGGCAGTTCGGGCTGGACTGTTCTCATGAGGCTCAGGGTCAGACTTATTTGCATATGGCCATGTCTGAAGTGAGCTAAATAATGATGATGGATTAAACACAGATTAGTTGACTGGGGGTGGGTGCTTGAAATGTTCAACACTTCGTCCATCATCCCCTTTGGTTTTTCATTAAACCACTCAACATAATTTTCACTCAACAGCGCACACAAATTAAACTCTACAGATTTCCATTCCACACCACATAATTTAACAACAAACGACGTTATTCAAACCAACAACACAATTACACAACACACCACATACACCCAATCTGCACCACAAAATTCCACATCATGCTACAATATTTAACAGCACACCACATAAGTAAACTCCACTACATACCACTCCACAACATAAAATACCATTCCAGATAATCTCACTCCAAGACACACAATCCCACTCCATGACACAAAATCCCATTCCACTTAATTCCAGTACACTCAATACTACTCAATTACTATCCACATAATTACACTGCAAACCATGCCACATTATTTCACTACACAGATCCTATCCACACAACACAATTCCACAACTAACAATTCCAATCCAAACCATATATGACTTGCATATATGCAGATGCATATATTGCGAAACCATATATTGCAAATGCTTGTCTACCTTCCAATGCGTCACACCAGATCCTGTTTTTGGAGCTCCAATCCTTCTCCTGCCCGTGAGCTCTGTGCTGCCTTGACCCTTCTCAGAGCCTGTGGTGAATGCTCTCTCTGGGGCCCCCACCCCCACCCCCATCCTAGTTCCGGGCCTGGCTCTGACTGAAGAGAAACAATGTAACCTATTACTTTGTTTCTCTTCAGTCCTGGGTCAGCACGAGGAGCTCAGAGCAGGCTACACACTGTAGCTGCTTTAGAGCAAGCCTCTCTCACACAGCTCTCAACTGAAGAGCTGAGGGGGCCCAGTTCACCTACTGAAGACTGGGGCCCCCCCACCGCGGGGGCTGCAGGGGTGTTTGTTACGCCCCTGGGTGTGGCCTGCCACCGTAGAGCAGCAGCAGCGATGAGCGCGAGTTCCCAGGCTGCCAGTGAACATTCTGTAGCATCCGAGCCGCAGAGCAGTCCCACTGCAACTTGAATCGGGTCCCACTGCCCCTCCCCGCCTTGTTGGAGCTCGCTCCAGCGCCAACGGTCATCTGCTGCTGATTAGCCATTACAGCTCTGCTCCCGTGGCATCGCCCTGGTGCTGGGCCGCAATTCGGAGAGGTTGCACGGAGCAGGCGGCTATTTCACTTGTGTGAGGGGGACCATCACTGCTTTTCATGATAGATTAAGGCTGACTTCATGGGGACTGCTTGGTGGGAAGCCAGACCCGTAGGTGTAGAACGGTGAACACAAATGTTGAAGTCCCTCCCTTTTGACATTATTCTTCATGGTAATGATCATAGTTGGTGTGCTCTGGGAGATGAGCTCATAACTTATCACCACACCTCATTTCAAATTCAAATTCAGAACCAAGTTCAGGGCAGGGTGCCACAGTTGCGTTCAATGTTGAAGATGATGGCAACAGAGCAAATTCCGACTAGTGGGTATGCGAGTTAAACATATGAGCTAGGGTCGCAGCAGACCTATGTGAGGAGGGCGGTACACAAAGGAGACACCAAAGTAAGCACCTCTGAAGACTACAAATGGATATAGGATACTGAACTGGAACATTAGAGGAATGGGGAACATGAATACAAGATAAAGAAGTGACTCCTACCTACAATGACACACTATTGATAATGCATGTCTACAGGAGACATAACCAACAATGAGGGTTCAAACATCCAACAAACATAGAATACACATTGCTCCTAAATGCATGACCTACACTCCAGAGAAGTCTCGATCCTCTGCTCCACAGATCAGCAGGGTGCCACACAGCATGTAGAACACCTCTGTTGAACAAAATCAAATCACAATTTGGTATTGTTGCATCTGCACTGGGTCCCACAGATCTTGCTGATTCCCACTTGGATATTACAAACCAAAGCTCTCCTTGATGCTCCTACTGCAAAACGTTACAGAGCATATTGAACAGTACTTTTCAGACTTCAGAGGAGAGGTAGGTGATATTTGAAACAAATGGGAGGCATTTAAGGTTTGCTTATGAGGATCATGCATGAAGCTGCCTTATGACAACATTATGGTGGGGTACCATCTGAAGTGAAAGGGGATATTGGGTAATTGGGTATTATGGAATCAAAGCAGGAACGGATCAGACCTTACCTGCTTCACAGAAAAAAATCTATAACAACACATTGGAATGTCTTTGCCTCCATTATTTTAGACATTTCATATCCAGACAACATAGAGAGGCAGACAAGACAGGCAGGTTAACATATCACTGTCATTCCTCACTGGACAGACAGTGAGCACTTAGATACAGGGAGAAAAGAGAATGCATGTACTTTATCAGGAGTTGTACAGGGCCCAATGCTCTACATCACAGCAGGTGGTGCAGAGTATATGGACCCCATCTCCATGAGAACACTGACACAGAAACAGATTGAGTTGCTGGACGAGCCACTCTGCATCGATGAGATAAAAGCAGCAATCAAGGAGCTAGCACCAGGCAAAACCCCTGAATTCTGGCCCTATGTACCTTGGCACAAGTGTACATCAAATGTGATCTCATTAGTGTGGGAGTAACATAATAGTATGTAAAAAATACAATTAGTCACTTATGCTGTGGGATGAGTCTAACCCCTTCGCTGCTCATGACGAGGTCAGCTCGTCATGCACTACACTGGTCGTGTGCTCATGACGAGCTGAGCTCGCCATGAACCATGGTATTTAACAATTTCCAGCACAGGACAGGAATCAGCTCAGCAGTCATGTGGTTAATAGGCTGTAGATTTTGTACAAATAGGTCCTATAGCGCTATCATGAGTTCTTAAGTCTAGACGTTATGACCGGCAATAATGATATACTGAGTTGTTAAAGTGCCTTGTTAAAACTCTCATTAGGCGTGATCTCACTGCGAATGGAGTGAGACGCATGCCGCGGGAGCTCTGTCAGATCGCTGCGTTCATAAGCTATTAAAGCGGAGCTGGGGCTCAGTTGGTGCCGCTTTTTGGGGCACACCCGCGACGGAGGGAGAGAGGCCCCTCCTGGCGAGCTGACGACGTTGAGAACTGACCTGCTGCGGTGGAACGACTGCCTTGCACCAGCCCCCCGGCACTGAGCGTGGCGGCTGCCATCTTGTGGACTCCAGGCTTGGACTTCCCGTAGGGCTGGCGAGCAATACCCTGTGCCATCCCATTTCCCATCGGTGTGGTGCTGCCCTGACAAAGGCACCGGGGTGCATTAGTGGCGGCAGACGCCCTGGGGGAGCCATCGGCAGATAGGGTACTTTCACCGGACGCCCCGGACACCTGCCATCTTGACTTCAGGCACAGTCCTGATCATGGCGGAGACAGTGTGGAGCGGACCACCAGCGAGGCAAATTGCTTGCTGCTGGATAGTACGGTGGTGAGTGGCGATGTTGAGAGACTGGCGATGGATGGAGGCGGCTTGTGAGGAGACCCCACTGCGGAGGGCCCAGATCCGACCCCATCGAGAAGCGCCCTAGTTTGGTACGCTAGGGCCCAGCTGACTGCGGTGAGGGGGAACTGGGTCGTTGCCCCTGAGAGAAGACCACCGCTGTGGCCGCGCACCCTTGAAGCAGCCCAAGGACGCTCCTGTGAGGGGGCCCACCTGAAGCCTTCCCGGCCTGTACTAGCCACACCAGGCCGCGACGCACCAGATCATGCGGTCCGGCCTGTGAGGAGACTGGCTTGACCCTGGTGCGCTCGCCCCTACGGAGGAGACTCACTCTGGCACTGGCCCGCCCAGGCTCGGGAGGTGCTGCTGGCCTGAAACACCGAGACTACTGCCCTACACTGCCCAGGCCCTGGCGGTCCCCTGATCTTCCTCAGTAGCCTTTAGGGCCCTGTGGCGGCTTGCAGCTCCTTGAAATTGATAGGAAGGGCCTTGGACTTGGCAGCATCAGTGAGTTGAGCATCAAGTAAGGCATTGCTCCTGTGCGACATAGGGGAGAAGCATCACCACCGCGGGCCACGTGCGCCCATGAAACTGTGGACAGACACGTACAGACGGGCCTTCCCTGCGATTTCCCCTACGCCTACCACAGCGTCTTGGTCCCAAAGGCCCGAGCAAACCCTTGCTGTTGGAGGCCACGACAGACCTGAATGTGCGGTGCTGGTGGCGCGGCCTGGAGAGGCCTTGGACTACACAATCCAGCAATTGAAGTACGATTGCACTAACGGTGAGGGCCTGGATACTCCTTAGTGCTCTGAATCACTACTGGCCCAAGCTATATTGACTGTGGGTCCCCACCTGATACGCCCCAGCCCTAGGAATCCAGACCGAAGCGGGCACAGCTGCAGCTCTCACCATATTTTCCCCGGCCCCACGAACGCTCCTGACTAGCACTCCTGGTACTGGTGGATACTGGCTCCTGCCTGGAGATGACAAGCACCAAGGCAACAAAGGACACAATGGCACCCCTGAAAGACAACCTTGTTGCCGCATAGTGGGGCAAAGCGGGCACAGCAGCCCAAGGGGACATGGCCTCACAGAATGGAGGGGACTCACCGCCTGCCACCCAGGCTTTTATGGCTGGATTCATGTCAGAGCTCAAAACTGAAATCGCGTCCTTGCGCACAGAAGTCCACTCCTGTGTTTGAGAGCTTAGGAAGGAGGTCACTCATCTCGGAGGCCACCCTTGAGGAGCAACACATGGAACTGCAACAGGAGGGTTTGGAGAACCGGAGTCGCTGGAATAACCTCCGCATTCGGGGGGGTCCCTTTGGGGGCCGAGGGGACAGACATCATGACCTATGTGGCACAGCTCCTGCATGAAGTATGGGGAGATGACGATGGTTCCCCGCCAGCTCTGACCGAGCCCATTGAGTCTCTGGCCCCTCGGTCGCCCGTGCCTCCTTCCTGATATCCATACCGAGTCCACTTTTTCACCAAGAAGGAGGCAATTCTGAAAGCGGCATGCGCAAATCAAGACCTTATCTATAATGGAGCTAAAATACAAATCTTCCAGGACCTTGCGCCCACTACACTACGGAGACGCTGAGACTTTTGTCCTGTGACAAACAAGCTGAAAAGTTTAAATATCCAATACCAGTGGGGCCACCGCGTCGCTCTCATCTTCCAGTGGGAGTCCAGACATCGGATGGTGAGGTGCTTCCAAGAGGCGGCACAACTTCTCCACATCTCCCCGTCACCGCCATCTAGCCCAATACGCCTTCCACCTCTCACTCGAGCCACGGCCAAACCATCCTGGTCTGCGATACGCTGCAACCGGCACCTCTCGCATCCTGGAGAGCAGACGTCTTCCCAAGCCAAGAATGAAATCATCCAGCACATCCGTTCCATGGAAGGAGAATGCTCTACAGCCAGCTCCCGACCTTTGACCCCTGACGGATTTGAATCCCATCTTCGCCGGCAGCGGAGGACACTACATTCTATATTTGCTCTCCTCATTTGTCGTGCTGAAGTTGCCGGACCACCCACCCAGAAGACACTCCCTATGGCAGGAGACCCGGCCCCTCCCTGTTCCTGGGAGAGTGACTTCTCCGGGAGCAGTTGTGCCCTCGGGCCAATGTTGGTTGAATATGTTTTGGTTGTTTGTCTCTCACTTTTCTCCCTCTGTCTTCTCTGTATCCCTCCATATGGTAGGCGGGGGCACCCCTCGAGGCGATCTTCACCCTTCAATGGGAGCGACGTCTTCCTGCTCATCTCCACTGGCACTCCCCCCTGCTCCCTGGAGTGGCAGGATGGACTAGGCCGGACTCTGACTAAATTATAGCGGTCACTCCTCACCTGAAAATCCGGTCCCTCAATGTGAAGGGACTTAACTCCCCCAATAAGCGACATAAAATATGGCGTTACCTCTTGCAGCACAACCCAGATATCATCTTTCTCCAAGAGACCCACCTTCTCAAGGCTGATGTCCCTCGCTTTGGCTCATCCACGCTATCCTCTCCAATTTTGGGCTGGAGTACCAATAATCTGTAGACCCGGCATCAGGCAGGGGAAATCTAGTGTTTTTTGTCGCCAGGACGGCCGATTTGTCAAGGCGGGGTCAGGATTGGGCATCGTCTCTTCACAGTATGCAATATTTACGCACCCAACCACAGCGCAGAACTCCTATCTTCGAGCAACCCTCGGGAACATGTCCCACAGGCAGACCCCTCCATACTCATAGGGGGAGATTTTAACATGGTTTGGGACGCTACAATGGATCGCAGCAATGCCTCCTTTCAAGGAACAAGAACTATGTCCTCGGCCCTCAAGAGGCAGTGGTCGGACCTTGGTCTAATGGAATCCCTGACGAGCGTGAGTATTCATATTACTCACACGTCCACCGCTCGTACTTGCGCATCGACCACATCTTTATTTCCCACGCTCTAATCAGCGAATCGCTACTAGTGTCCATGTCTGACATCTCTATCTCGGATCACGCCCATCTTGAACTTCTTATCAAGGACCCATCTACTTACTCCCCTCAGACCCCCCACTGGCGCTTGCCACCGTACATTCTTCGGGACCCCACAGACATGGCGAGCCTATGAGCCGCCATCGACTCTTATTTCGAAACAAATGACATCCCCGAAACACCCTTCCCTGTAGTATGGGATGCAATTAAGGCCACTATCCATGGTCATATTGCCTCTCATGCAATCGCACAGGTGCGCGAGCTGCGCCTCATGGAGGACAACCTATCCAGCGACATCAGGGTCCTGGAGGGGCAGGATCAAGAGCGCCCCTCACTTACACTCAAACGCCACCTCGTGAACCTTCACGGGCAACTTTGCACTCTTCGGACGAACAAGGAAGAGAGAGTACTCCTAACATTGAAGCAGCGCTACTTTGAGGGGGGGACAAGGTGGGTGCGGTGGCGGCTAGACGCCTACGAGTGCTTGCGACTAAAGCACACATAGCCAATGTTCAGACAGACAATCGCAAATGGGCCACCACATAGATGGCCAAATGCGAAGCCTTTCACACGTACTACTCTGCACTCTGCGCAGCGGACGAGCCACCTCACGGCATGGTAAAAGATATCCTAGACAAATGCCCCTGGACTCCAATCAGTTCCTATCACGCTAAGCAGCTGGAGTAACCCCTCGCCCAGGAGGAGCTCGAGAGTATGTTGAAAGACCTGCCCCTTGGGAAATCGCCGGGCCTGGACGGACTCCCCCTATCCTTCTATCGCTTGTTCCTGCCACAACTCCAGCCATACCTCTTGCAATTGTTTAACTCCTTCACTGAAACGGAGGGATCGTCCCCTTCCATGGGACTGGCTGAGATTACCCTCATCCCCAAACCGGGAAAGGACCCCACTCTATGCTCTTCATTCCATACCATAGCCCTCTTGAACACAGATTTTAAAACACTACAATATTGGCGAAGAGACTCGACCTGCACCTGCCTGGGCTCATTGAACCAGACCAGGTTGACTTTATTTGACATCGTCAAGGAGCGGACAATGTTCGTAGAATTGCGCACCATGTAGGCAAGGTGCAACACTGGAACATACCGGTATGTCTGCTATTGCTCAACGCAGAAAAGGCGTTCGACCAGGTGGACTGCCTCCTTCAGGCAGTGCTGCAAAAAATTGGACTAGGCTAGTCCATGATAGCCGGGATCATGGCCCCCTATCTTTACCCTCAAGCACTGTTGCGAGTCAACGGCCAACTCACGAATTCCATCTCCATACGACGGGGCACGTGGCAGGGTTGCCCCCTTTCCCCCTGCTGTTTGCCCTCATGGTAGAACCTCTGGCCATGATGATCTGCCAGGCCACGGACGTGCACGGTATCCCCCATGGAGGTCTACAGCATAAAGTAGCTCTTTTTGCTGATGACCTTATCCTCACACTATCTCGCCCGCACACATCTCCCCCAGCAATTCTCTCTTGTTGCAGTCCTTCGAGCTGGCATCGGGCCTCAAAATTAATCACGCCAGCCATGACGCAAATCATCTCAAATGGACGGTGTTGTATACATTACGCCCGGCACAGAGCAATGTGGATGTAGACAGGATACTTTTGAAAACAGAAGCTTACTTAATATTGAAATTCAACAGTGTACAGAGGGGCCTCAATAGCTTATCTGAAGTCGCCAGACTCTGATCCAATGGTGTCTTGTTTTCCCGACGACCGGCTTGGTCGCGTCTCAGTATGTTTTCCCCTGTTTTTAATCAAAACATGGGCCATCCCCTACTAAATACGTGACATTGGCACAAACTACAAATCCCACAATGCCAAGCAACACCTCAATGACTCATTGCCATAGTAACCGTAGCAGCATCCATCTTGGGAAACCAGGCAGAATGCTGTGAGCCGTCACCTGAACCACACCGAGGTAAGCGATGCTCCTGCGGCAAAGCGCCGCGACCCAGCGCGCTCCAAAGGGCTGATGCTAGATCCATACTAATAACAACTCCGTTTTCCCTTAGCGGAGATGGAGCCCGTTTATTAAACCTTAACACGTCGGCTTTGCCAAGACGTCCTTTCAGGCAACAGGATCCCTTTGGACCATTACAGTGACAAACTCAAAAGGTACTATTTCCACATGTCGGAAGCAAACTGTTTTAATACCCAGACTTCAGTTTTCAAGTACCGATATACATATACTTTTTTGCAAACAGCGCCACTGGCCCCTCTTCAACTGCGAGCACGCTGCAGAGCCCTCATTCCGCAATAATCAGCCGTTTTCACCAACTTTGAAACCAATGACGGTACGCTTAGTGGTAATTTGTTTTCTAAGTGTCAGCATTTAAATGTCCAATTTGTGCTAAAATGTCCGTTCATTTTAATTGTAGGCGTTCCACTTCTGGACCCACTTTCAAGTCTGCACTTTAATTCTCTTGCTGAAATTAGCTTCTTTCAAAAGCGGTAGGTCATAGCTGATTGTCACAATGTAAGGAGTTTTGCCTCTGCATTAAACCATGACACTGAAACCTTTCCCCCCCCCCCCTTTTTTTAAATTTTACAGATAGATTAACTATGCCCTGATGAGAATCCTGACAGTTAATCTCTGGATTCGAAACGCGTCGGCGAATTAGAAAAGGACAATTCAAACTCAAGCTATTGCTGACGATAAAATAGAGTCTCGAATTCACTTTCGCGCTCCTTTTTTCTAATCTTTTCTTTCCTTGCTAGTTTTTGGCTTTAATCAAACCTTGTACTGATGTAAAAATGTGTTGCACCATGTATTTGTTATATATGTTTAATGTTGCTGTCTGTTGACCACATTCAGGTCTACATTTAATTTTGACAATATGTTGCATTGAATAATTTAAACTTTGTTTAAAATTTATGTTATGTACAGGTCTTTTCTGCTTATCATATGTTGTGTACGACAAACATGTTATAAACTAAAAAAGTAACTGGTATAAATAAAAGTACCGCGTTGAAAACGACAAATAGCGTCTTCAACCTGCCTTGATTTTTGGCTGTGATTGATTAGTGGGAGGCACTCTTGTTTGATTACTATATATTTAGGCCCAGCCTCCTTACTTGTCCTCTAAGGGCCAAGCTCCCCTTGTTCTACTAGTTAGTGCGGGTAACTTCCCGCGAGAGTTCACGGACACCCCTGTCGCTTGTTTCTTACATGTGAGATATTTCCTTTGGGAACCTCTGTTTCCCTATTAACATGGCAGACAAAGACACGCTATCTTTTAGCGAGAATCATATTCAGAATTTGATTGACAACTCTCCTTTCTCAAATGTGACACTCAGCTCTACCGCCAAACAACAAAATGAATCGGATCGTTTAATACGATTACAAAAAAAGCATGTACGCACGGAACTGCATGGACATTTTCTCCTTAGGCACTTGAAAGGGGGCACAATCCCCTGGGGCTTACAGGTTAAAAATGTCCCTGTAATATTCGTGGAAGATGCAGAATATAAAAAAGGCTTCAGCTTTATCAATACGAAGTGCAGCAGGGACCTCATGGTCCACACCATAGAGACTGCACAGAGGTTGTGCTTACAAGAACAAAAAGAGATCGAGGAACTTACTGAGACGATTAAGACCAGTCCGGCTGTGACGGACGCCAAGACACTATTGGAGAAAATCGAGAAAGACATCAGAACTTTTAGAGACAACACTATTAATGACAAAACTTTTAAATATGAAAGAGACGTGAAGGCCTTTAAAATCGAACAAGTATACCCCTTTTTAAAGGAGGATTACTACACCCAACAAGAATCCCGGAGAGCCCTTTCAACCTTTCAAGGCCGCTCAAGGAATAGATTCACAACATTTTCGGAAACCTCCTCTTCCGATTCATCTGGGTCTGATAATCGCAATCCAAACAAAAAACAGGTGGCTTTTTTAGACCAGGGCCAACAGCCAAAGGCCCGGTTCAAACAACCGTGGGAGATGCGAACCAGGAACCGCTCATACAAGTTGTAGAGGGTTCCAGTGCTGTGGTCAATTTGTCCAACAGACCGTTAACACCAGACGAACATTCAGTCTTAGCGTTGGGCCTTAAATTTGTGCCTGGCAGGAAAACTGATTACACAAGACTCAAGCTGGAAGCCATTGAGTTCTGTCGTAAAATCCGCCTCAGGGTCTTCTTTTGGAATCACCCTTCCTCACCCACTACAGAAGTCACTGGACTACGCAACAAGTCCACGTTTGTCCCCTACCAAAATATCCCTAAGGAGGTTCTCGCATTTGAACAGGTCCTCCTGTCATCGATAGAGAAAATGGAAAAAGGCAGACATTTTGTACAACAAAACATAGGCCATAAACAGCGCGCAGCAATCAAAACACTAAAAGAAGACAATTCCATCATCATAAAACAGGCCGACAAAGGCGGGGCTGTGGTGGTGTGGGCCCGTGAAAAATATCTAGCAGAAGGCAACAAACAGGTGAACAATGCAACCTGGTACAGACGCCTCCATGAAGATCCGATCAAAGACATCCAAAGACTAATTGCAGACACATTACAGAATGGCTTAGACGGTGGTTTTCTGGGCAAAAAAGAGTATGACTATCTACTAAGGAAACACCCGAGAACTCCAGTGCTTTACCTCCTGCCAAAAATCCACAAGAGCCTCCAAGATCCCCCAGGACGCCCAATCGTGTCCGGGTGTGACTCGTGTCTTGAGCCCTTATCTCAGTACGTGGATTTTTTCTTGAAACCTTTCTTAAAGACGGTCAAATCGTATTTACGCGATACGACTGACTTTCTCCTCAAGGTTGAAGACACAGCGTTCAACTCTGAGACCCAACTGCTAGTCACAATGGACGTCACCTCCCTGTATACACAGATTCCGCAAGAAGAAGCACTAGAGGTGATGGAAATTTACCTGAACCAGAGAGAGAGGCCCCACCAAGTACCCACAGCGTTCATTTTAAGACTGGCCGAAATTGCACTAAAAAAGAATTACTTTTCATTTAATGGGGAGTTCTTCATGCAGGTCAAGGGCACCGCAATGGGGTGCCCTTATGCCCCAGAAATGGCCGTGCTGTACATGGCGCAGTACGAACAGATGTTCATTGACAGCAATAATCCCTTCAAACAGCACATCTTACAATGGCTCCGCTACATAGATGACGTCTGGCTCCTGTGGCAGGGGAGCCAGACAGACCTTGTAGCTTTCCATGACTGGCTTAACAACCGGCATATTGACATCAAATTCTCGATGGCACAAAGCAACGAAAGGATGACCTTCCTTGACGTTGAAATCATAAACATCAATGGAGTATTGAAATCTTCTCTCCATAAAAAGGATACAGACAGAAATACTATTTTGCACCATAAGAGTGCTCATCCCAGGAACTTGAAATCTAACCTTCCGTATGGGCAATTGTTGCGCATTAGGAGGAACTGTTCGAATCTGAGAGACTTCACGTCTCATGCTAAGACGTTTTGCCAAGAAATGCAGGAGAGGGGGTACCCTAAAAAATTACTTAAGCACTCCCTAACAAGAGCACGCTTCACCCCCCGTGAAACTCTACTGCAAGTACGGCCCAAACCTACACTTGAAAGATTGGTCTGTGTCACCACCTTTGGACCAGACACCCACAAATTGAGAAAAACAGTGCTGAGCAATTGGCACTTATTGGCGAATTTAGACTGCCCACTATCTAATCCTCTGTTTGCCTACAAGAGGAATCAAAATGTAGGTCAACATATCATGAGGGCGGACGTCACTTTACCAAAAAAGAAAAGTGACCTGCTGAGCCAATGGAACCTCAAACCAATTACAGGGCATCACAAGTGTGGCACCTGTGTTGTATGCCCAAACACTATCGAGGGTGACGAGTTCCAACACGGGACTACCAGATGGAAGCATTCGGACTTTTCAAATTGTAAGACCAAGAATGTCGTTTATCTGGTTCAGTGCCCCTGCGATCAAATTTATATTGGCAAAACTACACAACAAGTGAACACACGTATTTGCCAACATCGATCCAGGATCAAGAATAAAATCTTGACTGCCCCCATGGTGGAACACTTCATAAACGCCAGCCATGACGCAAATCATCTCAAATGGACGGTGTTGTATACATTACGCCCGGCACAGAGCAATGTGGATGTAGACAGGATGCTTTTGAAAACAGAAGCTTACTTAATATTGAAATTCAACAGTGTACAGAGGGGCCTCAATAGCTTATCTGAAGTCGCCAGACTCTGATCCAATGGTGTCTTGTTTTCCCGACGACTGGCTTGGTCGCGTCTCAGTACGTTTTCCCCTGTTTTTAATCAAAACATGGGCCATCCCCTACTAAATACGTGACATTGGCACAAACTACAAATCCCACAATGCCAAGCAACACCTCAATGACTCATTGCCATAGTAACCGTAGCAGCATCCATCTTGGGAAACCAGGCAGAATGCTGTGAGCCGTCACCTGAACCACACCGAGGTAAGCGATGCTCCTGCGCCAAAGCGCCGCGTCCCAGCGCGCTCCAAAGGGCTGATGCTAGATCCATACTAATTACAACTCCGTTTTCCCTTAGCGGAGATGGAGCCCGTTTATTAAACCTTAACACGTCGGCTTTGCCAAGACGACCTTTCAGGCAACAGGATCCCTTTGGACCATTACAGTGACAAACTCAAAAGGTACTATTTCCACATGTCGGAAGCAAACTGTTTTAATACCCAGACTTCAGTTTTCAAGTACCGATATACATATACTTTTTTGCAAACAGCGCCACTGGCCCCTCTTCAACTGTGAGCACGCTGCAGAGCCCTCATTCCGCAATAATCAGCCGTTTTCACCAACTTTGAAACCAATGACGGTACGCTTAGTGATAATTTGTTTTCTAAGTGGCAGCATTTAAATGTCCAATTTGTGCTAAAATGTCCGTTCATTTTAATTGTAGGCGTTCCACTTCTGGACCCACTTTCAAGTCTGCACTTTAATTCTCTTGCTGAAATTAGCTTCTTTCAAAAGCGGTAGGTCATAGCTGATTGTCACAATGTAAGGAGTTTTGCCTCTGCATTAAACCATGGCACTGAAACCTTTCCCCCCCCCCTTTTTTTAAATTTTACAGATAGATTAACTATGCCCTGATGAGAATCCTGACAGTTAATCTCTGGATTCGAAACGCGTCGGCGAATTAGAAAAGGACAATTCAAACTCAAGCTATTGCTGACGATAAAATAGAGTCTCGAATTCACTTTCGCGCTCCTTTTTTCTAATCTTTTCTTTCCTTGCTAGTTTTTGGCTTTAATCAAACCTTGTACTGATGTAAAAATGTGTTGCACCATGTATTTGTTATATATGTTTAATGTTTCTGTCTGTTGACCACATTCAGGTCTACATTTAATTTTGAAAATATGTTGCATTGAATAATTTAAACTTTGTTTAAAATTTATGTTATGTACAGGTCTTTTCTGCTTATCATATGTTGTGTACGACAAACATGTTATAAACTAAAAAAGTAACTGGTATAAATAAAAGTACCGCGTTGAAAACGACAAATAGCGTCTTCAACCTGCCTTGATTTTTGGCTGTGATTGATTAGTGGGAGGCACTCTTGTTTGATTACTATATCAAAATTAATCATGGAAAGTCATGGGCCCTGAATCTAACGATTCCTGAGGATGTACCTGCGTTGCAATCCCTTGTCCCCTATCGATGGGCTACCAACTCCATACGCTACTTGGGGCTACAGCTGACCCCCTCACTTGCCACTTAGTCCCAAACGAACTGGAGGGAATGCAGGAGATCAGTCATCGAGGACTTTAGGGTTTGGAAATCCCATCCCGTCTCCTGGCTGGGTCCCCTAAACGCTATCAAAATGTCAGTTCTTCACAAAATTTTATATTTATTCCAATGTCTACCCACCCCCATCCTGCAGCACCAAATCCAAAATCTGCAGCTGGACATCACAGACTTTATCTGGGGAGGGCGCAGGCCGCGATTCTCCAACAAAATCCTCATGCTCCTGTGCGATAGAGGCGGGCTTGCGTTCCCAACCTGCTAGAATATTACTGGGCTTCCCACCTTCGCTTCATCTCCGAGTGGACAGCGAGAGAGAGAGTAAAAAGGTCTGGTTCCATATGGATAGGGCGGTAACTGGGGAAACCATTTGGGACCTTGCCCGGCTCCATCGGAGCTCACGCTCCTGTAGCGCTTACATCGCCGTGCCCACCAAGACGGTGTTGGACATCTGGGACAGGGCTGCTGTTCCCAGGGGGCTGACTACCTTCCCTTCCCCCCACAACCCCATCGCAGGCAATTCACTATTTCCACCTGCTCTAAATCCGAAGGTGTTTGCTAGTTGGCTGGAGAGAGACTGCAGGACGATACGAGATTTGTACACCGGTGACACATTCAAAACGTTTACTCAATGTAAAGAGGAGTTCTGACTCCCAGAGGGAGCCAGGCTTCAATACGCACATCTCTGCCACTGGCTATCCACGGCAGCTGCAAAGCAGGCCGCTACATGAGCAATCACCCCCTTCGAACGCCTAGTACGCTCTTTTGACGACTCGAAGGGACTCATATCTCGGATATATAAGATCTTACAGCATCCCCCGCTAGTACTCTGCACTACTCTGCACAATTCTGCAATCTGCACCCACTCCTCACTTTTTCTCCTGTAAATTACCGACTGCTACCTTATATATTGTAGGCTTATATCTCCTCAGAACTATTCCTCCAATTGTACTCTGCACTACTCTACACAATTCTGCAACTTGCACCCATTTTGTCACCTTTCTCTCCTGTAATGTACCGATTGCTACCTCATATATTGTGGTCGCTCACTAGTGTCACTCGCGCTCCGCAGGGTCATTCTTGATCCGCGTAAGCTGGGGTAGGCTTCTGTATCTTGCACTCAGCACATCTATGCAACCTGCACTCACTTCTCCTCTCTCTACTGTATTGCACCGATTGATACCTCTTTTATGCTGGTGGTCGCACTAGTGTCTTTGTTGCCCGCCACTGCCATTTCTGAGCCATGTAACCTGTTGTGTTTGCATTTGCATCCTGCTCCTGCATATCATTATTGTTCACCCTCCCGCACTACCTCTACTGCCATACCAACATGGACCTCGTAGGCAAGCACACATATAAAATCAACTACCCTTCCGTGCTCACCAAAAAAGCTGCTAAACGCTTTAAACACGACCTCCTTAGGTCCCACCCAGATACCCCCTATGCCGACACCTACTACTCATCGGTCAATGGACCCTTAAACACCGACATCATTTTCCACACCACACGCAGAGCTCAATGGAAAAAAGCGTTCCTCACCCTACTCACCGTCTCCACCACCAGGAAAGCCGCCCATGGCCTAACACTCTCCATCACTCCATCTCAACTCTTCCCAGGCAAATCCACCATCACTATTTACGATAACGGGATTGTCCTAATTCAATCGACAGACAGGAACCTGGAACTACTTGACAACCTGTTCCCCACTTTCAAAGAGCACCTATCCAACCCTCGGGCCTACACTCATATCACCTCCTGCCCTACCACCCCTGACCTCACAGCACCCACCCTTAACTCTCCCAACCCAGTTCAGCACCAGAACGACACTGTCCTTACCCTCACACCCAGCACCATAGTTAATTACCCACCTGCTGCAGCTACCCCTCCCCACCCATCAATCACAGACATAGATCTCGCCCCCCCATACATCATCCGCTCCCCCATTCCCCCTACCAACGCTTGTACCTCTGCTCATCTTCCCATATCCCCCCCCACACTTTGCACCCCCGTCCCATCCTCCACACCAATCTTCTCAGAACACCCCTCCTCCCCCATCGGCACCCCACACAACATAACTCTCTCTCCGCCTATCTCCCCCCCCCACACTTAGTACTCCCTTACACTTAGCACCACTCACGCCTAGCCTTTACCCCTCCTTCAACCTTTCACCCCCCACTCTCACTCCCCATTATCCCACCTCTTCCCCCACAACAGCAAGCCTCCACACCGCCCCCATTCACCCTTCCCCCCCTAGCACTGAGGCCCTTCCTAATAACGCCAACACTAACCCTAACAACTATCCTCTCGCTAACACATCCATCCCCTTCACCAGCTCCACCTCCCCACCTCGATCCCCTCTCGTCTCCAGCAACCTATTCGCCTGTGCACTGCCAGCATCCCCTTTCCAACGCCGCGCCCAGCACCACGCTGGACATGATTATGTCCACCCTCCTCCAATTGAAAGAAGAACTACGCTCCATCAAAGAGTGGCTCATCACAATCACATACCCCAGACTCCCTCCTCCCATCACCACCCTTACACCTAATTACACCTCCCCCTCACCTCCTACTCGCCTTACCACACAACGCCCCACACACCGGACCTCTATCCCCCCTCGCAATACCACCAATCGCAACACCATTCGCAATCACACTACCACCATACGTAACTCTCCCTCTACACCTAACAACACTCACTCCTCACCTACTCCCCTTATCACACAACTCTTCCCACACTGGACCTCTATCCCCTCTCGCGATACCACCAATCGCCCCAGACGCACTACCAATACGATCTCAGACCATGACATACACACCCTTCTCCACTCCTACGCCCCGGCCCCCCAATATCGCCTAGCCACCAACCACATGCCCATCCCAACGATTATCTCTAACCCCCTCAGGCACCAAAAGGATAACAATAGAGGTGCAGTTCCCAACAACCTCACTAATGTATCCCTCACTATAGAACCTTCCTCCACCCTTTGCACCCCCAGCCTCAAATGCATACTTCTCAATTGCAGATCAGCCCAAAGACACTCCGCGGAGGTCGCTGAACTCATCATGTCTCTGGAACCGGATCTAGCCATTCTGACTGAAACATGGCTGGCTGATTCCTCTACACCTATATTGGATATCCTTGTCCCCCCAAACTACTGTATCATTAGACTGGACAGGAACTTAAAGACAGGCGGTGGAATTGCCTGTATCTACAGAAGCAACCTCTCAGTAACTAAAGCGTCCGCCCCCTTTCTGACTTCCTGTGAATACCTCTGCCTTGATGTAACCAGCGAAAGCAAACCAGCATGTTCACTACACATTATATACCACCCACCTGGAGACAAGCTCTCCTTCTTCCAACAACTCATGGATATAATATCAATCAACGCAGGGCGGCATAACACACAAATTTTTCTTGGCGACTTCAATCTCCACTGGAATGACAGCAGTGACACTGTGGTAAACAGCCTCAAAAGCTTCCTTAACGCACTTGATCTCACCCAAATATGCAATAGTCCGACCCATGAGAGAGGTTCTATCCTCGACCTTATCATCTCCAAAGAGGACGCTACTCAACTTGAGTCAATCCAACCTTGTGACTGGTCAGATCATCATATTGTCTCCTTCCTCATCAATGAAAAAATTAAATTTAACCCAGTTCAACACTCTAAGCCCAAAGTTTGGAAAAGAGACTTGAAGAATCTCAACCCAAACTCCTTACCGCCTAACAGCTGCAATCTCCTTCTTCCCCCGTCTGGCACTACAGACGTTCAACTCCTGACTGACCAATATCTCAATGCTATGTCCACAATAATCAATGAGGCTGCACCCATGCAACTGAAAAGAGTCTCATCCAAGATCTCCAACCCATGGTATGACGGGAGCCTCAATGAGGATAGACGTGCCATGCGAATGGCAGAGCGCACTTGGAGGTCAGCCCCCTCTGCACTGCACCTAAAAAGACTGAAGGAACAGAGAAACGCCTACTTCAGGAAAATAAAACGCTCAAAAAGAGATTTCTTCAGCCTCCAGCTCGCCCAAGCAAAAAACCGCCCAAGAAAACTGTTTGAGATAATCAGAACACAATCCAAAGAACAACCCCAGACACTCAGCGACATGGGCGCCACACCGTCCTGTGAAGACTTCCCTGCTTTCTTTAACCAAAAAACTGACAACATAAGAAGCGATCTTCTTAATGACGCAATCCTTTACTCCAATCCCCAACACACTAAAGTGTCTGAACCAAAGAACAATGCTACATGGTCATCCTTTGGCACCTACTCCGAAGAAGAAATTGGCAGATTGCTCAGCACCCTGAAACCATCCAATCACCTCATTGACCCCCTTCCTGCTAACGCTGTAAAGGACTTTACCCCCTTGCTCCTCCCACTCTGGACTAAGATTATCAATAGCTCTCTTTAACAAGGATCCATCCCTAACGCCCTCAAAGTCGGGCAAGTCACACCGCTACTAAAAAAACCAACAGCAGACCCGACTGATCTGAACAATTACCGCCCTATTACAAATATTCCCACCCTCGCTAAACTGCTGGAAAAATGCGTACAGCTACAACTGACTAAACACATTGATAAGTTTGATCTCCTCAATGCGCATCAATCAGGCTTCCGAGCAGGGCACAGTACTGAAACTGCCATGACTCACATAGTGGACGACGCCCTCCAAATCCTAGACCAAAACGATACCTGCCTCCTCATCCTTCTGGATCTCTCCTCAGCATTCGATACAGTTAAACATGAGAACTTACTCGATCTGGTAAACACAAGAATGGGCATATCTGGGACTGTTCTCAAGTGGTTCACCTCCTTCCTACACAACCGATCACAAAGATTCAAAAGTAACAACCTGATGTCCTCTCCGGTACCTGTTTCACTAGGCGTCCCTCAAGGATCCTCCCTCTCCCCAACACTGTTCAACCTAGTTATGGAACCTCTCACTACCTTGCTACAGACATCCAATGTTCACTTCCACATGTATGCCGACGACACCCAACTTTATCTCAAAATACAATCTCCCAAGGACATCATGCTTCTGAACACCACGATCAGAAACACCCAATCCTGGCTTGCCGAGAATCACCTCAAGCTCAATGCGCTGAAGACTGAGTTCCTCCTGATCTCACCTCCTGAAAAAATCTCTACGGCCCAAACATGGCTTAAGCACCTAACGGCTCTAAATGTACAACCTACCGTCGTAGACTCGGCTAAATCTTTAGGCATAACACTCGACGCCAATCTCATCATGCAGCAGCACATCAGCAAGGCAACCAAAGGAGCGAACTTCCAAATCAATACCTTGAGAAAACTTAAACCCTTCCTTCCTGCCAAAGACTTCCAAACTGCAGTACAATCTATAGTCATCCCGCACATAGAATACGGTAGCACCGCCCTCTGCGGGCTCCCCCTAACTACAACGGCACCCCTAAGAGCGTCCCTTAACGCTGCAGCGAGACTCATCACTGGTTCAAAGAAACACTCGCATATCTCCCCTGACTTTAAATCCCTGAACTGGCTACCTTTTGAAGCCAGAATTCATCTGAAAATCGCCTGCATGACACACAAGGCTGTACACATGAACTCACCCGCCTACCTCACTCAAAAGCTGACAATCTCGGGTGACTCTAGAACTACTAGAAGCACAAACAATCTTCTGCTGAAGCCTCGAAGATTTCGGAAGGAAAAAACCTATAAACGCTCTTTTTCAGGAATGGCACCCAGGATTTGGAACTCACTCCCACCTGAAACCAGGCTCATCTCCTCCAACAAACTTTTTAAGAAAGAAGTTAAAGCGATCCTCATGGCTAAATACACATGATCTATTACTCTGTATCTCTCATGAATCTGCTCTGTAAGACCTGCTTGACCCCTTGGTCTATCTGTATTACTTGTAGTATCGACTTACTTGATTGTATACGTTCCCTCGTTGTATATTGTTTGTATACGCTCCCTCTTTGTATATTTTTTACATTGTTGACGCACCTTTCTGACTTTGCACACTCTATATTATCGGCGCAACTGCTTGAATATGCACCTTGTATCAACACTACCTCACCTATGATCTACCTCATGATTTTTACCTACCTATGTATTTACGCACCTTGTACCGAACTACCTCAACTATTACATTGTATTACCCTATCACCCCCGTGTCCTGTAAAGCGCTCTGATATCTGCAAAGATCTTGTTCGCGCTATATAAAACTTTCAAAATAAAAATAAATAAATAAAATAGTAGCCACTCACCCATACCAACGGAAATGGCAGTCGGCAACCCCCACTGACATTACACCTGCCAAAAAGTGTTGTCTGAGGCGGGACATTCCGAAGGTCTTTCGCAGTGTATCACAACGGGAAACTGCATACAAGATCATGACGGAATAGTATTACATAGCTTCTCGGCTGCATAAGATGTTTCCCGCGTCCTCTCCGATGGGCTGGAGATGTTCAAGCTCTCCGGGTGATTTTATTCACATTTAGTGGACTTGCCCGGTCCTGACACTCTTCTGGAAAGAGGTACTTAGTCATATTAAAGTAGTTTGTCTAATAAAAAGATTTAATACTAAAGTAGTGCTTGGCTTCCCCCTGCCTGAATCTCCAGTTGCAATTCTGCTCGGCCTTAAGCCCGGCAACCTGCGACCGCTCACCTGTAGTGATTGGCATGTTGCTCTCCACATGCTAGGGGCCGCCAAACAGCTCATTGCTTTGTACTGGAAAAAAAGCAGAGACCCCCCCCCATCAACATCTGGTTCACGCGCTTGTGGCACAAAGTGACTATGGAACTTTTCACTGCATGCTTGCAGTCACGCGACACTTGATTCACTAAAATATGGCAGCCACTGACCAATTACGTCTGTAAATAGAGCACGCGCATCTTCTACCCCCAAAGCCTTATGCCTCTTCGAGGATGCTGTGCTCCCACCTGAGCCTGACTGATTAATTGCATAGTCACATTGATACCACCACTGATCCCCCACGATATGCAGCAAGAAGCAACTTGCTTACTACACGCCATTGTTCCCCCTCCAAACCCCTCCCCCAGCCCGCCTCCCTCCTTTATTCTGCATCAGCCTTGATCGCCACTGATCGAACCTATAAGCAAAGCGATCATTTCTCCCTGTCCCGCACTATACATTCAAGCCCCCTTGTCGTAGACTTCCTTTCTCCTCTGGTTTTCTCATTGTCCTCTCCTCACTCTTTACTATTCCTTAACCTTTCTCTGTTCTTGTCTCCAGGCTCTTTGCCGCTTTCTCTTTCCGATTTCTTGTTATGGAACAACGCCTGTTGACCAAGGGTCTTGAAATGCTTCCACAGTGCAACTCTATGCGGTAATCATTGTAATACGCGGCCGGCCCAACGTGGGTTGTAGGTGACTTGTTGTGTAATGCTTACATGATCTACATCACCAAAGCCCTCCATGCTTTCCTATACAACGTGGCTGGCCCTACATAGGGTTGTGGGCCTTATGCTGTGTAAGTGTTGACCCTCCTTTTGGTATTTCGGCAATGATAAAACAGATTTACATAAAAAAAACTCTTAATAAACATATTGCCATATTAATGCTTTTTAATAGTGAAATCATATACAGTTTTTTTGGGGCTCAAATCGTTTTATTGATGGTTTCCGTGGTACAACAGGTACATATATGCATTCATTGCGCATATCACACATTGATAACATAGGGTTTGCAGAGATATTGCAATTGTCATTGATAACATATATGAAACATACATTATTCTGTAACTCCATCCCCCCCAACTCTTCGCAGATCGTGCCTCCTGGTATAATTCTAAAGCTGCCCATATATCTTACGGCCTGTTAGTGGCTCGCATCAGCCTCCAGTAGTGAGTCAATTGCTGCTGACAGCATGCTGCATCCACCACCCAGTCATCAACTATGGGAGCAACTGCACTGCCCCTGTGCCGGGCAACTTGGCATTTCGCCAGCAGGAGCAGCATTGCGGCTAGCTTTCGCACTACTGAAGGTGTGTCCGCCACATATTCCAGCAGGGCCGCCAGGGGTGTATTCGGCACCTTCGCACAAATGATTTCTTCTATGTCAGGTATACCGGGATCCCGGATGCCTTAATTTGCAGACATCTCCATGCTAAATGGAGGAAATCAGCTGTCAGTGTCTCTGCATCTTAGACATTTTGCATTGCTTTGTAGTCACATCTTAGATAACTGGATCTGGAGGGGCGTAGAATATAATCTGTGCAAGTATTTGACATGGATAAGGCGAAGCCTATAGTTCAGGGACAATGCTCCCTGTTTGGGAGAAGCAGTAGAGCCATTGTTTATCAGTATTTTCCATTCCCATGTCACGCTGCCAATCTTCCCAAGCTCTGGTACAGGGACAGGAGCCATTACCTGCATGGTGTGGTAAAGTCATGTGATACGTTTCTTTGTGGAGGATGTCCAATGCAGGGATCCTAGTCGGCTCCTGAGGGAAGGTCGGGTGCGCTCCCTGCGTGCACATTGTAGTTGGGAATATAGGAATATGCCAGGGCATACATGCAGATGTGGTACCCAAAGCATCCAGATCGAGGAGACTCTCACCTGGGTATAGTACACTCACAATTACCAACCACTGGTGGCGCAGCTGCTGGCACGCTTTATCCCCCATTGTGAGGGGCAAGGCTATGTTCTGTGCCAATGGGAGTCGAGGACCGGCAAATGCACCCTACTCTCAACGCTTGCCCATCTCTAGATCGCTCAGGCCACTGTGTCAGCGTCACCCAACATCGTGTCATACAAAATACTGTATTCATTGGGTGAGGGGCAAAGCAATCCTACTCAATAGCCATATGCGGGACAAAAGGTGACAATTGTAGCCACTGATGTACAAACTGCAATTGTTCACAGTTGTAATAAAGTTTCATGAAGGGCACAAGTCCTAAAAAAATGAAGTGGCAGGACTAACCATGTTAGACAGTATGCAAATGAAATCATGACGAGCGCAATCAAAGCGCATGATGTCACAATGCGTAACACTGTACGTGACATCACAGGAAGTGACCTCACTGGAAGTGACATTACAAGAAGTGACATCAGATATTAAGACTTCACACATATGTTTATTAGGCATATCATGAGTACATTTAAGCGCATCATGAGATTTAACAAATGAGATTTAGGGATGTGCCAAAAAAGTGGTGCAATCCCGACACAAAATCTGGGCATCAACTAATACATTCATTTTTTAAACCCTGCCGCAAAGAAATTGGCAACAAGGAGAAGAATGGTAGTAGATCTGTTATGCTTAATTGTTTGCAAAGTCTACATTTTAAAATATTTGATTGGGTTAAGACATCTGCTGTGCAGGTGCCCAGTAAATCACAGGGAATAGTAATAATGGTGAGATAACCCTGGTGGTTATTACACTTGCTGGAGAGATCTGTGTTTTGTAAAGTCCCAGATTTGAATGAAAGTAGTAGAGAAAGTAAATGTGTCTCCTGCAAAGCACATCATCTAACACGTAAATGCCAGATTTTTATTTTATGCAGATAGTAAAGTGGGTTACTGCTTCTAACAGAGATCCTTTTGACACCTGCAGTTCATAAATTGTAATTCTTCTAAAAGACCACAGTGAGGTATGAAGGACATGTGACTCCAACACCTTGTAACCCTCACTGTCTCATCTAACTCATCTTGTACATTGATTTACACATGTACATGATTTATTGTCAATTTATAATATGTTTCTACTCTGACATCCTGCATTGGGTTGCATAGGTCTATAAAAGAAATAAAATAGTGCTATTGAAATTGCTATTTGTGTAAATACGGGGACAGACCAACACAACTGACATTCTTACAGTGCATGCATCAATTATATAGAGGAACTGAACAAAGGCAAAAGCATGACTCTCTTAAATGCCTGTGAAGAAATAACAAGCTGTGTGCCATTGTTTTCCCTCTGTGGCATTTACATTTAAGTGTGAGGTTCCAGATCACCTCCAGTCACAACATTCAAACAAAAGGAGGCCTGATGGCCCTTTAACTTCAGCTGAGCTGTAGATGAAAAAACGTTCCCTTAGTGCCTGCACCTTACTGCTGGGAAGAGCAGCAGACAACATGCAGGCGATGCTGATCGAATCCCAGTGTCTGAAAATTACACAAGGACAAGTTCAGCATATTTCTGTGGGGTCCAACTTCTTGGGAGGGTGGACGCCGTGTACCTGCGTGTACCCCCAACGTGTGCCCTGGTTTCATGTCAGGGTGACCCATCCCCTGTGTTCAAACCGGAGGGTCAGTATTTCCAACGTCAGTTGCAGGTATTTGCCGCTCCATATCAAGGTGAATAATAAAGATCGCAGTAAACTGAGGAAGGTCCACGGTAGTGGGAGGTTAACAAAGAGGTAGTGGTATTTCGAGAGGATATGCATCTTTGCAATTGCTATCCTTCCAGCCCTGGAGAGTGGCAAGGCGACCCACCTCGAGATTTGGTCCTCCAGCCATGAAATGGCTCGGCCATAATTAATCTTGCCACAATTACCCAGAGTCCCTGCTCGCCCAAATCCCTAGGTACTTAACCGCCGAGTTGGCCCACTTCAAGAGAAAGCCAATTGCAAATTGCAGAGTTACAGGGAAAATGACAGATTTAGAGCAATTAATGGTGACCCCCGGACACAGACCCCGCATCGGATAAATTTGTGCTGGATAGGCAGTGAGTCAGTATCTGGGTTTCTCATGTACACAGTTACATCATCCGCATACATTAACACAATTGGGCAGCGTGACGTAAATAAAGCCCACATGCAGCATGTTGTTGGCTGATAGAAACCAACACCATGCTAACACCATGATACAGTGGATCTATAACAATTAAGAAAAATATCGGAGACAGCTGGCAGGCCTACCACGTGCCCCTGTCAATTGGGAAGGGGGTGAATTTTTTGGGACACACAGATGGGTGTATGGATGGGCACACTTATAAACCTACTATGGTAGTCCCTCACAACGCAAAGCAGCCCGCAGAAGTAGCATGCATTGGCCACATTTTATTTTACTTAACAACACACACATAGCCACACAAAGTGGATTAGCATGACGTACTGCATATAAACATTTATGTAGCTTTGGAATTCAACCACTTAAGAAAATCTACAACTAAATTAATATTTACATAATTACATGCCTGTATGAGTCCATGACTACTACATACTTTACATATTTTATTTTTTGAGGAAATTAACTTGATTCTTCATACCTGTCACATTCTGTGATCAGCAGTAGGTGTGTTAAGAAGTGTTATTGATACTCCACATGTACACCAACACACATCATCTATTCTGCTTTGTTTGGGGTCTACACATTCTGCATGGATCATAGAGTCTGGGGCAGTCTCACAGAACGCCTATTTAGATCATGACACTGAGTGACAACATTTGCAATACTACTCGGATGGCATTAGAATGTGTTATGAAGGATATATATAGCTATATAGATGCATCTTAGAAGACCATCATACATTCACAGATTACACATATAGGCTTTGCTCAAGCATCAGATGGGTGAAGTTACAAATGAACTGCAAATCAAACCTTTACACCGATTAGAGAGTTCAGTGATATATGGATAACTGTAAGGGTTGTTGTACAACATTTGCACATTCATACAAAAACACAACAGCCTTACTTAAAAATATACGTTTAGTGACTGGGCACATGTGCTGAATTAGGACAAGAATTTTAATACAATCTTTATAAATTGAAGTGTGACCAAATTATTTCTTTTTGAGCGCCTTTCCAGTGAGTGCCTAATCTCTGAATGAGAATATTTGTCATCTTCCTCTCCAGATTCTACCTGACGTTCAGAGTCCAATTGAAAATGTATTTTTACAAACCATTATTGTTTTACACACCACTGGGGGGGGGGGGGGGGGGGGGGGGGGGGGGGGGGGGGGATTGGAGTACAGGCACCTCCCACCAGACTGGTCCAAACATCTAAAATCTAATTACCAGACTGCAAAAGTTCGCCCCTCAACATTGTGGGTTCTACTTGAAGCTGAATTTGTTCGGTTTTTCTGTCCCTCAGCTTTGGTTACTGAAAATGCGGTCTCATTTGGTGCGCCTTGAGCACCAGATGTGAGAGATAGAAAAATATATTGGGAGTAGTTGACAACTTAATATGCATGCTGGATGAATGATAGTTGTGGAAACAGCGTACACCATCTATTAAACCTTCACTTAGTATTTGTTATGGCGGTGTGATTATAGTTGGGAATAACAGACGTTAGCCACATATGACTGTTCAGAATACTGTTTTACAGTGTAAACTCAACATATGTTGAACTTCCATAGTTGTATGTCAGAATGGGTCTAGACTATGTTGAGCATCTCTACACATTGAGGACATATTAATTCAGTATTTTACACAGATTTTGCTTAGTGTTATGATATGTAAATTTGATACACATAACATATAGTACTATATGTATTTTGGTAACAGAGACAATCTAAGTCAGACATACATAGAATTTGGTGAAATCCAGCCAAACACATACCTTCAGAGTTTATTATGTTATTGCAGGCCATGGACGGGAAACAGCCTTAACTACAGAGTTTTTACTTAGTATACCATTTACCACCCATTTTTAGGGCGAGCATTCGAGACCTCTTGTATATACTTTATTATATACATATGTGTTTATACTGTGGGCTCTGGAGATCAGCCCTAGGACTTGTCTGCTTCCACTAGGGACTTCTTTTTCTGTTTAACTGCCTCTATTCAACTTTCTTGATAGAAATCGACCAGCAGAGGTCAGTAAAATACCAGAATCACTTTAGCATTCTCTAGATTCCAGTCCATAGAAATTGTCTTCCACAACCACCCAAATACAATATTTTTTTCAAATCTTGTATTTTCAGTGTTATGACCACCGAAGGCCCTGATTTTACATTAAAACAGAGTTTTAGACTATACCATTTCCCACTGAAAGGCATTATTTCTCTCCATGTGTTCCCATACCTGGCGTGTCACACACTTAAGTGCTTACTTTCCCTCCATGTTGAAGAACAGTTGATGTTTCAGCACCCAGGCTAATGTGCTGCATAACTAAATACATATAAGGTCCCAAAGGCGAGACCGATTGCATTGCAAATGCTTGTTTTACATCATAAAGACAGTTGGCATGCAAGTGTTTACCACTAAAGACTTTACCACACATTTTAACAGTAGGTGGTAGTGCTGCACCTTATTCTTTTAAACAGGCAAACAAAAATAACATGATGATAGTAAACTCTCAAAATAGAATATAGGGGGCTTAGGGGCACTGGATGTTTGACAAATATGTAGAATTGGGTTTGAGGAATGTTGCCTCCAGGCTTCTTGAAATTGTTTTGTAGTAACTGTTCTGTCTGAAATGATCCCTTCGAATTTAGCCAGGAGGATCACTTTGCTTTTCTCGACTACAAAGATGGTTACCTTGAACTTGGTGAGAGAGATTTGTGCACGTCACATAACCCAAATGTTGTGAACATGTGAGAGAGAAATTTTAGCGAGAAAAGGAGGGAGAGGGAACCGTTGTATGCGTCTATAGGCAAAGGTGAAAGACGACTGTCAGCGAAACTTTTTTGGTAAAACAAATGAAGTTTCTCTCTAAAGGGAGTGGGGCGAATATGCTTTTAGAAAAGATGCATTTTTCATAGGAAACGCATCTGTTTATAGCCTAGGCAGGGGACACTGGTGACTGCTATTCTGTATCTAGCTTCCAGGCGACCCTTCCCGGGTACCTACAGATGAACTGCTCTCTAACTGCTGCCTAAACGTTTTTCTTCCTCGTCCCCCCGCGCAGGTGTTGAACATGGGGAGCTAGCAACGAAAGATGCATAGGAGACATGGAGAACGGATAGGCCGGAGATCCACCGAGTACTAACAGTGTCTGCAAAAGAATAGTCCTTTTTGGCTTTCAATGAATAATATAGGACGCACGAGGTTGAACGCCTCTTTTATAGAACATAAAGCACTTTGGAGCAGAAGGGACGACTAGAACAGTGTGCTGCATACAGGTAAGTTTAATTTACATTCTATAACAAATTCAGTACATTTACAGCAAAGTGAGAGAAATGGTATGCGTGGTGAAAGTGTGCGAGCTAGTTGTTTGCGTGGTAAGTGTACTTGTAATGTTAACGGATGTACAAGCGTGGTAATGTATGCGATGTCAAGACTTGCGTGGTAAAACCACGTGTGGCAATGACACTCAACAATAATGGACACATTTATGAAACACTTTATTTTTATATTTCAAACATGGACCATTATTATCCATGCAGCATATTCCTTAGAATACATTTCTTCATACTGTAGCACAATGTCTTATATAGTTGTAAAGTAACACATACAATATAGGGAATCTGAGTAGACCAATGTGGGCCTTAGTTTAAATAAAATTCTGATGGTTGATTAACTTGTAGTCATTTACAGACATGTGCCCATAACATGTTTAAGCATCTGTGTGTAGACATTTCTTACATGAGTAGGAACATGGTTTGCCAAGACACACAGGAAATGTTATACTGGTACAAAGGTGTGAGAATTAGTATTACAAAGCCACAACTGTAAGGGCATACTTTGTGCAAAAGAAGCATTTGCATTATCATTGTGTCTCGCAAGGTAACAGCAGGACTTTTGTGTGGCCTGAGTGGACTTGTACATAAATGTATCGCAAGCCATCACCTTGTGCTGCCTTGCATAGCATGTCAGGCTAGGGGACCATGGCCATTTCCATGCATCAACCCAAGGAATTTTGTATATTGCCAGATTGAATGCAGCTTACCATGGGAATGCATGAAAATAGTTTGGCTCCCAGACCAGTCATAACAATGTGAAACATCTTTACATGGACGACATTCTGCAGCACGTGTGGAAATTAAAAAAATGCCTTTAACAATTATTTTTGAGCAGAAAACATCCCTTGCACACATACATCCTTGCACTATGGTGCAAGGCTGCCTGTGTTGTTGGTAGGCTGCACACACTAAACATGCTCTGTATCTCTGTTGCTGAGCTTCATTACATAAGAGATTAGTAAATTTGACCCCTCATGATTCATAACTGATTGTTTGTTTAGTTTGATTACACTCACTATGTGTAAATGAAAAGCTTTATTGATTGTTTATGTGGATATTAAGAACTGTATTTCACAACCATACACAAATATATAGCTGTGCATTAGACTTACTAATCAGTAATCAATTTTCAATGTGTTAAATTCTATAAATTCTCATTCATAGTGAGGTGTCAAAAAATACAGTAATCATGGGAACTTTCAGTGTACTTGGCTACCACATTGGTGAAGACTCCATTATGGCCCACAATTGCCTGCACAATGATGAAATTGTTGTGTTTCTATTGGGTAAAATATGTGCAATAGCTTCAGGTGGCACCAATTGCACATGAGCGCAATCTATTTCTCCCAGAACATGAGGCAATCCCGTAATGTCGTAAAATCCTTGCTTGGTAGTGAATTGTTGCTGGCTGGCTTTAGGAAACTACAGATAATGTGGAGTGAACTTGATGATAGCATCCAGCACAGAAAAGCAGAAAAAGCACCCTGTGAGATACCTGCCAACATAGCAAATGGTAGCTCACTTCCAACGTGGAGCAGATCAACAATGGCTAGATGGCAACAGGCCCTGATGGTATTATCTTCCAACGAATACAGAGACTAACAGTCACTTGTGAAACACCACTGATTGTGAATCACATATTACACAGGTATACAGAGCTCTAATTTGAGTGTGGGGTGATTGGAAAGTGTATAGCAAAGGTAATTAATTCACAGTGGCCAATACAGCTGACGAAGTCTTCCTACTGCAATAGATTATCTATTCTAGAATCAGTTTGCTGCATGGGAGAGTGGAGATTATTTGCACTAATATGCCCATTTTATGCCCGCTAGCTGTCCACCAATTACCCACATTCAACTGGATCAAGTACAATAATGGCAGCAACTTAGTGCCCCCATGACGTGGAGAGACACCACAACACCCCTTCCCAAATGGGAGGGGACCACTTTCAAATACCTATAGGTGAGGATTTACCACACTGCTGTCTACGTCATAGATGGTAATGTCGGCAGGGCAACTTGTCCTTTTTGATCTCAAATTTTGTTTTCGCGATCTCTGCCTCTCATTACAGTGGGCAGGATTGTCCTAACGAAAATTGTGATGCTCTCCGTCTCCCTAACTATTATACTACCCTGTCAAGCATTATGGCTAAATCGCACTCCAGCACCGTTGAAGGTCTCCCCCAACAAATGATATGGAGTGGGGGTGCCCATAGGCGGCCCTGTTGATACTGAATTGTTAACCAGACCAGAGGTGACGTGGAGTGCTTTATTTTGAACTCTATTACTTAGTGGCACCACCCCTGTGGCTATCACATTGGCTAGTATGACTGAATTTGGGGGACTTGGCACAAACACAAAATCCAGCAAAATTGCCTCATTAGCCCACTGACTTCTCCAGCCCTATAAACCATGAAGCGACTTCCAGTGCTTGCTGAAAGTCGCACATCGCTATCATTGGCAGCTTCTCTGCCACGTACCAGACACTCTCTTGTGTTCGCCCAATATCCCAATCACATTGATGGTTTCTCTGACACCAACGATGAGCAGATCAACAATGACTAGATGGCAAAAGGCAGGCCTTTCAACCGTCTGGAAATCGTTTGATAATACCCCTTCGAGGCAATATCAGACTCAACTGGCATATCAGCAGGTGAGTTCCTAACCCACAGAACTCTGCTAGCCCAAATTCAAGCTCTATGGCGTGTCACCAACTCAAAGCCATCAACACATGCATACATGCAGATCCTCTTCACTATAGGTACAGGACGCAATCTTATACCATGGCTCTACCGACGGGTTTTGCCGTTATGAGCCCCTCCACTCAACAACATCAAATAAAAAATAAAAAAAATAATTAATTCAGTATTAACTTATTAGCAACATTTCATTGTGAGGTTATTTATTTATTTATTTATTTATTTTTTGACACTTATAGAGCGCGAACAATTACCCTTGGGTGTCTCGGCGCTAGACTGCAGTAGTGTCATTCCTTAGAGGTGAGGTATACGGTGGGTGTACTATATTATTGGTTGAATAACCACGTCTTCAAGTTTTTTCTAAACTGTAAGAGTGA
The DNA here is from genome assembly GCF_964263255.1 of Lissotriton vulgaris. Lineage (NCBI taxonomy): Eukaryota > Metazoa > Chordata > Amphibia > Caudata > Salamandridae > Lissotriton > Lissotriton vulgaris. The sequence continues at coordinate 730,416,590 of NC_141689.1, forward strand.
TGGACTGGCTTTGACGTGGTATGGTAGGGTATTCCAGATTTTGGGGGCCGCAACTAGGAAGCGGCGGTCACCCCATGTGACTGTTCTGCTACGTGGGACCACTAATTGATTAAGTGATGAAGATCGTAGCTTTCTGGCTGGACTGTAAGGTATTAGATGATCTTTAAGGAAACGAGGCCCCTGATCCTGCATTACCTTACAGACTGTACACATAGCTTTAAACGTTACGTGGTTTTTGACTCCATTTTACATTCAACTCCATTTTGTGTTGCCTTTACACAGGCTGCATGATTCACAAAGTGTCTCTGCCCTTTTGGACTGCAATGTGTTGAAAACCCCTCCGTCCTTGTCTTGAAACCTATCTTAGACACCAGCCGGCCTAAACTAATTCTTGTCTGGACCACCTAATCCCTGTATCAACTATCGGTTAGCCTTTAGCATTCTTCTCATGCTGTATCTTATCTTTTGGCCTTTGCTATTCTCTCCCTGTGTTTTCCTATTTCACAAACCTTTCCTTTGAAGCACGCAAACATGTTCTGCCATTACTGATTGACCTATAGGTGCTGTCATTGATTGACTTATGGGATCGGGCAAAGACACGACTCAAGGGGGATGTTCTGGTTACATGATGCCTTGTTTTGAATGTTTTCCTATTGGCTAATATTTGGCAGATCTTGCATGTCCATTTTAGGCATTTTGCATGCTTGCAAAAGCTAGGACTGCACCTTACTTTTATGCTGAGTTTTGTAACCCTAAGCATATATAAGGCCTCTGTTTTCTGTACTCCTCAGACTGCCTCATTCAGTTGCTAAGGCTTCTGTGTGACATAGCCTCACTCATTTGAGTTTAATAAAAATGTTCTCTTTATATTCCAGCTTCTGTGTCAAGTTCTTCTTTCTATTAGTGAGACCCCTGAGAATGAAGATTTTGAGTTTCTTCAATTGGCGCGGCCAACGTGGGCTTCATCAGAGAAGTGACTATCTGTGGGAGTGATCTTGTCAGGAGACTGAAATCTACTGAGGACAGAACAGGATTCTACTAAGAAGGTACTCTGTGCACAGGGATTCTGGAGATTCTTTGTCTCTGCAGCCCAGTATATTTCTGATCTTCCTGATTTTGATCCTCCACATGATGTCACTCCTGACTGAGAACCTTTTTGGCGTGAGTATTCTAAAAAAGACCGTTAGGTCATGTAGAACTTGACAGTTAAAATTTGGATAACCTTTTGATTAGTAAGAGTAAGGTAGTTTAGTAACGCTTACTGTAGCTTTGGAATTTTGGAATTTGTGTTGGCCAACTTTAGATATGTTTTGGATTTTGGATATGCAAATTGCAATTTGTGTAGGCAGGTAATGAGGAGCGTTTTCTCGATTTGGTTTTGTTGAACGGTGCACGTACGAAAAGTACCTTAAGCACTACTTTGATTATAATATTTGCATATTCTGCAAATATTTTTGGCATGCCTGTTTTCAAGCGCACATCGAAGAATGTGTTGCTTTTTTTTTTTAAAGGTACCATAGTGTGATGTGAAGTAAATTAGCCCGCTCCCCTAGAAGGAATATCTAAATAGGTTTAGATTTTAAAACATATTTCTTCCTTTTGTGTCCCCAGGGAATTAAAATATGACAAAAATACAAACAAGGATCCTTTGTTCTGCTCAATTTTATGAATGAAGATATGCAGAACAATTTTTTTTTTTGGTGTTCTGCTAGCCAAAGCTAGTGAATTGAGTATATTTTCCCTTCTTGGACATACATCAGTCTGTTGGGCTGTTTTTGCAGTCTTTTGGAACACTGTTGAGAAGTGTTTCTTGTAAATATGACTTACGACTAGTATTTGCAAATGGTTTGGTTCAAGTACAGTCTGTGGACTGTCTTTTCTTTCTGTCCTGAGTATTGATTTGTGGGTTAAATGTGTGTTTAAATGTCTATGGGGTTTTCTCATTAGTGCAACTTCAGTAAGTGAATAGCGATGGCGCTATTCACAAAATGTGCGCCGTATTGTGTGTCCTGAGTGTTTTGACCCCTTTCTGTTTATGTCTGAAATGAGCTCAAATGTGTGTTTGTGTTTTTTTTTTCCAGTCTATTAAGCAAAATGTCTAAATGCTTAAAAAAAAATGGAAACATTCACATTCACTAGGAATAAAAAGGCCCCCAAAAACGAATGGTGTGTTTTGTAGAAAAACAAACTTATAGCATTTTTTACTTACATACATTGTATTAGAAATTTCCAGGCAAACGCTTCAGCTGAAGTAAATTTTTGCTGAACTCAGACGCATATTATAGAACATGCATTGATGTGTCTTCGTTTGAAAAAGACCGCCACAGTGCTCACGTTACAATGCTGAGAGACAAGCTAAATAAACAGGAGTATTTACTCAGCCAGGACTTTGCCCTCAGTTAAACACGGGTGAATCTTTCCATTTCAGAATGTTGTTTTCAAAAGGTTCCAAAACTAAGGTTCATTATTTTGTATTACAGTAAGACATTTCAATTAAGGGTTTCCCCTCTTTAAGCATTTTTGTAAGCATATTCTTGGGTCTGTTGCTAAATAAAAATTGTCCTTTTTAGAAAGAAAAAATGTGGCGCCAAATTTTGTAATGTTTCAAGTTAGACTTCTGTGCTTAGGCTTAAAAATGAATGTGTCTAAAATGATAGGAAAGTGATGCAGCTTGCTTTTATATGTGGAATTATCAAAAATGATTGGATTTATTACAAATAATTATTAATTATGAAAAATAATTATTAAAAATAAGTGCTACAAAATTTGTTTTTTACTATTCATGAAGCTTAATGCTCATACTGTGACCTCCTAGCATTATAATTTAATTTAAGTTGTGCTGTCCTGCATAATGAGGACATTAGCATATGGAATTTTACTTAGCGCAGGCGTAAAAAACTCATTTTTCTAAGGATTTACATGGGATATGTCTAATGTCCAATCTCTGCAATTTGTAAAGAACATTCTGAGGATGAATAATATGTAACACAATTATAGGATATTTATTTTTAAGTGCCCCTAATATCAAAGTCGAATTTGGGTAAAATAGACCATTTAAAACAGCATTCTTGCCATTTATAATAGCTTTAAAGTGCTTTAGGCTTCAGTAAATGCATACATTTAGGTATAATACAAATTTGCAGGTTGTCCCCATTTGGGGTTTGCTTTTAAATGGCCCAGTGAGATCCATTTAAGGTTGATGAAATGAGTACCATTGCAACAAGCATTTGTTCTAAAAACTGGTATGTTTTTTATTAGGTTCTGTGAATTATTCACAGTAAATGTATAATAATCTGGGAATAGAGATAATTTTTAGCTCCTAAAAAGGAGAAGTTATTTTTCAAAATAGAGTGAATTATTGCAGGTTAGGAGGAATTAGGAAGGCCTTTTGTCTTTGACAGCCTCAGAGTGAGTAGAAGCTGGGGGCTAGGAGAGCTGCAGAGGCTGGCTCAAGTCGCGCTGAGGTGTTATCTTTAGTTTCCCTGTAAACAATGGAAGGAGGCGGTCATGTTGATATTTGTGACCTTTTAAATTAGGGCCTTGTCTCTGTGAAGTGCAGAATGACCTTGCCAAAGGGCCTCTAAAAGGGGGGGGTTTCTGGTTTCTCCATAAGAACATCAATAAAATTAAAGAACTTAATTCCAAAGGGAAAATATGAAAAAAGGGTTTCTTTGAAAGTCCCAACATCATGCTAAATGCTCTGCAGAAATGATATATTTGTATCCTTTCCTCTGAAAAAATAATGTCTGCTAGTTGCTTTTATTTGACAGAAAACGAAGTATTGCATCAAGTCTTAGACAGAAAATAAGACGAAGCCCTGTACTAACATTTTGAAGGCTACATGCCTAAGTGAGAACGATTTGCCAATTAAGAATTATTTTTCACAGTGGAAATTGTAGGTGCCAAATTAACATGGAGTGTCAGTGAAACAATTCTACTTTTAGAAAGTTAAAATTAAGGTGGCTTAATGTTGCAAGCTGACTGACAAGATGGTAACAGTTAAGTAATGGAAATTTATTTTTGTGTTTGCTAATGTGTATCATGTTTTGTCTTCTGATTAAAAGTTATAATTGATATTTGTTTGTTATGAGAAATGTCTCTCTTTAGTGTGTTGTGTATTTTTTTTTGCTTCTGTCCATAGATCATTCATGGATTGTTCTGGGTGATTTTAAGGCTGACAAGACACGTGAGTTTGGTTGGTTGAAACGAGATGTGTTTTTGCGTAACTCCTTTGGAAAGAAATGTTCATGTGTTTTTTATGTTTATGTATTTGGTCCTATCATGAATTGTTCTTGCTGGTCCTGTATGTCAGAAGAGACAAAGTAAGTTGTATTTGACAGCAGATTTCCACTGCCTGGTGATCTGCTGTCAAAAGGAGGGTAAGGATTTTAAACCTGACAAATTAAGCAGGCCCGAATATTGGGTTTTGGGCTGCAGGTTCAGAGTGCATAAAGTACATGACATGGTGTTGTGTGTCACCGCTCATTCACATATGCTATTGTTTTGTCTATGCTTTTTGTGCTTGATATACAGCAAGTATATCTGATGGCTTGACATGTGCGTTTTGTGCGTTTTATTTTATGCATGTTTTTGTTTTATGTTGCTGCTTTTGATACTATTACAAGTTTACCTGTGTTGTGAAGGGATATACATGACGATGCATATCGCTGCAAGACAGTTAGGTTGATTTGCTAAATTTCACAGATATGAAATTTTCATACTGTGTACGACATAGACAACACTTCCCCAGTGTATGTCAATTTGGCTATAATAGTATTCAAGAAAAATAAAATATATATACAGGATCAAAGTGTGTCACCTGCTATTAGTCATGTTACTGCCCACTTCCCTTAAGGAAAAGGCAGCCCTAGATTTTTGTATCCTGATTGGACGCAAGGATAAAATTATAGATTGTGACTCTTGTACATGGTGACCTAATTTCTATATTACATTAGTCAGTTTTGTTCTGCTTCCTAAGTAGTGTATGGCTTTGTACCATAAAGGAAACCAGGTTTCATTTTTCCCTGAAGAAGGAACTGGAACATTAGCACACTTCCAGACTGCAGTAATGTACCAGGAACCCCTATATTATGTATTATTCCCTTTTGTATGACCAGACTGGTTTTTAAGAATTTTCTTTAGACCTACTTCGAGGTTTTCCAGTCTGACTGTCAGGGTAGTGATGGACTGGTTAACTGACTCAATACTATAGTAAGACAAGTTTTCCACCTCAATAGGAGATACCTTACATTTATTTTTTTGAACATGACAAATTTTCAATGACTATTTTAATTGTTTTTTTTTACCCTTTTGTTCCTGCTTCTTTAATTTTTGGTGAGATCAGATGTGTTCTATGTCCCTGATAATCTGTATTATGCGATTTTTCTTTTGAGATGTTCTAGATAAGGAATTTAGGAATACCTAGACTTAATCATGTCGCTATATACCCTTAGATGGTGGAGGATATGCTCTCACACGGAAACCCAATTGAAGAGCCTAGGGGCACTGTTTTGCCTACTGCCTTTGTCTTTGTATTGCCTTTGAGAAATGACAGTGTATTATAGACCAGAATTGTCCCATGGCGTATGGCCACTCCTTTGAAGATTGCAGGCCACCTGCTTGCAGCCCCTTGTTATACAATGAACTGTTTAAAGCATCGCACTTGCTCCATCAGACGGCATTGGACATCACAGAACCAGAATTTCAGTGCAGAAGAGCGAAAGAGAAGGATTCCTGTTGTTTTGAGGCTTCCGTTGTCCACCTGTCATGTGCTGGTAACCTCTGACAGTGTGCAGTCCCTTGAGCCCCTTGGCCTGAGTTTTGGCCACACACACCCCCCACTTTTCCTTTGCTCCAACGGAAGTGCAGTGTACCGGAGGATCCAAGATTGGCAAAAGGCACTACATTCTGGTGCCCATGAAAGAGCAGCCTGAGTGTCCTCTGACACTGAATAATGAGTGTTGGAGCCTGAGAATGGTCCCGGGTCTGCACGAGATGATTTGAGCCCATGACCAATGAAGAGCACAATATCTGTAGTGTCTGCCGCAGAGGAGAGACACTGGTGCACTGCATTGAGACATTGAGACTTTCAAGTGAGCTGTGAATGTTTGCCAGGAGGGCACTCCAACGGATACTGAGAAGCACTATTTTCATGGAATGCCTGAATTGAGAGGCCTAATGCGAAAACAATGGGAGCAGATTTGAAGGACGATAGAAGCCTGCCAGAGAGGCTTGGAACGGACTCTGGGCATGGTTGTGGTTTCACAAGTGGTTTCCGTACGATTGCATAAAATGGGTGTTAGGAGACTGATCCTTATTGTTTTGCTGGCATTGTTTTAAAGTACTATCTGTTTAGTAACAGCAGAATAAAGCCCATTCTCTGTGGAAGAGTATTCCCTTTTCACCTCAGAGCATTGATAAGGATCGCCACTGTTTCACCTGAATATATAATAAGTTACTGAAATGCATAGGAGCCCTAAAAATTTTACTAGATCATTTTAGGATTTGCTTTTTTGCTTAGGGTTGGAAAAATGATAATTTTGTTTGTAATAGTGGTCATTACTTTATGTTAATTATGACCCAATGCCCTGTCCTCTTTGTATTCCTGCTCATACCTTTAATGAAATGTTTAGAATGGAAAATGCTCGCTTAGCAATTAATTAGGATTTGCCTGTGTAATGGCAAAAGGAGGGTCTGAGGTTACGTGGTTTTTTACTCCATTTTACATTCAACTCCATTTTGTGTTGCCTTTACACAGGCTGCATGATTCACGACGTGTCTCTGCTCTTTTGGACTGCAATGTGTTGAAAACCCCCTCCGTCCTTGTCTTGAAACCCATCTCAGACACCAGCCGGCCTAAACTAATTCTTGTCTGGACCACCTAATCCCTGTATCAACTATCTGTTAGCCTTTAGCATTCTTCTCATGCTGTATCTTATCTATTGGCCTTCGCTATTCTCTCCCTGTGTTTTCCTATTTCACAAACCTTTCCTTTGAAGCACGCAAACATGTTCTGCCATTACTGATTGACCTGTAGGTGCTGTGATTGATTGACTTATGGGATCGGGCAAAGACACGACTCAAGGGGGATGTTCTGGTTACATGATGCCTTGTTTTGAATGTTCTCCTATTGGCTAATATTTGGCAGATCTTGCATGTCAATGTTAGGCATTTTGCATGCTTGCAAAAGCTAGGACTGCCCCTTACTTTTATGCTGAATTTTGTAACCCTAAGCATATATAAGGCCTCTGTTTTCTGTACTCCTCAGACTGCCTGATTCAGTTGCTAAGGCTTCTGTGTGACGTAGCCTCACTCATTTGAGTTTAATAAAAATGTTCTCTTTATATTCCAGCTTCTGTGTCAAGTTCTTCTTTCTATTAGTGAGATCCCTGAGAATGAAGGTTATTAGTTTCTTCAATTGTAGGCATATGTAAATCCACTTCATAGGACTCAGGCAACATTTCATTATAACGACATAGATATTAGTAAAAACCATTCCTTCAACACACAGGTGTTATTTCATTAGGTCTGTATACCATCAACAATACCCTCAGGAGTTTTAGTGAAGGGAACAACAATTCCTATGGGTAATTGAAAACATAGGTAAATAATTAATTCAAGGAGAACTCATGTAACATTCCATTAGGCAGGCTTCAGTAGTAACATGGGACCTCAGTGGAATCAATAAAACAGGGTCTCCTAGCTCCTGCGTAAGGGCAGTCTACCAAGGACGATTCCCTAATGAGGGGTTAACTCTATTATCAAAACAGTCACCAAATGCTCACTGTTGGCTCTTGCCCAGTCCAGGGGTCCCTATCCGTACAACTGGGGCCAACGAGGCCCAACCACAGTTTCTCCCGCAGGGAGGGGTGGCCACGGGGCACCCTTTCCGCTCCTCCGGGGCCCGCTCTTCTCTCTGGCCTTCCGCCCTCCTTCCCGGGGGGAATACCCGGGTCTTCGGCATCAACGGGAACTCTTGCTGTGGTTTCAGGCTGGTGGGGAGGGCTCTGATCCTCCTTCGGGCCGCACGCTGCTGGGGAGACTGGTCCCGGGCCTCCCGATAGCTCCTTGGGCCAAGGGACCAGCGAGGACGCGGAGAAGAAGAGGTGCGGCAGCCTCAACCAATGGCGGGACAGTGCTGATGTTGGCCGGGCCGCAGAGCCAATCCGGGGCTCGCTTACGAGGGGCTCAGCCGGACAGCCAATCGTGGTGCGGCGCTGGCAGGCGCGGAGCCGGTGATGACTCCCCCGTCACGTGAGGGGGGTAGCGGCTTCAGGGCCTAGCGCGGCCCAACTCTGCACTACGGCGGCCCTCTCCTGGCTCCGGGAGCCGCTGCGACGTTACACACACCAGCTAGGGCCTCCCCAGGCAAGCGCCGGGCCGTGGCGGTGACAGCGAGGCCCAGACTGTTTCTCTACGACAAGGGGGCAGCACTAGCAATCCCTGGGCTGCAGCGGTGATAGCGGCAACTTCTCGGCTTGGCGCCCGGGCGGAGGCGGTGTTCCCCGGCCCCCAGAGGACTTCCAGACGGCGCGAGGCAGTGCAGGTAACCCCGGGCCACAGCGGTGAAGGAAATAGCGCTTTCAGGGGCACGGCGCTCAGGGATCACAGCAGCGCTCACAGCGCTTAGGCCAGCAGCAGTTCTTAGGGTCACAGCGCTTCTCAGGGGCACAGTAGGAGAGCGCTTGGAAGGCAGTCTCCATAAGGTTAGGCAGTCTAGCAACACAACTGGGACAGGACAGCACAGGGGGCACAGGCTGAGCAGGGGAGCGCGTGGATGGTACAGCGCTAATACCTGGTTGATCCCCCAGCAGTCCTCCTTGTAAATAAGTGTTCTCTTGGTGCTTGATGGCTTCTGCGCCCTTCTCAGGCAGTTCCTTGGGGGATAGGTTATAAGGGGGGGGGGTTGAGTTGGTGGCTTAAGGTCAGGCTGGTTCCTGTAGATCACTGCAGGTGGGTCCTGGGGTTCGCCCTATGCTGGGCCAGATCAGTGGGTTTGGTATAGTCCCTTACTCAACTTAGAAGGCAGTGCCTAGGCCCAGTCACTTCCAGTGGCATAGGTTCCTCCCTTAGGCCCTATCGCCTAAGACTCCGGCATAGGTTCCCCCAGGTCCAGTGATGCCCCAACTGACAAAAAGGTTTCCCTCCTTTCCTTAAATATCCCTGGGTCAGGTGACCACTCTCTAAGGCGGCAACATGAGACCCCTCCCCTATTCCGGAAGGTTCCAGGTGGTTCCACAGTCTAGCTATGGGCAGAAAAGGCGGGCTGGCGTTGCTACAGTATCTTAAGGTCCCAGCCAGCTCCTGGCTACTAGGGTGCTACTAAAAAGACCACCCCACAGTAGCAGGGGCTTGTGGCAGCCATGTTGGTAGGAGAGAGCACCTGCACCTTAGCACTGATTAGCAGTGGTAAGGTGCCCAGAGACCTAGGTCCAACAAAACAAATTGGTGGAAAAACAAGGCAAGGGCGAAAAAAATTGGGAAAGACCACCCTAGGGCTGACAGGTCTAATATGCGTCCCCCCCAGCCGAAAGTGGGGAGAGCTACCCAGCCTCTAGGGAGTTCTCGTCACTAAGGCGGAAAAACCGGGAGAGACCGTCAGCATTGGTGTGGTCAACTCTGGGCTGGTGTTCCACAAGAAAGTCCATCCCCTGTAGGGAAATTGACCATCTTAGCAACTTTGGATTTTCGCCCCTCATTTGCATGAGCCAGCGAAGGGGTCGGTGGTCGGTCTGAATGAGGAAGTGAGAACCAAAGAGGTATGGCCTCAACTTCTTCAGGGCCCAGACCACAGCGAAGGCTTCTCGCTCCATTGTACTCCACCGTTGTTCCCTGGGGAGTAGCCTTCTGGAGATAAAGGCCACAGGTTGGTCTTGCCCTTTGTTGTTTAACTGAGAGAGCACAGTTCCTATGCCATGCTCAGAGGCATCTGTCTGCACGATGAACTCTTTTGAGAAATCTGGTGTTGCCAGCACCGGAGCGGTGCACATCGCGTGCTTCAAGGTGTCGAATGCCTCTTGACAAGCAGCCGTCCAGATGACTTTTCGTGGCTGCTTTTTGGACATCAACTCCGTCAGAGGGGCTACGATGGTACCATACCGCTTGACAAACCGGTGGTTATATCCAGTGAGACCGAGGAAAGCTCGGACCTCAGTTCGGGTTTTGGGGGCTCCCAGGCCATGATGGTCTCAATTTTGGCCTGAAGGGGTTGCACCTTACCCCCGCCCTCCAAGTATCCCAGGTACACGACAGATCCCTGTCCAATCTGGCACTTGCTAGCCTTGATGGTCAGGCCAGCACGTAGCAGAGCCTGCAGCACCTCCTGGAGATGCTGCAGATGGTCCTTCCAGCTGCTGCTGAAGACAGCAATGTCATCCAGGTACGCAGCTGAGAAGGACTCCAAGCCAGACAGCACCTGGTTAACCAACCGCTGGAAAGTGGCCGGAGCATTCTTGAGCCCGAAGGGCATCACCCGAAATTGAAAGTGGCCCTCGGGGGTGGAGAACGCTGTTTTCTCCTTCGCTCCATCCGCCATGGCAATCTGCCAGTATCCTGACATCAAATCAATGGTACTGAGATACCGGGCTGCTCCCAGCGAGTCAATCAGCTCATCCGCCCGAGGGATCGGGTGAGCAGCCGTTTTGGTCACAGAGTTCAGACCCCGATAATCCACACAGAACCGAAGTTCTGGTGTGGTGTCGGTGGGGCCGCTTTCAGCACCAACACTACCGGACTGGCCCAAGGGCTGCTGGAATGCACGATCACCCCCAGCTCCAACATTTTGGCCAACTCACCCTGGATGCTGCTCTTGACCTTGTCGGACAGCCGGTAAGACTTGGTTTTCACGGGTGGGCTGTCCCCTGTGTCCACGTCATGGGTACACAGATGCGTGATTCCAGGCGTGAGGGAGAACAACGAGGCATACTGCTCCAACACCTGGCGGCAGTCCCTCTGTTGCTCCGGGGTCAAGGACGGGGAGAGGGCCACTCCCTCCACTGATCCATCCTTCTCCTGGGCCACCAGAAGGTCAGGAAGAGGCTCACTCTCTTCCTCCTTGCTCCCATCCGTCACTATGAGGAGAGCAAGCACAGATCGCTCATGGTGTGGCTTCAGGCGGTTGACGTGGAACACCCGATGGGGCTATCGGGGGGTCTTCAGATCAACGACATAGGTGGTCTGGCTTCGTCTCTCCACAATTTCGTACGGTCATGTCCACCGGTCCTGGAGGGCACTAAGCTCTCCAGGCTCCATCACCCACACCTTCTGCCCAGCATCCAACTACCCGTCGGAGCGTTGCGGTCATACCACTCCTTCATGACGGCTTGACTAGCCTCCAGATTGTCTGAGGCTTCCTTCTACAGCTTGGCCATCTGGCTGCGGAATGCCAGCATGTAGCAGACTATATCACGGGGAAGCTTCTTCAAAGTCTTCTCCCACCCCTCCTTCACAAGGCTGAGGGGCCCCCTAACGGGGTGGCCATAGAGCAGCTCAAAGGGGCTGAACCCGCCTCCCGTCTGCGGCACCTCGCAGTATGAAAACAGCAGGCAAGGGAGGAGGACGTCCCACTTCCGCCTCAAGTCCTCTGGCAGGCTCGGGTTTCATCCCCTTGAGGGTCTTGTTGAAGCGCTCTACGCGCCCGTTAGTCTGGGGGTGGTAAGGAGTGGAGAACCGGTAGGTCACTCCGCACTCCTTTCACATGGCCTGCATGTAGGCCGACATGAAATTCGTGCCCCTATCTGACACCACGACCTTGGGGAATCCCACACAGGTAAAAATCCCCATCAGGGCCCGCGCCACCACAGGTGCAGTGATGGTGTTCAGAGGGATAGCCTCTGGATACCGGGTGGCGTGATCCACCAACACCAAAATGAACCGGTGTCCTGAAGTAGTCGGAGGGTCCATCGGCCCGACAATGTCAATACCGACCCGCTCAAAAGGGGTCCCGACAACCGGGAGCGGTTGCAAAGGGACCTTCACTTTAGTCCCAGTCTTGCCACTCGCCTGGCAAGTCTTAGAGGTCTTGCAATAGGTGTCAGAGGCAACTCGCATCCTGGGCCAATAGAAATGCGGGACCAACCGTGCAAAGGTTTTGTCCTGTCCCAGGTGTCCAGCTAGTGGTATTTCATGTGCCAACTCCAGTAGGAAGGCCAGGTAGCATTGGGGGACCACTAAGGCCCTCGAGGACCCATGCACCGGAGCCTTAGGCTCACTGTTGAGAAGGCCATCCTCCAAGCGTGGGGCACTCTATCTGTGCCCGACAGAATTCCTCCCGGGTAGGCCCTCCTTCCACCCACCCCTCGGCAGGGGTCGGCAAGTCCCCCATTGGAACAACATACACCTCTGCGGACTCTGGGGTTACCTACGCGGGCTCCCCATTCATCACACGGGGCGTGTCCTCCACAACATCTTATTCTTGACCAGCATTGGGTTGGGCTGTAGTCTCAAGCTCCAACCCGGGTTGAGTTCTTTGCCGAGCACCCATGGACCTCGTGACCACGCAAGTCCATCCTGGTAACCCCAGCATCTCAGTGTGGGCTTAGAACTCTACTTCCTTCCAGGCGGTATACTCCAGATCGTTCCAGAGCAGACACTCAACTGGCAAGGCAGGGCTTACAGCAACTCTCAATGGGCCCTTGACTCCTCCCCACTCAAAGGGAACCTGAGCCACAGGATAGTGACTGACTCAGACTGCCGTCAGCCAACATGGCCGGATGGAATACGTCCGGGATCACTTGCTCCGGGGACACCAGCTGCCTCAACACTGTTGTCATGCTGGCACCTGTGTCCCTCAGAGCCTACACCTCCTGTCCGTTAACCTGCACCCTCTGCCAGTATTTGGCAGTGTTCAATGGTAAGGGCGTCACTGAGACCATCTCCCTGTCCCCGAGTGAGACCAAGTTCAGGCCTGTCCACTCCCCTCCCTTATCAAGGGGCAACTCCTTCCCCAGCGCTACAATAGCCACCCCGGGGCTCTTACCTCCTGTGGGGGCTGGGGACCTCTTGCGACACTGGGGGTCCCCCTGGTAGTATCCAACCTCCCCACACTCGTAGCACCGGACAGTTCTTGGCTGCTGACTCTTGTCAGGGTAAGTGGGCTTTAGGGAACCAGATTGAGGGGGGGAACCTACTCCTTTCCCAACCTGTCTATTTTGTGGGCCTCGAGAGAACTCCTTTCTTTTATCTCCCCCTCTCTCTTTTGGGGAAAACCCTGTCCATCTTTCGGGCCATCTCCCCCGCGTCCCTTGTGGGACACCCAAGTGCTAACCCAGGTATCCGCCTTCTCCCCAAGTTCACGAGGATTGGTCAGCTTGTCGTCCAGATGTTGGCGCAGCTCCGGAAAACATGTATCCCGAAGGTGCTCTCTTAAAAATAGATTGTACAGCTCTTCATAACTGATCACTTCGCTGCCATGCACTCAACCATCTAAAGCCTTCCGGGCATAGTCAAAGAAATCCAACCAGTTCTGTGTGTGCTGCTTATGGCTGCGGCAGAAGCTCTGCCGAAACCTTTCTAGGGTGAGGCCAAACTTCTTATGTAGTGCCTCCTTCATGGGGGTTAGTTGACTTGGTCCGCTTTCTCTAAGGTCAGGAGTGTTTCCTCACTACAGGCGGTATGTATCGGTAAAGGCCACCCCCCAGTAGCTCTCGGGCACCCCATGGGCTACTAAGGACATCTCATACACCTCCAACCACTTGTCAATATCATTCCCCACACTGTAACTAGCTGTCACCTCCTTTGGTAGATAGAACTTAGGTTCTCGTGGAACCTCTGGTACGCTGCCACCATTTGTATTCCCTTGCGCACCTATCTGCAATGCTCGCAGCTCCAACTCTTTTAGGTGAAGCTCGGGCGCAAGCTTCTTCTCTTTCATTGCTAATCTTTTTTCCTCTCTCTCTTTCTCCATCTTAGCAAGCTCCCATCTCAATTGTCCCTCCTCCCTCCTGTCCTCATACTCCTCTGGCGACGCACTCCTCCTAGACACAATACTGCCTGCCCCGGAACGTCTTCCTGGCAACACATTTTCACTCATATCAATATTCATTAGGTCTAGCTCTTTTGGTGTGCCCGCCTCCCCTGGTGCACCCTGCCCCTCATGTCCCCCATCCCCTCTCCCCTCTGGGTGGGCCATTAACCATGCCCTCAAGGCTTTCCGAAGCTCCTCTCCCTTGGCTCTTCGCCCAACAGACACCCCCATCCCCTGACAGAAGTTCCTCAGCTGCACCACCGTATAAGCTTCACGGTTGGCCAGCTCAAACTCCATTTTGACAGGTGGGGACCCAGACAATTTAAAGGAGAGACACTAGGACATAGGTAACAGGTCAAACCAGGAATCTACGCACTCACTTTAGACAGTGGAGGTCAATTTGGTAAGCTTGCATACACAACAGGTGTCCAATTGCGGTGCACACGGAATCATTGGAGGGTGCTGCACAACCACAGGTCCTTATCCCACCGCTGAACACCAATGTGAGAACTGGGGTCACCAATTCCACGAGGGTAGCTTGGCGCGAGCAGGAAGGCACCCGAAAGCTTAGGTGTAAAGTAGCAGTGTAGCACACACTCCCACTGAGACAGGAAAGGCATGCGATAAAGGACACCACACCAGCTTGTCTTTGAAAATCAATATACTTTTATCTAGATCAAATGCAGGGCTGGCAAATCATTCATTGTAATTAATTCAGCATTAACTCATTAGCAAAATTTCATTGTAGGCATATTGATTCATAGGACTCATGCAACATTTCATTATAACGGCATAGATATCAGTAAAACCATTCCTTCAACACACAGGTGTTATTTCATTAGGTCTGCATACCATCAACAATACCCTCAGCAGTTTTAGTGAAGGGAACAACAATTCCTATGGGTAGTTGAAAACATAGGTGAATAATTCATTCAAGGAGAACTCATGTAACATTCCATTAGGCAGGCTTCAGTAGTAACATGGGACCTCAGTGGAATCAATAAAGCAGGGTCTCATAGCTCCTGCGTGAGGGCAGTCTACCAAGGACAATCCCCTAACGAGGGGTTAATTCTATTATCACAACAGTCACCAAATGCTCACTGTGGGCTCTTGCCCAGTCCAGGGGTCCCTATCCGAACAACTGGGGCCAACGGGGCCCAACCACAGTTCCTCCCGCGGGGAGGGGCGGCCACGGGGCTCCCTCTCCGCTCCTCGGGGGCCCCGCTCTTCTCTCTGGCCTTCCGCCCTCCTCCCCGGGGGGATTTCCTGGGTCTTCGGCTCCAACGGGAGCCCTTGCGACGGTTTCCGGCTGGTGGGGAGGGTCCGACCCTCCTGCGGGTTGCACGCTGCTGGGGAGACCGGTCCCGGGCCTCCCGGTAGCTCCTTGGGCCCAGGGGCCAGCGATGACGAGGCGAAGAGGGGCGGCAGCCTCAACCAATGGCAGGACAGTGCTGATGTCGGCCGGGCCCCAGAGCCAATCCGAGGCTCGTCGGGGTGCGGCGCTGGCGGGGGCGGAGCCTGTGACAACGCCCCGGTCACGTGAGGGGGCTGGCGGCTTCAGGGCCTAGCGCGACCCAACTCTGCACTACGTCGGTCCTCTCCTGGCACCGGGGCCCACCGCGACTTTACACACCAGCGAAGGCCTCCACGGGCAAGCACCGGGCCGCGGCGGTGACAGCGAGGCCCAGACTGTTTCCCTATGACAAGAGGGCAGCACCAGCAATCCCCGGGCCATAGCGGTGATAGCGCAACTTCTCGGCTTGGCGCCCGGGCGGCAGCGGTGTTCCCCGGCCCCCAAAGGACTTCCAGACAGCGCGGGGCAGTGCAGGTAACCCAGGGCCACAGCGGTGAAGGAAATAGCGCTTTCAGGGGCACGGCGCTCAGGGAACACAGCAGCGCTCACAGCACTTAGGCCAGCAGCAGTGCTTAGGGTCACAGCACTTCTCAGGGGCACAGCAGAAGAGCGCTTGGAATGCAGTCTCTAGAAGGTTAGGCAGTTTAGCAACACAACTGGGACAGGACAGCACAGGGGGCACAGGCTCAGCAGGGGGGGGGCGTGGATGGAACAGTGCTAATACCTGGTTGATCCCCCAGCAGTCCTCCTTGTAAATAAGTGTTCTCTTGGTGCTTGATGGCTTCTGCGCCCTTCTCAGGCATTTCCTTCAGGGATAGGTGATAAGGGGGAGTTGAGTTGATGGCTTAAGGTCAGGCTGGTTCCTGTAGATCACTGCAGGTGGTTCCCGGGGTTCCACCCACGCTGGGCCACATCAGTGGGTTTGGTCGAGTCCCTTACTCAACTTAGAATGCAGTGCCTAGGCCCAGTCACTTCCTGTGGTATAGGTTCCTCCCCTAGGCCCTACCTCCTAAGACTCCGGCATAGGTTCCCCCAGGTCCAGTGATGCCCCAACTGACTAAAAGGCTTCCCTCCTTTCCTTAAATATCCCTAGGTCAGGTGACCACTCTCTAAGGCGGCAAAGTGAGACCCCTCCCCTATTCCGGAAGCTTCCATGAGCTTCCACAGTCTAGCTATGGGCAGAAAAGGCGGGCTGGCGTTGCTACAGTATCTTAAGGTCCCAGCCAGCTCCTGGCTACTAGGGTGCAACTAAAAAGACCACTCCGTAGTAGCAGGGGCCTGTGGCAGCCATGTTGGTAGGAGAGAGCACCTGCATCTTAGCACTGATTAGCAGAGGTAAGGTGCCAAGAGACCTAGGTCCAACAAAAACAAAGTGGTGGAAAAACAAGGCAAGGGCGAAAAAAACGGGGAAAGACCACCCTAGGGCTGACAGGTCTAACAGGAACCAGGATACCCACACCAGGGAACCTGGGTGCATAGGTGTGAAGTGACGTCGGAAACCATTAGGCCACAATGGAGGACTTCAGCAAAGATGCCGCTGGCGAAGAAGTTGAAAGAGACCCAAAGGTGGATTCAAGATGAGAGGTGCCTGCAAACAGAGGGACAGAGTCTATGCCACTCAGGAGTGACCAGGTAGCATGGAAGACAAATGCCCACCGATGTCGGAGATGCAGGAGTTGATGGTGCCATTGAAGTTTCAGCTGTGCAGACCAGGTGATGCTGTACAAAACCAGGAGTCAATCACTAGCTGTCGCACGTAGGATGTCAAGATCCAAGGTTTGTCGGTGTCTGGCAGGGCACCAACAAACCTTGGAAATGACAACCAACTTAGTCGTAGAAAAAGGTGCAGCGTTGGGACCAGCAAGGTCAAAGTGACTCACCATGAGCATGTAAATCAGAGCTGGCTTGAGCAAGCAGGGGAGTCCTCTGGAGCCAAACAAGACCCTTGAGACGACCCACAGGCCGGAGACACAGGAGTCACAAGAGGACCTCGAGTAGCTGACCAAAGGATGAAAGCCCAAGGTGCAGAGGATGCGGTGCAGGCAAAGATCTTGGCTGCAGGAGATGCTAAAGGCCACAGCTTCTTGGAGCCCGAAGAGCTCTTGAGGAGAGAGTCAGCAAGCCTTGGCAACAGCAATGTGACGCAGTGCACAGTGGTACTGCTCCAGCAGTTCTGATGAGGGATACTGACTTCAAACTTGCTGTGAAGACAGGGCAGGCCTTGAGGGAGTTTCAGAACCACCACCTGTGTTGAACCTTTCGGGAGTCCGTGGGGCTCAGGAACAGCAGACTGGTCACCTTTATTGCGGTGCCGACAGGGGAGGGACTCCTTTACCCCAAGGGAGATTGCTTCCGGCGTCTTGGATGTCCACAGACCTTGTGAAGAACCTGTATGGAGCACAGGCACAGACGCTGCAGAAGACTGGCAGGACGACGAGTTTAGGAGGAGCAGGAGTCTTCCCAGTTGCACTCTCAGATCCCAAAGGGAAGTCCAAAGTGCCTAGATGGTTTAAGTTGAAGTGGTTTGGAATCTGAATCTTGTCCCATGATGAATCTAGGGACCCACCGTAAGGAAAGGGTTGGGACGAATTAGGGGTGCCTCCTAGAGTAAGGGCTGGACAGTGGGGAGGCTACTCCCATGTTCTATGTCAAGTTTCACACCAGAGCATTAGCCAATGGCTCCCTGAACTGGTTTCAACTGGAGTATGAGGGGAGTGTACCAAATGTGCCCTTCAAAGGAGTCTAGTGGTGCTGGCAAGCACCCCCACCCTGTCACAATATGCTAAGTACTGTGTACAAGATGAACACACCTCCCGTTGACAGGAAATCTATTGAATTGCCTTCCCTTGCTCGAGCTTGGCTTAGCAGCAGGAGCGCAGATTCATGTCTCTGGTCAGCAGCAGCAACAGTCTGCTGTTCGGGTCTAAAAGACGTACCAGGAGCACCGAGGGCCTCCCAGAGGAACTTTACAGTGCATGGAATCATATATACCACACCATTTACAGTGTTGGGGTATGATTCCAACATGTTTGATACCAAACACAACAGGGTTCGTTACAGCCAGTTTAGAGATAGCCATTGCGTAATGACGCATGGCTACTCTATACATGGTAATGGCTGATGCACTTACAACCCGGGAGAATGGACTCTGAAGGTTTTAGGGGTGTCCTGCTTATGCAGGGGCACCCTCCCACTTATAACAGAGCACCCTGCCTTCAGGATTGCAAAGCCTGCCTTAGAGGTGACGTATAGGTATTAAGTGTAGAGACCTCAGATATAAGGGAACTTATATCTGTCATAAGTGGTGCCTGCACCAGCTTACGTAGGCTACAATGGCAGGCCTGCAGTAACAATTTGAGTGGTCTCCCCTGGGTGGCATAATACATGCTTCAGCCCATGGGGGACACCTAGAGTAACTATGCCCATATACTAGGAACTTACAAGTGGACACCAGTATCCAATCTGGAGTGTACCTAAGTACTCACCATATCTCATTTAGGGGAGAAGCACAGAGACTGGGATCCTGATTAGCAGGATACCAGTCACACTAGTCAGAAAAACATAGCAACACCAAGCAAAAAGTGGTGGTAAGCATGCAGAAGGATCCTACCTTCCTACAACATGTAAGACTCTACTGCCATGACCCTTCCCTAGGTTCATGGCCTCAGGCAAGTGTTTGCATTATTTACCATGCTCCAGGTGGTGAGGGTGGGAAAAACAAAAACAAACACCTAAGACACTTGCAGGAGTACACCAACTCCGCTTTCAATGGGGTTTCAATGCACTAAGAGCACCGTTTGTTAAACCCACCAGCACACTGGTCGAGGAGGTGGCAATTACAATATCTCACTAAGGTGATGGTGAAATTTGCCTTTGGTTAGTTGGTCACTCACGTTTTGGACTGTGGGACTACCAGAACAATATGGTGGTGGGATGGGTGGACTGGATTAGCCTTCTGACAATACCACACATGGAGACTGTATAATCATCATTAACTTTAGGTATCCTTATCGTGCTAAGCAAGTTTGAGCAATTCTTTACAACAACCTTTCCCTGCAAATGGTGTACTGCCTTAAGTTATTTTTTTACAGATATCTGCAAGTCGGATCTAGGCCGCCCTGTCCCCCACCCACCCTCCTGAGGTCTGACTTTTGAATCCCCTGCTCCAATAGATATATGCCACCAGCTGATCTTAATGATATGGACTGACATTATTCAAACTTAGTTGCCATCAATCCCCTGTAGGAGCACAGTATCTACTCTGGACTACAAGATGCACTTCCACAAGTGACTGGCAGGAACTCCTGCCTTCTAGGCCTAGCACTCCACGCTGAATGAGGGAAGGTAGGCACAAAGTTTGCAGAATACTGCTGATATTGCTGACGTGAACCATCATTATACACTGGAAATCTGCCACAGGCCCTGACATGGGGCACTGGAGAACAGCTGCCGACCAATTCGCTTCCAGCAAAAGCACCACTCTACATAACGAGGAGACAGGTGGACTCCGTATATTCCCAATCGCTAATGAATGGGATCAAATCTGCACAGCTTTGGCAGACTATAAGAAAGATGACCTTATGCCTACTTGAGCAATAAGCACCCCTCTGGATAGCTGTTAGCGTCATGATGCTTATACGAGCCCGCAACTTGTCATGACCCACTCAAAGGGGTACAGTGGGTAACTTCTGGTGGCATTCAGACCTGGTCATTGCGCTAAAGGACTCTACCCACATCCCGCCATCACCCCTGGCAGCTGGCTACTGGCGATGTTTGACACTCACATACACATGTGAACACTATTACCCCTGCTGAACCAACCCATATAGGTATATCATTCCAGTCATCGTTGCGAACCCTCGCACCCCCCTCCTACATACATATACACACACCCTCCCAGCAGCAATTGGGGATTTGTTTATTGCTTTCTGTTGTGGTTCATACTTGCTATATTCTTAATTAAACTACCAATACATATACGAGCAGTCATCTCCCTCTCGAGAAACTGAATGCCATCACTCAATAGTTCCAGGAAACATTAATACCGTCTGATGAAGGCTGACGCATTGCAAAAGCACTAACTAACTCAGCATCGACTCTCATTAGTGGGATTCCACTTTTGAGACTTCATCTTTGAGTATTTAACACAGGTGTCTCCAACCAGTTGCTTGTGAGCTATCAGTAGCTCCCAAAGACACTTACAGAGTAGCTTGCAGCCTTTAATTCATTTGTATATAAGCACAGGGTCACATTTTTAATGTTTATTTAACATTATTATCATCGAGCTGCAGATAGCAGGGCCTGATAATGAACAGTGCTGGAGTCAGATTTATGGGCGAGGGCACAGAGATTAGGAACTCCAAAATGGAGGTATTTAACTTGTAAGTAAAAGTCCTTGTCAACTATATATTGAAGCTGAGAACAAAATGATGTTTCTGAATGCTTTTAAATGGGAGAACATTAAAATAAAAAGTTAGCTTAATAATTAGCTCTTACTTTTAATGTTCTCCCATTTCAAAGTGTCACACTGCATTTACAAGCATATAAATGCCATATTTATAACTAATGTCATTTTTTCCAAATGGGAGAAATTTAATGCGAAGAAAACGTTTACTATGAAACATCAAGTATTAATGTCTTTCTCCACTTTCAATTAAGCCAAATATATCCTAATGTTGTCTGAAGCATGTTTCTTCACTTGAAATTCATCCCATTCAAACAAAAGCATTTTTCTGTTATAAATATAGTACCATGTCTGCAGGACACTGGGCGCAAGATGCTTGGTGTTTGTAAATGTGACACTTTGAAATGGGAGAAAATTTAAATGATGAGCTTTATGGAATCAATTTAAACAAGGTTAACTCTTCAGTCTAATTTTCTCGACACAGTACCATATTTGTAAGTGAGAAATACTTCCAATTTTAAGTGGGAGAAATTTAAAGTGCAGAAAAATTTTGAATATTGTGAACATTTTTGCAGATTATTTTTCTGTACTTTCTTTTTCTCCTATTTGTGTTATACATGTAACAGTGCCACATATGACAAATGACAAAATGAATGTCATGTGCACAAGCAAATAAGACAGTCTCTTAGTCACCTGTACACATATATCCCATTCATATTCATTGTTGTATGTACTTTATTCGATATAACAAATATCATAAAAGCATAAACAAAGGGGATTTAACAATAAAAGTTCATCGTTTCATACACCTATTGCACATGAAAATAATTGTCTAAAAAATCCAATAAAAAAAAGAGCACAGTATATACGATAAAAACAGACATCATCAGCTGAAAGTTAGATAGTAAAAGTTTTGGGCCTTTGGGCCACTAGCTCATACTGACCTTTAGCAGCTTAGTACGTGTCCACCAGGTGCTGCCTAGGTATTTAGCTACTGCGCAAGTCGTGCCAATGGAAGAAGTGTCCCTTTTGAATGAACGAAATGCTGCCCTGTAATCCGTAAACCCCAAATTCAAGCAATTAGGTTTCAACCATTTCCTCCTGGCAGCCCTATAAGCTGGACACGCGAAGAGGAAGTGGAGAATGGATTCTGAGGGCTCTTGTCAACCAGGGCATCTCACAGAAGTTGAACACTGATTTCTCCAACCCGCTACCATTACATTAAGGGGGAGAGTTCCTAGCCTGAACTTCATATAAAGCGTTCTATCTCGTGGAGATTGTATGTAATCAAGATAATGTTCAAATTTAGCATCAGGCTTGTGCTCTAGAAATTGTTCTGTGAGGGTCCCCCAGTTTGATTTTCGGGCCTCTTCCCCTTTTACCCATTCCCGGGATACCTTCTTTACAACTTTCTTGATTGGTGGGGTCTGGCCTGCCCATGTTTCTCCAAACCCAATTTCCGTAACCAGCTGCCTTAATTTGCAGATCCATTTGATCTTGTTCCCTGAGTCTAGGCTAATGATCTCGCTCAGTGCAGCGGCGTAATTGGCCAGTTCGGGGGTCCTTCTTAATCGCACCCAGAAAAGTAACGGTCGTAGTCTTACAATATTTGTGATGGAGTGCTTCCCATGGTCTTTGCGGAGTGGTATCAGGGGGGTGGAAAGAGGGAGAGAGACCAACCCTCTATAAAACGTATTCTCTGATCTTTCCAGGTCGCTTACATTCTCAAATCCCCAGACTTCCGACCCGTAAAGTGCTGAGGGCAGTGCTTTACCGTCATAGACCACGAGGGCCGGGCCTACTGGTCTGCCAGATGAGCGCTGCTGCTCTCTTAAAATTGCTCCTGCCACCCGCTTGTGGTTGAGAATCATTTTGGACAGATGGGTATTCCATTTCATCAAATTGTTCATCCTGATACCCAAACAGTCAAATGACTCTACGACTTCCAAGGGGGCGCCTTTAGATTAATACTATTCCTAAAACGTTTGGATGGAGAAAGTATCATCAGTTTCGTTTTGCTGGTATTAATCGATAGACCCCGTAGATCGCAAAACTGACTAAACCTGTCTATTAACTTTTGTGAGCCACTGGGGGTCTTTGACACAAATAGGGTGTCATCGGCGAATAGGAGGGTGGGGGGTTTCTCCCCAGCCAGGGTTGGGGCATCTGCTGGAACCTCTCTCAGATGGTCTATCCCCCCGTTAACGAAGAGGGAGAAGAGAGTTGGAGCCAAAACACAACCCTGGCGAACCCCCCTATTCACTGCCACCCTTTCAGTTAACTGTCCTTGGTTGCCCCACCTGATTCTGGCATAATTCCCCTCATGGAGACGTTTGGCGAAATTGAGAATCAATGGCGGGATCCCCAGATCAGACAGTACTTGCTAAAGCTTGGCTCGTGGGACCAGGTCGAATGCGGTCTTGAGGTCCATAAAGGCAGGTATAAACTACCTTTCCCAATAGTCACTACTTTCCAGTGTAGCATACAAAACCTGAACACTTGGTCCATCGTACCTACTTTCTTTCTAAACCCAGCCTGGAAGTGCGAAAGGACATTTTCGTCATCCATCCATGACCTTATCCTCATTAGGAGGACCCTGCCAACCACTTTTTTGTGTAACGTTGAATAAACTAATCGGCCTGTAGTTGGCAGAGTCCTCCCTGTTACCCTTTTTATATATTGCAACTACCTCTGTGCCCTTCCAAGAGTCAGGGGTGGCCTCTCACTACCAGATTCATTACAAGCAAAATAAAATCAGCCCACATTTTTACATCCTGTAGCAGTAGATCACCCGGGAGGCTGTCGGGACCAGCCGCCTTTCCTGCGGCTAGTCCAGCTATTGCAGATGACACTTCAATTAACTCAAAAGGTTCAACTGAGCTGGAGCCCTCTAGCGAGTAATCTATTCTAAATCCCCCAGTTGTTAATGAATTATTTTCACTGTGACCTAACAATATATTTCCAGTGTCACAGTAGAGGCCGAGAAAATGGGCGTGCCATTCGTGTTCACTGATGTGATTTGGGATCGGATCTGAACCCTTCCGAATATCTTTGTTAAGTATTTCCAAGAACACAGCAGTATCTTTTAAAAGGGAAGCATCTTTAAGTTCCTGCCAATGTTGTTCTTCCCAATTACGCTTGACTAGCTCTACTGCCCTTGCATACTCTTTCCTCGCTATTCTAAGCAAAGGGGGGTTATTAGTTTGTAGACCTGCAGAAAGGCTACGCCTCTTTTCCCTGCAAACGTCTGAGTACCACAGGTTAGAAGGCCTGGGAAGTTGTTTTTTTAGGGTACTCTGATTGCTAGGGTCCGGAATGGTAAAAAGCTTTCCCAGTTTGTCTATCGTCTTCTGATACAATTCAGGAAAGGGAGAGTTCTCTATAGCCTTTGCAGCGACGCTGATTAACTCTAGCTCTTTGGACTTCTGCTCTATGAGCTCGCTTATACTGTTCAATTTGTCCTCCTGATGAGCCACCTTATGCCATTTCAGGCGGCGGTTGCAATGGGAAGGGACTACCTCTTTTGTTGTCAACCTCACTGAATTAGAGGGCTTGGAGACAGCCCATTTGTTTATTAATATCATACAGAGGGGATTGTGGTCACTATCCTGGGTTGGTTTTACTTCCATATCTATGAGGTCCCCCCAGAGCCGGATATCGAGCAGGATATAATCAATCCTTGAAGGACAACTGATCCTATTATATGTGTTGGTTCCATTTGGATCAGAGCGAGTCCTTCCATTTATTGCTCTTAAGTTGTGTTCCATGGTTAGAGCATTCACTTGAATAGCCCTTTGTGACCACTTTTTGATTGGGGGTAGGCTGAGCGGTGGAATGGCAAATTTACTGTCTTGGTCCCCAGTGCCCAGCACATCCTCCCCACTTAGCGGTTCGTATGCGCAGTTAAAGTCCCCTGCCACAAGGATGACAGAATTGGGGGAGGGGAGATAGACAGTTCCGATTCTAAAAGTGCTAAAGTGGCCGATAACTGATTCCCGGGAGATCCCCTGGCATACACATTGAATATCTCCAAATTAGGACCATTTAGGGGACCTTTCACTGACAGATGTAAAATGTCGTTTGATGGAGTGGTATGCATAACAATTGACCAGTTTAAAGAAATACTTAGCCAAATAAAGAGACCTCCCGATGGACGCCCCCTCCCCGGGCTTATAGCTGGAATGGAATAGGTGGCAAATCCAGGTTTATATAAGGGGACCAAGCTCCAAGTCTCCTGGAACAAGCAGATGTCTTGGTTATCAATAAAATCGTTTCACTCTGGTAGCAACCTTTTTTTTTTGTAAACCTGCTATGTTCCAGGAGAGAAAATGGATAACTCAAGAGCTTCTCTCAATCCCAATGGGCACATCATTAGTGAACCCCCCTCCTCACTACCAATCCCTAGCCCACTAGGACTGGCAGGCTCATCTCCCTTGAGCCCGTCCTCTGTTTCCTTGCGGGAGTCTGATGACCGGGCCTTATTCAGTCAATCCACTGCACTTAGTCCAGACTCTCTCCCCACCCACCCGGGGGGACGCGGTGCGGAACTCCAATTCTACCAGGTTCTTAGCGATTGTATCATTAAATAACTGTATCTTGATACAGTCAGTCTGAGAGTTACCCAGCGAAATCCTCCTTACTTTTGCCATTTCCTCCCTTATTACCGACCTGCAGCCCCTTACATATCTTGTCCAATGTATCACTTTATTCTGCAGTGAACCGCTACTTTCATAGCTTGAATTACTCGTGAATTTTGGAACCTTTGTCATGTAAATTGTGGGAAGGGGTTTCTCTAAGGGGGTTATTCCCATGTGTGGGCCAGATCTAGGTGGGATACCCTGGCCTTCCCTAATTGTTGTGATGCCTTGCTTCGGTGAGTTGTCGATCCAATACAACCTGTTTGGTTCCAGAAGGTATGCCTTGATCGCACTGGGAATTTAGGTTTCAAGAGATCTAAACCTATCGGGCTTTGCCTATGCATGAATATATTGCCCTAATGCGGACCTCAACCCTACCCCCTCAGTGACCCCCACCAAAGACCTGTCATGTAACCTGCGGGGAATAGGAAGTAATGGAGGAGCGGGGATAACAAACTGGCTATACCCACGGTCAGAATTAGATGATGCTGAGGGGGGTAGAGATGTCTTTACGAATATGACTGAATGCATGGAATTAGATGATGCTGAGGGGGTAGAGATGTCTTTACGAATATGACTGAATGCATCCACCTTCTCTCTCAGATAGCTAGTTCTCTTTCGAGCAGATCTACTCTTTGTAGTAGAGTACTATTACTTGAGCAAGATCTACATATCACTGTGCTACCAGGAGATTCTGCGGAGGTTTCTATGCTCAAGATATTATCCCTTATACCCTCTTCTATTAATTCTAACGCTGCGAATCTATTTGAGCACGATAGTTGGACAGCTGTTGTATCTTCTACTAAAATCCCTTTGTGCTTGTCTCCTGATCTTATACTGACATTTTGCGCTGAAGGGGAGGTTACTGGAACTCCCTCCACTTCTCTTTGGACTTCGCCGATGATTTGATTTTGAGGTGCTTTCTTGTTAAAAATTTAAGGGATTACTCTTCTATGCGCCCTACCTATCGCTTCATCCAGTATATTGTTATCGGCGACTGGGACAGTTGAGGTTTTACCCCCCAAGACTTCCTCACATTCATTTACAATAGCTTCAATCCGTGTTAGGACATAATTACTAGCCGCTTACAGTACTTTCTTTGGTTTCTTCCCTCTTTTGGTTGAAATTGTCCCGCCCCCCTCCAATGTCGTTCTTTTGACCATGGTTTAGTACAACGTAAGGGAAGGGACAACTTCTCGATGTTCAGCAAAGTTCTCTTAGCCCCAAATAAACTGGAAGTTAACACAGAAAACAATCTCAAAAGAGTCACCACTCAGCCTGGGCCACTAGCAGCAAAAAAGTACCTTATTTTTGTCCATAGGACCCGCTGTCCAAATGAATGAGGGGGGGCCCAGCCCGGCCTCCTTTGGCCCCTGATGGCCACAGATGGCCAGCCCTTTGCCCGGGCTTAGCCCGGCGCGTCCCGCGTAACGTGGAGGGTAGTTGATTATATCCGTCCCCAGTGAAGTTCTAAAGGTGAGCGTGGGAGGGGCGGCAGTCCGTTTTCAGCCCTGCGGCAGCCTGGTTGCTGTAGGCGCCGCTCTCCTTGCACCAGCCATGCGTCTCCCGCAAAGCAGGAGGCGCGAGGAGTTTAAATGCCCCCAGTGAAGTTCTCCAGGTAAGCGTGGGAGGGGCTGGAGTCCGTTCTCAGCCCCGCGGCAGCCTGGTTGCTGTAGGCGCCACTCTCCTTGCACCAGCAATGAGTCTCCCGCAAAGCGGGAGGCGCGAGGAGTTTAAATGCCCCCTGTGAAGTTCTCCAGGTGAGCGTGGGAGGGGCGGCAGTCCGTTCTCAGCCCCGCTGCAGCCTGGTTGCTGTAGGCGCCGCTCTCCTTGCAGCAGCGATGCGTCTCCCCATTCATATTCACACGTGTTCATACATTTCCAAAGACCACGCTCTCACTGACACACATAAGAGCCCTGTCATAGTGCCACCAGTCAAAGTATTTTGTTTAAACAGTAGTACCTGGCTCTATGGACATTAGGTTTAAAGTCAATTAAGCTGGGCGTGGGGGTGTCTGGTAACAATGTGAGCGTTGCTAGCCTCCGGTAGCTCATGACGACTTTCCCTGATCAGAGGTAGCTCTAACTACAGAACAGGCTGGAGATGCCTAGTGCAACCAATGCTTTGCCCAATCTGATGCTCTATAAATTCGGAAAACCTAATAGCATGAATTGAAAAATAACCATTAGTGGCAGGACAGCAGCGTTAATGGTATGATGCAGTTTAGAAAATCTGTCCAAGATAGTACTGGCCCAATTTGGCCACAGCTTCATATAACTCGAGAAAGCTGCTGTTAGGGCTGTATTTATTAATTAACAACAGTAAACCACTAACAATTGGCTTGACATTCAAAGGATGCTATCTGTGGATTATGATTAGAACATCTGACAAGTATTTGTAAAGCCCAGCAAAGTATGTATTATTCAACCTAGAGGCACCAAGGGCAAATGCTTATTGTTCTCCAGGTGCATGCCCTGGAACTTCACTTTGTGAGTGTTTTAGCTGTTAGTAAAACAATGTCCCTTCAGCATCATGAGCCCTCGTCAGATCTACCCTTTTTAGAGAAGTTCTGCACTTTTAAGAGGAGTGGTACTGAACAAATTCTGGGCCATATTTACAATGAAAGTGACTCAGTGTGCCGCAAGCCAATTTGCTGCGCTGCACTGAGTCACTTTCAAAGCACAGGGATGCGACATATTTACAACTATATGTCACATCCCTGTGCTTTCGCCTGCGCACAATCGGCTGCCATGCACCGGCGCATGCACCCTTACACCATGGTGTAAGAATGCCTGAATCGCGGGAGATTTATTTTGTGCAGGAAGGGAAACCTTCCTGCACAAAAATAATCAATTGAGGTGATTTCCTCTTTCCATTCGTGCTGTAGAATGCAGCACTTATTGAAAGAGGAAAAAATGAGGAGAAATGTAAAGATTTCTCCCCATTGCGCCCCTAGGGTGGCTAGCATTCTGACGCATTTCCAGGTTTACGATTTTTCGTAAATCTGAAAATGCATCAGAATACATGAGTGTTACGTGGGAACAGCCACAGCAATACCCATGTCATGCTCCTTACACGCAAAGTGTTGCGTGAGAAGGGGCGATATTTACAAGCACACGTAAAGCAACGCAGGATGTCCAGGCAAATATCGGGCAGCAGTTTGTGCAGCAGGTGCGTCACACAACATAACGTACCGGCGGCGCAAAGGCTTGTAAATAAGCCCTTCTGTATGTCCTACAATCAAGGGTGACGCTAAACTTCCTGTCAACAACTGGAGCCATAGATTAACCATGCAATAATCAGCACCCATCATATTTTGTAGATTTCCCGATTTTAAATCATACATTGCCTGTAGCGAGTTCAAATCCATGCAGTCTTCCTTACCGTGCAAAACACTCAGACAGTGTGTCTTTACAATTTCAAAACTGCCCAATGTCAAACACAGGTCTCTTTTTAGCTATTTAGTTCGCTCATGGGGGGCATTTTCATTTCGGCGGCTCGGCCTATTTCTGTCCCAGTCCGAACCTGCCCTACTCCGGACCTTCATGGATGGGCTGCAGCCATTTATTATTCATAGGTCAGCACACACCAGTTAACACATCAGATTCTAAACAGATTCTTGGCCTCCATCAATGAACATCTGGACTAAAGCCAGGAGAGAACATGAGCGCTGAAGTCTCAAAAGTTTCTACCTTCAAATACTGGCGCTGGCTAAAAAAAGTGTTTATTTCAGCACCGTGGTATTCACGGAAATTTGCACAGCTCTGCTTTCCAAAGCTTGTTTACAGTAAGACTCACAAAAGCGACCAGTTGTAGGGCGTCACGACTGCAAGGAGGGATCTTTCATTTTCATAAAAGGAGCGCAGCCAACAGATGAACACGAAGTATTGATAATGATTGTAGAACTCACACATAATTTAATGCAGCACACATTAGTGAACCATGCCTCCCTTCCCTGCAGTATCTGACTTAGTAGACAGGACATCCCCCGCCGGACAACACAATTCAGAAACCGAAAGTCCAATCCTTCAGCTTTACAAAACAGAGAGCAGAACGATCGAAAGTACTGTAGGATAAGAACCGAACTGTGAAGGACTTACCTCCCTTGCCAGGTGACCAGTAGCTGCTCTCTCTCCTCTTGCCCTTTTTGCAAACTCAATGGAAAATCAACCACGAACATTCGGACTGGCACAAGTCCGGTACGCGGAAGTAAAATCTCATTGGGTAAGAGGAAATGAGAGGACTGCCTGAATGAACGTGACGAGACACTGCCACCTAGCGCTAATAGGGAGAATATTTCTGTGCAGCTGTTTCTCAGAAGGCTCCTAGGCAGGGCCACTTGAATTATGCGATAGTTGGGGCCGCGGCGTTTTTCGCGTGATTTTAGATCTGCCATATTTACCATACAAACCATCATCTGCTGCATAATGTGTAGATTTTGATTAAAAAAGGAATTTGTTTCTAGCTTAAACGGTTCAAAAGTTACTAAAAATGAAGCAACGTGTTCGCACAGTGGAAAGCTCTTTGCAAATGTTAATTAGCCATATTTCTGTTTCTTCTTGCGATATATGGGTGTTAAACTGATACTAATGAAGTGCACCCCAATGCCCAGACAGTGTGAAAAAGTGTCAAAATGTCAAAATAATGAAGTAATACTTGTGGTGACCGGGTCACCACAAGTATTTCAGATACATGGGCATCTTTTGGGGGGACACGTTCAGGTTCTTCTTGTACACCACGCAAAGTCTCTTAGTCTCTGGCTAGGGGTCGGATTAGGCCGGAGACCATACTTCTGTCTCCGGGGGTTCTTCCTTTCTTCCGACTCTCCTGTGTTTGCCACTTGACTTGCTCCATTACTTTCCACGTTCTGGCCAGCATTCATCTCTGCTGGCTTACTCCTCGTCGGTGTTGGCGCTTTCTCCGGTTGATCCGCGGGGGTCTCCGCAGCCGCGGTTTCTTCTCCCCACTCCAACTCTTCGGTCAGCGGATCCTCTGATTCCAGATCCCTGGCGACTCGTTTGAACCAGGATGTTTTTCTTGTCACCACTCGGGTTCCCCGCATCAAGGACACCATGGTTCCTTGGGTGTTGACCACTTCCCACACCTCGGGTTCATACGGGGTGCGGTACTTCCAGTTTGGACATCGGTCCTTCATTACCACCCGATCTCCAACTACGATGTTCATGGGTTGAGCCCTTCGGACCTGGCTGGCCTTGTCATTGGACAGCTTCCTTCTTTGTTGTGCGGTGTTCTGGTCCAGTACTGGGGGACTCCAGGATGGGCCTGCCGGCACGCAGTCTCTGAGAGCTCTTTTGAACATCAGATGCGCTGGAGCGCACCGTGTGGTGCGGTGCGGGGTCTGGCGATATGCACCGAGGAACTGTGAGAGGCATTACTCGGCGTCTTCCCCTTTCTCCACGCCGATCCGGAGTGCTTGGTTTAGGGTGTGCATAAACCTTTCTACTTCCCTGTTGGCTTGGGGCCACTGTGGGGTAATTTTCCTGTGCCTGATGCCATGAGATGCCAGGTATGCCTGAAATTCCTTG
Source organism: Lissotriton vulgaris (assembly GCF_964263255.1). Lineage (NCBI taxonomy): Eukaryota > Metazoa > Chordata > Amphibia > Caudata > Salamandridae > Lissotriton > Lissotriton vulgaris. The sequence goes on from NC_141689.1 coordinate 730,447,495, forward strand.
CCCTGGAATGGTGGGCCGTTGTCCGACCGTATTTCTTCTGGCAGGCCCATCATCGCAAACGTGCGACCCAGTACTACCTTGACATGGGCAAATGCTGTTGATGGCACCACTTCCACCACAGGAAAATGCGAGTGTGCATCGATGAGCACCAGCGTGTTCCTCCCGTCCGGGAACGATCCAAAATCTACCCTCAACTTAGTCCACGGGTCCGGACATGGATCCTCTGTGATCACAGGGTGCGGTGCCGGGGCTCCACTCGTGATTGTGCAGGAATGACAGTTGCGCACCGCTTCCTCCATCATCATATCCATTCCAGGAAACCATACTTTGCTCCTAAGTCTGGCTTTGGTCTTAAACGCGCCCTGGTGTCCTTGGTGTGCCAGATGGACAACCTCCTTCGGTAGGCTTGTCGGTATCACGATGGAGGCGCCTTGTAGTATGATTCCATGGGGGCTCATGCTAAGCTTGCTCTGAGCCCTCCACACTTGCTGCCGGAAACACTGTTCTTCTGCTGTGAGGGAGCTGACGCCATCCAGGAAACGCTTTCAGTTCCGGGTAGTCAGTGTGTCTTTCACCTTTGCAAGGCATTCATCCAACGCCGTGGCTCTATGGCTCTACCAATGTCTTCCAGCGTAAGTGCGATGGGGCAGGCTTCCTGCGAGATCATCTGGACGAATTCTTCCACGCCATCCGGGTCTACCTCCGCTGATGGCAGCATGCCCATCCCAGGGTGCCTTGACAGGAAATCGGCTGGATTGTCAGCTCCTGGCCAAAAATGTACTTCAAACTGATACGTCTGCAACTGCACTGCCGATCTTTCGATCCGCGGGGGGTGAGTCTGGCAGTGCCTGCGAAGAGGGGAACTTATGGCTGTAGAGGTACAAATAAAAATGTTGACATACCCATTTTTTCGCCAGAGCCTCGCGTTCTATTTGCGCATACCTCATCTCTGTGGCTGTCAGCGCCCGGCTGGCGTATGCTGTCGGGACCCAGTCTCTGGACTCCGTCTCCTGCATCAAAACCGCCCCTAGGCAAACCGGACTTGCGTCGACTACAACTTCGGTGCGTTGGCTTGGGCGGAAATAGGCCATCACCTGATCATCAATGAGTACATCCTTGACTGCTTGGAACGCTACGTCTTCCTTCGCCGACCACACCCATGGGTGTCCAGCCTTCGTCGGAGCCCGGAGGGGTTCAGAAATGGAGGCCAGATTGGGGAGGAAGCGGCCACAGTAAGTGGCCATCCCCAAAAAACTTCAGACTTCCGTAGCCGTTGTGGGTCTTGGTGCGGAGCGGATGGCCTCTGATTTCCGTAGGTCAACCTTCAGACCGTCTCTTGAGAAAATGTAGCCAAAGAAGTCTACTGATTCTTGGTAAAAAGAGCACTTTGCTCAGTGTAAGGTGAGCCCATTGTCTGCCAGACGTTGTAAGGTGGCTCTGAAGTGGACGTGGTGGTCTTCAAGGGTCTTGGAAAATACCAGAATATCGTCGCTTAAGTTGATCACACCGGCTAACCCAGATAGTGCCTCTCATATAGCGTTCTGGAACACCTCCGCCACGGAGGAAACGCCAATGAAGTAGTGATCTAGCCTACCAATCCATGACCGCCATCGGGCCGCAGCGGTGGACGGGTCCAAGAGCTTGCTGAAGGGTGGCAAAGGGGCGGCGGTGCCGTGGCCGGGTGGAGCAGCGACGGGCGGATTCGCAGGTCCAGGGGCCTGGGCCTGGGGCGCTGCTTGCAGTGGTTGGGGGACCTGTAAGACGGCCGGGGGAGCAACTGCGGCTGCCCCCGGGGCGTTGCCTTGGGCGGCGGCGGCCGGGTCATTCATCCTTCCTAGGCGGTGCAATCCTTGACAATGGCCGGTTTGCGGATGTGGGGAGCCCACCCTTCAGACAGTCACATCGTTGATGTACGTGGCGCTTCCTTTACTGCGCCCTGTCTCTACAGAGCTGCCCAGCTGCGTATCATGCTCTTATGTTCGGTCATCCGAACCTTCACCTTCCTTGCAGTGCGTCCAACATAAACAAGTCCACATGGACACTTGATCGCATAGATTAAGCCACTAGAATTACAGTCTGATGTGTGCCTCAAGGTGATCTTCTTGCCTGTATGTGGATGCGCAAAAGTATTCCCTACCAATACTAAGAACTTGAAATCATGTTTGGCAACACATTGGCATGAGAGGGGTCACACCATACCACAATTGAAATTCACTGTATTAGAGAGAGTGGTGGTCAAACCACATGTTGACACAATGAAACTGTTGGCTCAAAGAGAGACATACTGGATTAAGTCCCTTAGGACGTTGACACCCTATGGGCTAAATGATAAGATCGAAATGATACATTTCTTGTAAATTGGCATTACAACAAGAGTGCTGTTTTTATTAATTCAACTGTTTTTTGTAACTTAGTGATTTTTCATATAATTGCAGGTACCTGTTTATAGTTTACATTTTGCTTATATATATTCTGTATTGTATATGCTCAATAAATCTCACCAACAACACTTGGTCACGCACGCAACAGGCATTATTATTAATATTTTTTTAGGTAGGCATAATTTTAGGTAGAGTAGCGCCAGCGTTAGTTTATTGTAAGCGCCATTTTGGATAAGTACGAGGCGGTGAGGAGTCCGTTTTCTATGTTTCATTTAGTATGATGTCAGACGCCGAAGACCGGCGTCTCGAACTCGGCTCAGTTCGAATATGGAGAGCTAAACGGGAGAACCTGAGAGGCACGCATAATCTTTGAAGAGAGAGGTGAGATATTACGGAGGTTTCACCTTAGCATGAGGCGGCTAAAATTCAATGCGATTCTTAGGAGGCATCCTGTGTTTATATTTCAGCGTTAAAACACCAGCACAAGAGAGAAAGAGCTGTATGATTTAGACGCGTGTTTAAAAAGACCGAGTAAGTATCGGGTGTTTTGGTTTAGGACAAGCTCACATAAAAGATTAGAGGAAACATAGAAAGGATAAAGGTTTTCTTTGGTGTTGTTGCTTTGTAGAATAAGAGCAGTTTGGCATTTCATTTTCGTGTTGTTACAAGTGAAGGTAAGAGTGCACGTTTGTGTCACTTTGTAAACTTGGGGTTATTAGGTTACACACTTGGTTTTAGTTGGCAATTTGCACGTGCATGTAGTGATGAGCATGTGGTGGCAGTATTGACGTCACACCATGTTTTGGATCAACAGGTGGCAGGTGAACTTTGTTGAGCATGATTTTTTACTGTATAAATTAACGCAGTTTCACTATATAAGATCTTCTGGTTTCTATTCACAACAAATGGTTGTATGAATATTGAAAATGTTTTCTTTTATATAATTGTGATAGATGTTTATGTTATTTATAGCGCATTCCCCTGACGAAGGTGCATACCGAAATGCATTGGGACATGGCTTCATGAGTTGTCTGAGGAATCTATATTTTTCTATGATGGATAAAGAAGAATAAATCTATTTTGAAGAAAGGAAACATAAAGCATTGTTTGAAGAAAATATATTTTGGTGTTTCTTTATGTTTTCAGCCTAATGTGTATAAATGTTGATGCAATTTTTTGAACAAGTATATTTCAACTAATTGTTTTTTTGATGTAATATTGTTGAAAAATGAGTAGACAAAACAAAGGTTAAAACTCAACACGCAATTGTGTGTACGTGAACAGTGCACCCCATATCACAGGTTTCTGTGAATTTACTGTAATTTGTACCAACTTGACTAGGGGCTAGTCAAGATATGGGTTAGCACCATTTATAATTTTGTTTAAATTCAGATTAAGGAGTTAAAACAGGAGTGCTTAGCACATAACATTACTGAACATTTCACTTTCAGTGTCGCCACGGGGCCAGAGAGGGGTGACAGCACAGTGCTCACGCTCCCACGTGTGCCGTTGGTCAGAATGCTTGACTCGAGGCGTCGCTCGCGGGGGCCGAGACGTCCCCTCCCCTTCACGAGGGCTTGTGCAGCTCCGGTTCGCGCTGCATGAAGCGCGATCTTCGCCCCTTGCACGCCGCCGCGTGAGAGCGGGGCGCAGCAGGCAGACACACGGCTGGGGACAGCGAGGCGGCGTGGCGTTGTGGGTGGCAAACGCACACACGCGCCCACCTCTGTGCAGGAAAGAGCTTACCTCTGCGCTGACGATGCTGCCTCAGCACAACCTCCACACCGCAGGGCCACCCAGCGGGGCACGGCAGCCGCACGCGGCCGGAGTGTGTGTCCAGGCCGAGGCAGCGGCTTAAGCGTGTGGAGCACAAGCGCCATGACCGCGGGGCCCTGGGTAGGGTTACCACGGTGCTGGCAAATGTGGCATGGGCTAGAACTGCCTCGTCGCCAGTGTTGTGACCGGCTGGCGGTCACGCAGGTGGTGAGGGCCGCAAGGGATTGGGCCTACTAATGAGCACCTATTCTTAGGACACCCCCGCGCCGCACGGCCACCAGCTGTAGCGTGTGCTTCCCGCCTGCCGCTGCCCTCAGCCTCGCTGAGCCTTCCTGACCACGCCCCCCGCCGTCGCTCGGTGTTGTCTCCAGCTTTCACTGTATTTGTTTCTGTAATTAAGTCGGTCTCCTTGTTATTTAGCCCTTTGCCTGTTTATTTCTTGTGCCCCCCTGTGCAGTTTCCCCTGCAGTGCCCCCTGCGCCCACCCGCCCCGCTCCCCGCCGCCGTTAGTGCCGACACGCCCCCTTTCCTTCTGTGCCCTCCCCGCTCCCGCCTCCCAGCTGCTCCTCCCTCCCTCGCACTTGGCCATAAATGGCAACCATGCGGCGCAGGTGAGTGTGACCTTTTCTTAGGACACCCCGCGCCGCACGGCCACCAGCTGTAGCGTGTGCTTCCCGCCTGCCGCTGCCCTCAGCCTCGCTGAGCCTTCCTGACCACGCCCCCCGCCGTCGCTCGGTGTTGTCTCCAGCTTTTACTGTATTTGTTTCTGTAATTAAGTCGGTCTCCTTGTTATTTAGCCCTTTGCCTGTTTATTTCTTGTGCCCCCCTGTGTAGTTTCCCCTGCAGTGCCCCCTGCGCCCACCCGCCCCGCTCCCCGCTTCCCACCGCTGTTAGTGCCGACACGCCCCCTTTCCTTCTGTGCCCTCCCCGCTCCCGCCTCCCAGCTGCTCCTCCCTCCGTCGCACTGCGCCATAAATGGCGACCGTGCGCACGCGCAGCGTTGACGCGCAGCGGGCACGGCGATTGTGCGCCAAAGGCAAGCCCGTCCGCGCCTGGACCGAGCCCAGCGCCAGGACCCCTGGTCCCCACCGCCGATGCAAGACTTCACGACAGACCTACAACGCTGCCACTCTCAACGCACTCAATGCCTGCCGGAACCCTGCCTGCTACCGAGCCACCCCGAGACGCAACAACGGACCCTTCGCCTGCAAAGCCTGCCGCTTCACCTGCTACCGGACCCGCACCGCCCCCGCCGACTCCAACACTAACAGCAACCACCTGAAGTGCATCCTGCTGAACACCCGCTCCGTCCACAGGCACGCCGTGGAACTCTGGGACCTGCTCGACGCAACTGCACCGGACGTCGCCTTCCTCACCGAAACCTGGATGAACGCCTCCTCAGCGCCCGACATCGCCACAGCCATCCCGGACGGATACAAGATCACCCGAAAGGACCGTGTCAACCAGAAGGGAGGAGGCATCGCCATCGTACACAAGAACACCATCCGCATCTCGACTAACTCCGATAAAACCTTCTTCGCCGCCGAGCACCTGCACTTCCAGATACACACCGACCCCAAGACCACCCTCCGAGGCACCCACATCTACAGACCACCGGGACCACGCACGCAGTTCAGCGAAGACATCGCAGACTTCAACAGCCCGCACGCCCTTCCCTCCGCCGACTACATCCTCCTAGGGGACTTCAACTTCCACCTGGAGAACAACAACGACAGAAACACCACCGCCCTGCTGGACAATCTCGCCAACCTCGGACTCAAGTAACTGGTGGACACCCCCACCCATTAAGCCGGACACACGCTTGACCCCGTCTTCTCATCCAGCAAGCACGTCTCCTTCAGCCATGCCACCGGACTCCACTGGACAGATCACAGCTGCGTACACTTCAGCTTCAGTTGAACTACGAGCCACCACCAACCGCAATGGGTGCCCCGCCGCCGCTGGAGCAAGATCACCACCGAACAACTCACCGCCTCCCTCAACCAGAACACTCCCACCAGAACAACGGACCCTAACGTAGCAGCCAGCAACCTCACCAAGTGGCTGACCGCCTGCGCCGATGACCTCGCACCACTAAAGAACCCTCCCAGCAGACCCGGCAGCAAAAAAAAACCCTGGTTCACCGACAAACTCAAGGAATCCAAGAAGAACTGCCGCACCCTCGAGAAAGCCTGGCGGTTCGACCACACCACAGACAACTGGACCGCCCTCAAGCACGCCACCCGCAAACGCCATCAACTGATCCGCGCCACCAAGAAGACGGCACTCAAAGAACGACTGGACAACAACGCCCACGACAGCAAGGAACTCTTCAGCATCGTCAAAGAGTTCTCCAACCCCAGTGCCGGAAACAACGACATCACTCCCACGCAAGACCTCTGCGACTCCCTCGCCTCGTTCTTCCACTGCAAGATCGCCGACATACACAACAGCTTCGACTCACAGACCACGCACCCTACCACCAAACCAACGCCCGCCACCACCACCCTCTGCAACTGGACCATGATCAGCACCGAAGACACCACCCGCACGATGAACTCTATCCACTCAGGATCACCAACCGACCCATGCCCACACCACGTCTTCAACAAAGCCGCCGCCATCATCGCACCCCACCTCCGAGACACCATCAACTCCTCCTTCCACACCGCCTTCCACACCGCCACCTTCCCAGAGAGCTGGAAGCATGCCGAGCTGACCGCCCTCCTGAAGAAACCAACGGCGGACCCCACTGACCTCAAGAACTACCGTCCCATCTCGCTCCTTCCTTTTCCGGCCAAAGTCATCGAGAAGACCGTCAACAAACAGCTTGCCGCCTTCCTCGAGACGAACGGATCCCTCGACCACTCGCAGTCTGGATTTCGGGCCAACCACAGCACCGAGACCGCCCTGATCGCAGCCACCGACGACATCAGAACCCTGATCGACAACGGGGAAACAGCGGCCCTCATCCTCCTGCCACCGAACCCTAGCGAAGCGCCTCAGCAACATCGGAATCCGAGAGAAAGCGCTGGAATGGATCATCTCGTTCCTCACCGGAAGAACCCAGAGAGTCCGCCTCCCTCCGTTCAGATCCGACGCCACCGAAGTCATCTGCGGCGTACCACAAGGATCTTCTCTCAGCCCGACCCTCTTCAACGTCTACATGAGCCCCCTCGCAGCCATCGCACGCCAACACCACCTCAACATCATCTCCTACGCCGACGACACCCAGCTGATCCTCTCCCTCACCAACGATCCCACCACCGCCAGAGCCAACCTACACGAAGGGATGAAAGACGTCGCCGACTGGATGAGGAACAGCCGCCTTAAACTGAACTCAGACAAAACAAGTCCTCATCCTGGGATCATCACCCTCCGCCTGGGACGACTCCTGGTGGCCTCAACGGACCACGCACACAACCTGGTCTTCATCCTGGACTCCTCCCTCTCGATGACCAGACAAGTCAACGCCGTCTCCTCATCGTGCTTCAACACCCTGCGCATGCTCCGCAAGATCTTCAGATGGATCCCCACTGAAACCAGGAAGACCGTCACCCAAGCACTCGTCACCAGCCGACTGGACTACGGGAACGCCCTCTACGCCGGAACCACAGCCAAACTCCAGAGAAGACTACAACGCATCCAGAACGCCTCTGCACGACTCATCCTGGACATCCCCAGGCACAGCCACATCACCGGACACCTGAGAGAACTGCACTGGCTCCCCATCAGCAAGAGAATCATGTTCAGACTCCTCACCCACGCACACAAGGCTCTACACGACCTGGGCCCCAAGTACCTCAACGATCGCATGACCTTCTACACGCCCACGCGCCAGCTACGATCAACCAGCCACCCACTCGCCACCGTACCACGCATCCACAGAGCCACCGCCGGAGGAAGATCCTTCTCCTACCTGGCAGCCAAGATTTGGAACTCCCTTCCCATTCACCTTCGACGTACCCAAGACCATCTCTCCTTCAGGAAGCAACTCAAGACCTGGCTGTTTGAGCAGTGACACACCCCTCTCCCCCAGCGCCTTGAGACCCTCCCGGGTTAGTAGCGCGCTATATAAATGCTGTGATTGATTGATTGATTGAGAGGACACAACACTTGGCTGCTATGTTGGGTCGAAGACCACGAGCGGTCTTGCGCCCATTTATTTATACCCAAGGGCGAGCCCGCCCTCGGGGTGCATGCGTGCGTGTACGTGCGTAGACGGGCCGGCTGGCTCCGTCATTACAATACTATCACATAAGGTGCCGTATTACACCTAATTATTTGCCATTTCTTGCTTCATAATTTACTCAACACTGCTGCATAACCGAACCCTCCCCTGCAGTATAATTCCAGTGGCCCTGCTCATAGGTTAGGTAGCTTTTTCTGGATCCAGTTGGCAGCATATTGTATTTCGGACATAAAACGAAATAAACTATCTAAATTGCATTGATTTTTGGTGCTCACCACACCCAGTATTTGCCAGGGCGTTTTACCCCGCTACATTCTTGCAGGTTTGACTTACTGAAATTTAACGGGGGTCTGTGAACTTTAATTACAGAATCTGATAAAGTCCGCACAACGCATGCATTCTGAAACATCTCTTCATGTGGGTCAGACTGTTAAATTTCTAGAACACCACCAGTTACTCAATAGCGCCTTGAAGTACATGTGAGATTGTGACGCTCTATGACTCAACAAATACATAGCAATACAGATGCGCTCTAGATCTACCCTAACAAAGCAAGCACTATTCCTAAATGGGTTTATCCATCGAACCCCTATATCAGACCCACTTTGCCTTTAGTGCACTATAAAAACCCTAAATTACCGAGCCAACCCTGTATGCTAGAGGTCCCCTCATCGACTAAAGCACCTGAGGGTGGCACGTTACCCTTCCTTATCCCTTTCTGTAGGTGTTACTATGGACAATAAGGCTGCCAGGAGGCCTGTCCTAGAGAGATGACCTGGTGGCGTGCAGCCTCTACCATGGCTATGCATGGGCAGGTGCAATATTTCCTCACTTACTGCTCTTCTTCCCAGAACCACTGCCTTGTGTCACCATCAGGGCAGGGTCTATGGTGCACAACGTGCCCACGCTTTTTAATTTAACAACAACAGTTCTCCCACTTGTTAAAAAAACACAACAGTTCCAGAGCACTTAATGTTGACAGTTGCCATGTTTAATCTGAAATGGACAGTGCCTTCTGCGAACTCAAGTAAGGGGCAGAGAGCTAGAGAAGAAACAAGATTCTCACAAGGATGCCTGCTGCCTGAAACATTTGTAAATGTGTGCGACTGGTTAAGCAGCAAATGTAAAGCCTCTTTGGGATCCAGTATAGCTGATGGAGTCACATGAAGCTTCATGATGACAAAGGCTTACTCTTTTAAATAGGTCATGTAAGGATATTACCAGTTGTGCTCTGGAGGTCGTGCGTTTAATGGACTCATTACAATGTTTGCACTAAGTTCAGTCTGATTGCATATTAGAAAAATCCATATTTTGAAAAGTACTTGTTATATCTTTTTCTTAAACCTAAATCGTTTTCTGCAATTTGCAGCAGCTTATCTTGTACTGTGTAATGCAATTTCAAAATAATGACTTTCGTAATCACAAGATGTGTCCTCGCCGCACTACAAATACACAAAACCCTCTCCCCCACTGTGCCAACCAGCATTCTGTTTTGAAACTCTCTTGTTACACACACATACATGTGCAGTGAGCACATTAACCAATGGAGGTAAAGTGCATTTCGGAACTATAAAGTTTGACATGCATTTTTTTCATTTAAGGTGTATATTTTATTTTATACGCAGTTACCTAGCGATAGAAGACTAACAAAATAATTAGACACTATTTGGTTCTTTTTTGCCAAGTTTTTGACCCCGCCCCCACACTCACTGGCCCCTCCTCCATTGCACTCAGGATCACAGTTCCCACACTTTTTTAATGCAATTCAACCGCTGCATAAGGGTCAGAGGGCCTCTCCAAGAGACACAGTGGGCCAGGCACTTAACTAAGGACTATATATCAAAGCGAGGTAGTGTCTGTCTACCTCTTGCACTACCTTCCAAGACGCTTTTATCAGCTGTATATGGGACCTTCACAGCCAGGGGCCCCAGGGCCTGCTGCAGCAGCAGTGGCTCTTAAAGCTCTTAACTCTGCACACTTTGAAGTCAGCTGACTCACCTTTGTAGAAATCTCTCAAACTAGGCGGATCTCTTTGTGAGTACCCCCAAATGAATTCCCAGGAGCCTATCAAGTGGGCCTCTTCTACTTTCCCAAGAGGACGTTGACACTTGCCCCATGGCTCTGGAAGGCTCAGGAAAAGTTGTGGCCTAATGAAGATGAAAGAGCCATTTCACCCTAATTAAAAACTCTTTTAGGGAGTGATCCAATGCATGTACTTCAAAAAGACTGCATACATCTCTGCTGAACAATGGCAAGAAAGAACCCAGTGGGCAAACGATGGAGTGTGAATTCTGACCACAACTTGTTTACAGGCGGCATGCGTGCTCCATGGACTTTAATTCCTCTATTGTACTGGAAAACTTAAGAGCCTGATAGGTCATTGGACACAGTAGGCAAACCTGGATTCTATAATTATATTCTCCTCCTCAGCCAAGTCTTGTAGGTAAACATGTAGAAAGCACAAAGTAAAAAAAAAATAGACTTCTAAGAACCTTATTATTATAAATGAAGAAATCATTAAAAATGGATTTCAATTATGAGTTTTACCTACATTTTATAAACCCATTTTATTCATACTCAAGACTCATATCTGCTGTGCTGTGGAATTGTTCGGTAACACATTGAAATTGCAGCCGCATGGTACTTTTCTCACAGTTCCTCAAGCCCAATCTTTTCCCATGAACACCTTGGTGAAGTTACAGAGGGTCCATGCTGCAGCCAGTAGCAGTCACACACAAGCTCCTTTCTTGTGGCAGTTCTTCAGCACTTCCAACACGATTCCTTCGACTCCATGTCCCTTTACATGTCTGCCAACCTGTCTGCCTGGGACACCAGCTCTGCTAACAGTCAGCCATTGCACATTCACTCTATGCTCTTTCTGCTACACATACACAGTATAAGCATGCATGCCACTGCAGTGAACCAAGACACATATGGAGCTTCCTCCCCTCCTCCTTTTCTTGGTCCTTAATTGTAACATGCTTCTCCCCATTTCGGTCTAAAACACAAGAACCCCTCCTTTATCTCTTGGTTCTCAAGATTCGTTTAATTAGGCACTCACCTGTTGGAAGAAGCCTGTTCTTTTGGCCGGATGAAAGGTCAGTCACTGGCTGGAAGCACTTTTGGGGGGTAACGGGGGGGGGCACAATGTCTGGGGACCCCGTAAGCTTGTTTCCCTCTTCCCAGCAGGGAGGATGGTACTCTAACCGCCACCCGCTGGAGGTATCATACATCTGCTCTCAACACATCACACTTTTCCATCGCAATCTTTGGGGTACAGAGTAAATATACTCTAACGACGTGGAATGTTAGGGGAATAGGATCCACATACAAGTGCAGCAAGATACATACTTCATGTATACTTCGAGAAAGTGAGGCTATTTGCCGGAAATCTGGACACCTTACTCACTGGCCGCATTGTGCCCATGCAAGGTTGAGGCCCACATGGATTCCCCATCGAATAAATGAATCTTTGACTCCAAAGGCAGCAACCACACATTCCTTACCTTACAAGGATCACAGGCACTATTTATGACATTAAATGAATTGTATACAAACTCCTCTCAGATCGATTGTAACTGAGACAGTTCAGATCTATGCCTGTAACTGTTCCCCTGGCCGCATGGTTTAATTAAACAAACTGTTCTTGTTTTTCCAAACGCCTCTTGTCTTTCAAGGAATTTCATGTTAAAGCAACATTTTGGTGAGCCAGTCAGGAGCTGATTGGTATCTAGAACCCTACTGCAGCCACAGGAAGGAGACCCCGCCAGGACGGATTCACATTTGAGCTTCAAGGAAGGTGTGCAGGCACTGCAATTGATTGGAAGCTCTACTGAATCCGAAGGACAGTGGTCCATCCTGAAGCAGGTATCACAGAGGGTAAGAGACTACATCAAGAACCTTAGTAAAGCATTTAGCATATGGCAAAATAGAGAGAAGCATAAAGAAGACAACCTGAGTGCCCTGCCACTAACAGAAATCTGGCATATTACCTATTTTTATATGTCCTAGCTGAGTAGGCGTAAATCATCCTCACAGGTGATCCAGTGGAAGTCACATTTTTTCGATAGTCAGCAGGCCAAGAAAGGTGAATATTTATTGTATAGCCCTTTATGGCTCCCAGGACGCTATTTTATGAGACAGCTATCCTGTTTGGGTGCAGTTGGCACCTCAATCTTATTTTTTAGTCTAAAAGGGTTTCTCAGTGCCACCGATTTCTTAACATTGTTGGTATCTGAAAGGAGTGATAGGTGTTGCGCACTTCGGCCGATGGGCATGATAAAGATGGTACGCTTAGGCCCTGAGTGGGATACCGGGTGCGATTCGGACATTTAGGGAAAAAGATTTGGATCTGGGAAACTAGGTGTAACTTGTGTGTGGCCAAGAGGGGCCTGTGGTTCTCGAGTTATTCCCTTTTTTCCACAAACTATTTCCAATTCCCTTTGTCCCAGAGCAGATATTGACGGACTATCAGGCTGACTTAGTTCCGTGTACCTGGCAGAGCTTCCCCTGGTCACAGGATAGCATGCCCTAGGAACAGGCTAAGAGATTTTGACAAAGTCATAATTTTTTCTGTCAGTTTTTGATGAGATTGGTGTAATGTATACGTGATGCCATGGTGCTGTTAAATATTGCAAATGATATGGTGTACAACAGCTGATGATAGATTGTCCTAAATATTGAATTTTGTTTTCGTCAAAGTCTCAGTGCTTCATATGAGGGTACTGCTATTTCTCACAAACTGTATTTGACCCCAAAAGTCGATTTCGTTCATACTGTTTTTGTTGACAATTGCACGTTTTACCTAAGTAGCAACCTTTCACATGCATTTTTATTTGAGTTGACGAAATGTTTATATTCAATTGTCTGATGCATCTGTAGATAGCACTGAGCTCGTATAATGTAATTAACACAGAACATCACATACATTTCTCCCCATGATTAGAACAAAACAATGATTCTCCCCAAAAAAGGAGCTAATCGTACTTTGTTCACTAAAACTACCAGTCTTATCATGGATTCACTATTAAAACACATGCAAACCAGGCTCCCCACACAGGTTAAAAAACATAATAAGTGTTGCCTAGAATGGCATGCACACACTGTAGGGAACTTTTGACAGTAACCATTTGAACACATGAGAAGACACATACAAACCAAATACACATGTCAAAAGAAAGACAGGAGAGAGGCATTTTTAGAACTATGGGCCCTCCTTAAGGAGGCTCAGATCGATAATCCTACATCACAGATAGCAAGCAAGGCACCAGCACCTCCCTCACCTTGTGTAGGTGGGGAGGTGCTCACGCCAGTTCCCCAAGCATTAGGATATTCCAATCCACCAGTAGCAGGAGCCGGCAGGCACCTCACTGAAAGATGAAAGGTTAGGTCCAAGAATGAGAAACTAACAGGCGAGCATGCCCAGACAATTCAGGTCCAACCCAAGTACGATGGAAAGGCCCCCAGGAGCTTGACGTCCTGTATGTCGAGTCCTACACATAGAATCCAAGCAGCATGGAGAACATGCACGCTCACTGATTCAGGCAAACATACACGAGTGACAGGGAGATTTGTGGCAGTCCTAGACAGTGATACAGCAAGTGGAGGTGAGGAAGGGAGCCCTACTACCCAGTAACCGATTATAAGGGTGAGGCTACAGGATTTGCTCAGGTAGCCGAGGAAACAACAGGGAGAGAATTTGAGGGCAAAGCCAAACTAAAAGGAATAGCACATAGCTCAGAGTGAAGGAGGAAACCTAGACGGGATGAGAAAGAAAGGCGCAAGCTATGGAGAGCGTGAGTGAAAGAGCTTGCACCTAGGAAGCCCAGCAAGTAAACAAAGCAGTGCACACCCCAAAAAGCAGGTGTAGGTACAGGGCACAGATAGAGAAAGAATCAAATATAGAATTATATGAGAGGCTCCTGGCAGGGACCTGAGCTTCACCAATCCTTCGACCTAGAAGAGGGGTTGACTGGTAAAATGAGAGACCATGACAGCCTGTTACTGACTCAACCAAGAAGCAGGAAAAATAAGATGGGACCTTTGCGCATGCACGAGCAGAGCAGCAACAAGGATGTATGCTGCTCCACCCGAACGCCTGGAAAGGATAGACTAACCCCAAGGGAGATAGTAGCAAAAGAGAGGAAGGTGAGATCTTTTTGCACCCATTCTACCACCTGCTATCCTGTTGGGCTGAGGAAAGAGACCAGTATCATAGACATTGGTTGGAGGATGGATCCTTCGAACCAGAGGCCATGGTTATAGCAGAAGATTACACCCAACGTGGGGAAGGAGATCCCAAGTGGAATTTCCCCTACATGCAGGATGCCTAAAAAGATGAGGACGTCATATCAGAGAGAAACCTGTAGAGCTACCTAAGAATGTACCTGTTACTATAGAAGGGCACGTCAGGGACCGTCTATGTGCCCTGGGCTCATATGGATAAAGAAGGGTTATGGACAAAGCTACCACCATTGCTGGATGGAGTGGGGAAATGGATCTTATGCTTTGAGAAGAACACAGCCGGAATAAACCTAGTGACAGGCAGTATCAAAAGTCTGCCAATTAGTCTTATCGGATAGTAGACTAAAGCGATGTTCGCCCAACCTCGCATCCCAGCAATTATGCTAACAGACACCAAGCATGACGGGCCCCATTCAAATTATGCAGGCATCGATATGGACAGACCTGAGGGATATGTTCCCTGACTGCCCAGATGTATGAGGGTTAATGGCAGAGACTATGAAGCCAGGGGAGAGTGTAACTGATTTCCTGGATAGAATCAGTTAAGGATAAGGACAAGAGAGAGGCCAACCGTGGACTGATATGGGCCCACACGTTGGGTTCTTTTACAATATACTCAAAAAGGGGCTGTCCATTGATATACAAAATGAACTGGACAGCGTGGTTAGGTTAGACCCTAAACCCTTGTGGGAGATACATGCCCAAATATTACATTACTACAAAAAGAAGAAAGAAAAGGATAGAGAAAAACAAGAGCCCGCCCAGAGAGTCACTGCTAAATTGATCCAACACAAATTGAAAAAAAAAACACCCTTTAGGGGGTAACGTTGGCTGTGATCGTGCAAATGGCACCAGTCTTAATGGGAGCTCCACTGCAAAATCCCTGAGTGTTTCAACCAAGCTATGGCAGCAGAGGCCAAGGAGGTTGGCATCAACCAGACCTTAGGGAATGCTACTACTGCTACAGGATGTGCCACCTGGGAGACAGATGCCAGATAAAAGCATACCACAAGCAGAGATCGATGGGCCAGGGCCAGCCACCACAAAACCTCACCAATGTTCATCCACAAAGCTAAGCATAGGGAAAGCCAAATGAACCTTACATTTAGCCACAGGGAGGTCCATCCGACGTAGCAGGAATTAGGTAGCTGAATGAACACATGGCAGCAGCAACCACAGACAGAGAACTTAGCCCAACAAGGACTGGGCCTCAGCCTCAGCAGGGAGGTCAAACTGTCTGGGGAGGTAATGCCTTCACACAAACACAAATGTGCAGTAAGATAAACCTACAGAAAAAATAGCACCCTTTCAACCCCTTCCCCAAAAAATGTACCAAGCCAAAAGAAGCATCAATGAGACAACATTGGGAATACAAACTTTTACTTATCTTTAGGGATTCAGGGCTGTTGTATGTGTTCTGTTGACCAGGTATCCTCAGAAAAATTTGCCATCCATAGCATCAGCGGAAGCCTAGACCCCAATCTGCTGCTGAACCCCCAAGGTGGGGTTTGCTGGCCACATCCCAGGGCAGTCCGACGAGTGGGTGGGGCAACTCCCTGATGAAGTACTTAAAACCAGGCACCAAGGTCTGTGTCCAAAGTCAATGGTGACTGGTTCCAATTACCAAATCGAAAGGTCCCCGTTCTTGGGCATTTGGCCCCGGCCTGATGTTTCCTTCATGCTGTGTAGCCCCAAAAGTGCCTTCAGAAACCAGAGGTATCAATTCAATGGAGACCCCCTTTCAGTTCTAAAAAAAGATGTCTTCCAGTGAGGGAACCACAGAAGCAGTGGCGGGAACCAGGATTCATGTACATCTGGGATAGTGAAGTCCCCACAACCATTGCAGCACTCACGAAAGAACCAATACGCCATGAGGCGTCCACATGACTTCAAGTCAGTCGTGAGATTCGCGGGAGTAGCCAGCCATCCCAGAAAGGCAGTGTCTGTTCATCATCATCACTAATCAGATTTTGGCAAAAGTTTTTGGTCTTAGCCCCAGGCTCTTCACGTTCTAATATTACAAGCAATGTTTTCTTTCTCTTTTTCTCAAGTTTTCCAAATCTCCAAAGTCTGACTACTGTAACATACCCTTCAAAAATAGCGACAGAAGCATGCCCACTCATTAAAAGTCCCTAGCCAAAAGTCACGAACAGCTGGTCCAAATGCTCTGAAAGAAAGCAGGACTTTGTCCGAGGGAGAGGGGGATTCCCAGTGTCCACTGCAGCTCCACATGAGAGTAGAATGCTGAACGCACCCATCCCCAAATCAGGCCTACTAATTAACCAATCCTAACCAATCCTACTAAATAACCAATGCACCAAGCGTTATGCACCATCTGGAAATGAGCAGTATGCCCGACCTCGGACACTACAAGATGGCAAAATCAGGGGCCCATGGGGGCCACGAGACAATTTCTGAACCCCCCGCCTCATGACAAATAAAGTAGCAGATCACACAAAAGAAGCCCAAAGTCAGCCCAAAATAAGTCTGTATAGAAATTAGATATATGGTGCCACAAAGGAGGGGTGCATTGCACACTACATGCGGGGAACTAAGAGATACACATATTGGATCTCAGGTCACCTTGCAACCACCACCAGCACTTAACACCAACATGCCTCCTCCTTGTACAGTCCTGAGTATGTGTAGGTTGAAGGACGCAGCCCACATCGATGGCGCCCCCATGCACACACAAGAGACAGGTTCTTGGAAAGCTGGAGGTGCCCATAGAACCCTAGCAAAAAACGAATGTGATCCATCCGTATGTTCACAAGACCACTTCATCGAATGTTTGCACTAATCTAAGCACCCTAGTTAGGTACAAAGGGGGAGGAAATCTCAGTGGCTCATAAAAGAGATTAATTTGTTTTACTACCAATAAGCACCTTTAATATTTTAACTATCAAAAAGAAACCACGACCAGGGCCACCTTCCAGTGCCCCTCTAAAATTGCATAAATGGATTGTGGAGAACACCCTCCTAATGGATTTACAGGACCCCTTGGAAAATCATTGTCTACAGCACATGTAATGTTTTTGAATTACCACAATTAACCAAAGGTCTACAAAAGAACCTCCAAGTGCACCATCTCTCAGCTGCCACATTATCACCTCAGTATGGACCCAAAATGTACGGATCAAGATTACGAACTTTCACTGCAAACCTTTTGTTTTAACTGGTAAAAGAGAAACCCCAGTCACAGGAGTATCACAGACACCTCCCCTGGATCTATACAAAAACCTGCAATGTTCAATAACTAGTAATGTATTATTTCACTTCTTTGTACCCGGTGTCAATTTTGAGTCCTACCACACCTATTCATTGCTAAAGAATGCCTGGGCAAGTGGAGTCAGTTCAAAGACTGTAAACCCCAGTCACAGGAGTATCACAGACACCTCCCCTGGATCTATACAAAAACCTGCAATGTTCAATAACTAGTAATGTATTATTTCACTTCTTTGTACCCGGTGTCAATTTTGAGTCCTACCACACCTATTCATTGCTAAAGAATGCCTGGGCAAGTGGAGTCAGTTCAAAGACTGTAATTATACCTAACCAAACTCTAGCATCCCACTGGTACTACAGAGTGCCCTCTTTCATACCATGTGGTATCAGCACGTGACTGCAGTGGGCTCCCGGACATCAGTCAGGTCATGTTAAGTCTGTTCATTGATACCGCAAGCAGTAGGTGCAGACAGACATTACATATTCCAAGATGTAGCCCATGAAAAAGCAAAATGCCTTCTCCACTAATACCTATGCAGAATTAGGGCTAAAATCCCCCACAGCAGACTAGTAGGGAATCTGACCCAATAGGAAACCAATCCAATGGCTCTACACCTTTTCACCGAGCCTAGCAATATCCAAGCTGAGCTAGAAAGGATGCACAGAAAGAGTGCCATAGAGGAGGATACTGTCTGGCCCTGAGACTTCCCAGACAACATATTAGTTGAGTTAGCGAAACTCCCAACTCAATGCAAAAACACCTCCACTCCTGTTTTCATTTGTGGTACAAGGGTGGCCCTTACTTTATCTGGGGTAGTCTTCTTTAACAACAAGTGGACCCTCGACATGGAGTTCCTGTGTAGGGGCATCCAGCTCGCCGATACAAAGGGAAGTGAGGGGGATGTGGTGCACATCAGTTTAAGTGATGGCATTGAGACCACGGTAGTCCACATAGAACCGCAGTTCAGGTGTGGCACCGGGTGCAGCAGCCTTTGGGACCAAGACCACTGGACTAGCCCAAAGACTGTTGGAGCGCTCTATCACCCCTAACGCTAGCATCTTGGAAACCTCTTCCTTTATGCTGACTTTCACCTTGTCAGTCAACCTGTACTTTTTGTGTTTTACAGGTGGACTATCCCCAGTATCCACTTAGTGGGTCCATCAATAGGTGACTCCTGTGGTCAAGGACAACAGAGTCAAACTGCCCCAGCAACAGTCACTCTGCAGTTCCAGGGTCAGTGTGAGGGAGAGGTTCACACCCTCCACAGACCCTATCTGCTCCCCGGCATCCATGAAGTCAGGCTCACTTTCCTCCTCCAGTCCATTATCTGTAGCCAAGAACATAGTCAATTTAGACTCCTCAAAGTGTGGATTGAGGTGGTTCACATGTTAGACCCTCAAAGGATTTATGGGAGTCCTCACCTCAAAAGGCCCAGTCTACTTATCCTGTAGGGTGCGCTGCTCCACTGGTAGCCATGACCCACACCTTCTTGCCAGGCTAAAACTCAACCATCGTGGGAATCTGGTCATACCAACATTTCATATTCTTATGGCTGGCTCCTAGGCTCACCAGAGCAAATTTCCTGAAGAGTGCAGTCTGGTTTCTAAAGGCCAGCATGTAGCTAAATACATCCTGGGGAGGCTTACTGGCAGCTTCCTAGGGTCCTTCTTTCACCAGACTAAGAGGTCCGTCACAGGGTGTTTGTATAGCAGCTCAAAGGGGCTAAAGCCCAGTCCCTTTTGCGGGGATAGCAATAAAAGGCACGGCAAGAGGATGTCCCATTTATGCCTTTATGGAGTCTGTCAGACCCTTAATCATGCCCTTCAGGTTACACTTGAACCTATTAACCAACCCACCCCCTTGTAGATCGTAAGGAGTGATGAACTTATAGGTCTCCCACACTGCTCCCACAGAGACTTCATATATGTGTATATATGAGGTTGGGACCCCAGTCAGACACCACTGCCTTAGGTGTCAGGAATGTACTGGCTGAAATAGTTGATCTTCCACATGATTTTGCTGAATTTGTGGATTTAGTGGTAAGGTTAGTTCTTCTCCTAGGTGAACGAAAAGGGGAGAAAGGACGAGGAGAATCCACCCGGGTAGTTGTTGTGAAGCATGACAGAAAATAAACTACACCGTCCAGTTCATCTTCCGATACCCTAGAGCCTATGCAGATTGATAGTGTACAAGGTCCTCTTTCTAAGGAGGAAAAGGATCGTAGATGTCGTCTGCATTTATGCCTATACTGTGGTCATTCTAGTCATTTTGCTTGTGACTGTTCCTTGAAACCCACTCCCCGAAAAACAGTGGGATTGACAGAAGTCCCAACTGACAATACCACACAGTCGAAAAACTCTTTTGTTTGGTAAGGACAGAGGTCACCATATCAGGCCCATCTAAAGCAATGACCTTCTTTCACCTTCTGGCAACCACAATTACACCAAAACCACGTCATTTAACCTTCATTGTGACATTACTATTTGCATCACAAATCCCTAAAGATATTCCCATATTGCTAGATTCAGGGGCTACTGGGAATTTTATGGATATTAATCTAGATAACACCCTGAACATCCCTACTCAGACCCTCCAGGATATCTTGATTTCGCGATTTGCCGCGAAATTGGATCTTTTGAAAAAATGCTGCGATTTTTGCAAAACTGCCCACGAAATCGGCACTTTTGTAGAAATCGCGGCATTTTGACAAATCCTGGGGGGTCTGAGTCTATCTGCACCCTGTGCCTGATACCCCTCCCCCTCCACCACTGGGCCTGAGGCCCAGGATATAAATAGAAAGGTGGCACTTGTTACATGGATATGAGAGAGGGGGGGTGGGGGGGTGATATGGGTGCCCCAGGGTCACCCCAGCAGCCCCAGAAGAGTGACTTACAGCCACTAGACGTGCTTCTTAAATGGAAATGCGACCGGTCGCTGTCTCTCACTAGAATCTTTTACACAGGGACTTTAATTCTTCCTGTTCAACACAACATTGCGTCAACAGCATGTATTTACCCAGATCTCAACACCGCTCGCGAATATAATAAAACCTAGGTAAAGAATGTCCTGAAAAGCTATAAGAGGCACAAATATGTCAGCTGAGCTCTCACGTTGTCTGTTGTTGCATTTCTTGGAAAACGAAGGACAGACGCTGTGTTCACTTCCACTGGGTACAAAAAATGACCAACTCTTAAGAGTGGCTGCCCCCGGTCTGAGAGGCGCTGGCCTCTCAAGCCACAGCGGCTTGTGTTTACCAAGGGCTGATGGACCGAGGTGACTGCAAGAAAACCACCGCAGCATTGAAGAGACGGACGTTGTCTTAATGGGGCATTAGCAGCTCACTGTGACGGGCTTTGAAGTGCCCCTCCCGCCTCTGGCTCCCCGCTGGAGACCCTCCCGGTGACTGGGGCGAGGCGCCACCCTCTCCCCTGGAGCCGAGGGTCCATATGGTAAAGAAAGGGTGATTGTTCGCTGACCTGTGTGAGGAAGGCTCGGCGGGAATACAACATGTGCAGCCAATGCTAACACGGGGCTTTTTAAAAAAAAAAATAGCGACATCTATCTTCGGCTCCACAAAAGCATTGCGTTTTTTAAACCGTATCCTCGTGGCCAGAATACAGCAGGTTGAAAGAATGACCTCTGCAGACACAAACACTAGCTCAAACCGAAGGTTTCTTAGTGACTGGACCAAACTTTTTCCTCACTGGCAGGATGCAGCAACAGCTTGGAGTGGGCAAGCATGGACAGATGAAACTCTGGGAGCCGGTGGATTTGTGCTTTCTTTGGCAGGCAAAATACACCAAAGGGAAGAGCAAAATAATAGTCAAAGTTGATAATCCCAAAAACAGAACATGTAAAAAAATAATTTCTTGGAAAAAACGTATCTTGTGCAGTTAATTCTGTCATTTTTCGTCTTCCAAAAAATCCCAATATATGCAAGTAGGAGTTCAGGAGGTTTTAACAAAAAAGTAACCCCTAAACCAGAGCTTTACCACTACATTGTGGACATTCATTTTGTGTAACTGTCAAGCTGTAGGAAAAGGGAATTACTTAAACCCACAATCAAGAGTGTTTCTATGGAGGAATGCTTACATTAGTATACATACACAGCTTCATGTTGTTAAATAACTAAAAAAACTAAGATATCTGTGTTTGTTGTAGGAAAAATGGGCAAATAAAATGCTGCAAAATTGCCGCTAAATTTCCATATTTGTGCCGCTAAATTTCCATTTTTGTGCCGCAAGATTTGCTAATCCATGCCGCTATATCCTGGGGGGTCTGTACTGTAAAAAAAGAAACTCCGTCTGTGGGCGAATCAGAATTATCTTCTGGTCTGATTCTTCATCAAACCATCATGTTAACTATGATTTGTGCTGATGGTCATTCCGAGCAAATTTAATTCGATCTTATTGACACACCTGTGTTTGGAGCTATTTTTGGAATTCTATGGCTTCATTTGCACAATCCAAAGATAGATTGAGTAAAACATACTCTTATCTTACACTCTAAGCATTGTTGGAACACTTGTTACAATGATAAACAACAACCTATCATACCACTACATTGAGCTTCTATTCTTGAGACTCCCAAGAGTGAGGCTGAGTTTGTCTCCTTCCCCAAACACTGTGAAGACTTTCAGGATGTTTTTTTCTGAACAAGCCACTCAGTTACCACCGCATCAGTCTTATGACTGTAGAATAGATGTGTTGCTTGGTGAGTCATTGCCTTGCAGTCGTGTGTATGCCCTGTCAGATCCCGAGACGCGCTAATTACAGGAGTATTAAGATGATCTCTTAATGAAAGGTTTTATTCTTCATTCCACCTCTCCTGTCAGTTTGCCTCTCTTTTTCGTCCCAAAGACAAAATCATGAGCTCAGGGCCTGCACAGAATATTATGTCATTAAAGTCACAATTAAAACAGATATCCTCTTCCCCTTATTCCTGTTTTACTTGATCAAGTACGCAACTCCACTGTCTTCACAAAATTAGATCTTAGAGGAGGGTATCACTCAATTAGAGTCAAGGAAGGGGATGAATGGAAAACGGTGTTCATGACGAATTTTGGCGTGTACGAATACACTGTCTTGCTCTTTGGCCTATGTAATGCTCCTGCAGCATTCCAATTTTTTTTAATCAACGATGTGCTACAGGAATTTTTTGGATATCTGAGTAATAGTTTACATAGCTGACATTATCATTTTTTCATCTTCCACTGAGGAACATATAGGGCATGTTCGAGATGTCCTGCAACGTCTATGAGAACATCATCTCTTTACTAAATTGGAGAAATGTGTTTTCCATACTTCCAAGATCGAGTTCCTGGGGCATGTCATCTGCCGTGATGGAATCTCCACGAATCAATCTAAAGTTCAGGCTATTCTAAGGTGGGAGACTCAAAATTCTGTGCAAGATATTCAGAAGTTTTTGGGGTTCGCCAATTTTTATTGGCGCTTTATTTCCCATTTCTCCAATGTCGTTTCTCCCATTACACATCTAAAAAAAGGAGTCAAATTTCTCTGATCATCAGCAGCAGACGATGCATTTCAGCAACTGAAACAGACTACCAAAGCACCCATTTTACATCATCCTGATCCTAGTCAACCATTCTGAGGCTGATGCGTCTCAGATAGCTGCAGGAGGTATTCTTTCCCAGCGAGATCCTGAATCCGGTCCCATGCATCCAGTAGCATAATTCTCAGAGAAACTTGTACCTGCTGAACAAAATTATACCGTGCCGAGCGCGAGTTATTAGCCATTAAGCTTATGATATCCTCGTCATTTGGCGAGGCGACCAACAGTCTATTATGGCATTCCACCAGTGGCTGAACACTCAGAATCACTTTCTGAGGTTCACAGTAGAAAGTAGCAAAGAAAAAATCTCTTTTCTAGACCTGTCCATTTTCATAACCACTACTGGTCTTGAAACTGAACTTTACAAGAAACCGTTGGCCAGAAACTCTCTGCTCCTATATGAGAGTCAACACCCCAAGTCTCTAAGG
Source organism: Lissotriton vulgaris (assembly GCF_964263255.1). Classification (NCBI taxonomy): domain Eukaryota; kingdom Metazoa; phylum Chordata; class Amphibia; order Caudata; family Salamandridae; genus Lissotriton; species Lissotriton vulgaris. Next base: position 730,471,312 of record NC_141689.1, read on the forward strand.
GATAATTTGCCCTATGGGCAATTTTTACGAGTACGTCGAAATTGCTCCACATCTACCACCTTTCAAAAACATGCCGAAGGGCTATCTAAACAACTTCAGGCACGACATTACCCCAAAAAACTGATCACACGATCATGGAAACGGGCGGCCAATAATCACCGGGACGCACTGTTAGAAGTTGCAACAGACAAACCACCTCTAGACCGACTAACATTGGTAACCACTTACAACACTAAATCAAATCAGTTTCAACGGATTGTGAGGCATAATTGGAAAATCCTGAATTTTGGCAATGAGAAAATAGAACCCCCCCTATTTTCCTTCAAAAGGTCCACCAATCTAAGAGATCGGCTGATACATACTCGGCCCAGAGATGCTCCCAAAAGACCTATTGGGACTCTCTGGAATACTGCAGCGGTCACTGGACATCACCCGTGCGGTAATTGCACAGTTTGTCCACAAACAACTAAAGTCACCCAAATTGAGATAGGTACAGATCGTCCTTGGATCTTAAAAAACTTTACAAATTGCAACAGTTCGCAGGTAATTTATTTACTCACTTGCCCCTGTCATAAACAATATGTAGGGATGACCACCAGAAAAGTGCGTACTAGGATGCTAGAGCATAAAAGTGCTTTTCGTTGCAAAAAGAGTGTCTCCAAACTAGCAAAACATTTCATTGAGCACAATCACAATGAGACTGATTTCACCTGGACAGTCTTAGAAAAGCCTTTTATACCATCACACATTGGGGACATATCAAGATACCTATTCATTAAAGAACAAAAATCGATATTTAAATTATCCACAGATTCTCGGGGTCTGAATGACGCCATTCCCTGGACTATGCTTTGATCTAGTATCTAAATGAACCTTGCTGATATGTCATATTATTTAAATCTGTAGAAGTCATGATACACCAATGCAACACCTCTGTAGTTTCTGTAACATGTGATACCATTGATCTACAGAAAGATGTCCAAGATTATATGCACTACGCAAATAATTTAATAATCAGAAAGCAACCAAGATCTTAACCTCTCATACAGTTTCACTAATTCGAGTAAGAGACCTGTGTCATATTGTTCTGCGACACTTCCTCTCACAGCAGTTCACATACAATCTAGCTATGTGCATCTATATATCCATAAGGCTGTGATATGAAATAGATTGCCCCTCTGATCCCTACGTATCATCATACGTGAACTACTGACTGTAGAACTGACATTTAAGAAAGCTGATTTGATCTACATAACGCTTAGTAGATCTACAACACATTATACATACACTATATGAAGCTACCGGCTCTTGACACAATGGGAGATATTAAACATCTCAAATATCCATTGGAATTACAGTGATACCGAGCTACGTCTTTGGTTGGACTACAACTCCCATTGTTTTGTAGTTCCATGATAGATCTTGCGGTAACACGTGACCTGGTACACAGTGGCGAGTTACACGCAGCACAAATGAATCGACGATGTCTTAAGAACATATGTAGACATTTGTCATTAATCTAGTTTATTGAATTGAGACTATGACGCCCATAGGCGTATTTCTGGTGAATACTCGACTCTGATATGCGACGAACTACAATTCCCAGATTTGTGTAGTTCGGTTAAGATCTCGCGACAAGACGCGATGTAAACAATCGTGAAGCGGGTTTACACGTAGCTGTATGATACCGTGTCGGTACTTCCAAACTACTTCCTTGTACCCTTAAGCAGCCCTCCCACTCACATGGTGACTAAAGCTAGCGCCGATAGGGTAACTGAAGTAAATTCAACTTTACAAATAAACGGACACTCCTCTAGGGCGTCGCCTCCCCCAACCTCAGATTCAGTTCGGGGCAACGACGGAGAGGTGAGTGTGACCACAAGCCCGTGTTGACTAAATAATTTCTTGATAAAATGGGCACATGTCCCCACAGTAATTTCCAGACGTTTTCCCAGTATGTAGTCTAAGGGCTCGTGGGTGAGCACAGAAGGGAAAGGGATGGAGAGATTATTTCTCTTAGATAAGATGTTCATAAGGGACTCCCCTAGGATAGAAAAGTACAGTTTCTTTTCTAGGTCTGATTTTGGGTTTCCCCTTCTTTTCTTATCCTCAAAGCGTGGCCTCCCTTACTCTGAGCTTGGTTCAGGTGAGGTGAGGTATTTTCCACTGTCAAGAAGGGTGAGTAAGGAACTATGGTAGTCCTTTCCTACGATGATTTACACTGTTGAATTTCCAATGCATTTATACCACTGTGCATCTTTGTTTTAGGTGATTGATACACCAGCTGACATGGAGGAATAAGAATATATATCCTTTATATTGTCACTGTTTTTCATTTCCTTGTTATTTTGAGTGCACTTTTCACTAGCAGTAGCAAAAGTATTTAAGAACAGAGGCCCTGAAGAAAGCCAAGGGAGTGAATCCCCGATTTGGCAGAAACATGTTGGCCCCTAAGCAGTCATTTGTTTATACAGCAATCTTGCACTGTTCTGGTTTTTAATAGAAAGAGGCTTACAGACATTAAAGCTTCCTTACCTTCTTAACTTCACTTTCCTTACACCTTCACTCTTTGCACTGCACTTGATTCCATTTAGTGATCCCACGCATGGTCAACATGTGATTGTGGGTCTGACCCCAGTCCTACCAGACGGTACTGGAATTAGTCTCAAATGATCTAGAGACGATCCAGCCCTGTACTGTGGATGGCCAGATGATAAAATTAGATCACTAACAAGAATTTTGATGGTAATCCATCTCTGGACCTTGGGTCTCACCTACCTTTGCTGGTGGTCATATGCGTTGGTTTGTGAACTCTGTAAACGGACTACATAACTATCAACTCTAGTACTTTAATGACAGAATAGAGGAGTAGAGTCCTTAGAGCACTGTTATCTCTCTTGTTATTTCAGACCCCCAGGTTTTTGTGTAGTTAAATGTTGTAAAAGGGGATGATAACCTGGGCTGGTCTTTAAACTCCCTTAGACCCTCCAACCCCCGTCCGTGTTTTCACTCATTTACTCGGTTACCATCCCCGAATGTTGCCTGTCATATCACCATCTACTGCAAACAATGTTCCCGCTGTTCAACAGCATCACATCCATTTACAACATATTCAAGCACAGGCTCAACAACACTTGAAACAATACCAAGTTCAGGTTAAAAATCAGGAAGATAAACATAGACAACAGGCCCCTTTGTATAAAATTGGAGATCAGGTATGGCTTTCAGCAAAAAATCTACGACTCACAGGGTTTTGTAAACTACAGCCACAATATTTAGGTCCCTTTTCCATTCAATTTTTTTTTAATCCTGTCACTGTAGAACTTAATCTATCTCCTAAGTCCAAATACATCTTGTGTTTCATGTGTAACTGTTACAACATAATGGATCAAACACTCGACCAGGTCCTCCACCGCCTCCTATTAAGATAAACGGAGACTGGGAATTTGAGGTTCCAAGAATTCTAGATTCTAAGCGCATTCAGGGGGTTTTACCTTACCTTTTAGCTTGGAAAGGGTATGTGGTTGAAGACAATTCATGGGAGCCGATTTTTGCCGTTCACGCACTTCATCTGATATGACAGTTCCACCAATAATATCCGTCGAAACCTCGCCCTGTATTAGGACGTTTGAGAGGGAGGACTGTCAGGAATTGCTCTTCAGGTGCAATGGTTTGCTTGATTTGACATCACCCCCATGGTATTTCTTTAAATCATGTTGCAATATATGCCCCTTACATTGTTCCTTAAATCATGATTCAACCTTTGTATGTGCCAATGCTTAGTGATGCAACTTGTGTATATGCCAATGCTTAGTGATTCTTGGTATATTGGAGTGATTGTGTTAGTTATTGTGCTCCTTAGTATCGCTGCAGTAACATACTATCTACAAACCGATGCAGTTTAACCCCTTGCATGCTCATGACGAGCTCAGCCCCTTCATGAGCTACAGTGCTCCGGTGCTCATGACGAGCTGAGCTCGTCATGGCCTTTAGAACGCTTGCACGCTGGGCTAATTCCCCTGCTGTGCTGAGCGCTCTAAAGAAACTGGGGCGGCCGTGACGAGCTCAGCTCGTCATGAGCACAGGAGCACTGTAGCTCATGGCGAGCTGAGCTCGTCATGAGCATGGGAGCGCTGCGCGCGACCCCTCCCCCCAGCACGGCGGGGGAATGTACCCAGCAGGGAAGGGGTTAAGTTTCACATCAGCTTCGTTTCTTGTTGTCAGGGAAACCATTTCTGTCTAAAAACGCTTAGGAGCTGCGTCTCCGATCACGGTGTTATTCGTCAGGACGCACGTTGCTACGGACGCCATGGACAACGCCCTCCATTGGCTATAAATAGCCACACCTCCTTGATGCGGCGCTTGGCTTTGGTTGCTTTTCCCGGCCGCGTCACATTCATCGAGTGCGTCATCTCAGCTGGAATCCGGTCCAGTTGCACAAAGGATACGTTTATTGTCAAGACATCGAGCTGGCTCCGACAAGAAAGACAATCAGAGAACTTCCTCAAAGTCGAGTCAGCTAAGTGAACAAGTTTACGCTCAGGGTTTGCATTCTTTTAAATAACATACACAGTTTTATTAATTGTGTTAAGTGTTATTTGTGAGGGGGGTGTGGCCGAGCAGCAAAATGGCCGCTTGTTAAGTGGCTCTGCCGGCCGAGCACATTATCCGTCAGGTATCTGGCTGTAACCTGCCCATCAGAACTTTAAACACACGAAATTCAGTGCAGAAACTGATGCAGAATGCGCTGTTGTAATTTGGGATGCAGGGTGCCACAGTTCATTGCAGAAGTTAAAGTCTGATCCAACGGAAGAACTCTGATAGGGATCGCAATATGGAGCCTGAACAGTAAGCTACATAAGGGAAGGACTCACTGGGATTGCTGAAGCTGGGTTGCATCTGTGGAGCTGAAGTGGTGTGATAGAACACCCCTGCTAAGACAATCGGCGCCAAGGGGTGAGTCCGCCGGTGGCTGTATGCTGGGCTTGCTGCCTGAGGCCGGGCAAGCGAGCGATGGGTGAGGTTCCAGCCTGCGCTGCCCTGCAACACTGGGGTGGAAGCGGCGGCCTGCAGCGTCGTGCCAACATTTGCAGTGGAGGTGCCCTTTGTGAAGCCCCCACCGAAACTGTACGAAAGTGGGAGCTTTAAGCTCTGGTGTTGAGCGAGGTTGGTCACGCTTATGGGGCTGAATCGGCGAGATTGCAGCAAATTGTACAGACACCTGGCGCTGTGGCGTGGGTGTGCCGAGGCTAAAACTGACTGCTGGGCCTGCTCCCGGAGGTCGGGTGAGTGTGCTTCTGTTGTGGGCCCTGCCTGCGCTGCCCTACGATATTTGCAGCAATTGTGACGAACTGCAGTGGCGTGGACATATGTAAAGCTGATTGGGCCCTGTGCGGTCTCACCCTGTACTCACCAGGAGTGGCAGACTTGTGGGCTACGTTCTGTGCATGAAAGAGACGAGCGGCGATTCTCCAGCTTGGGGGAAGCGGCTCTGCACCATATACATGGCCTCAATGAACTAAAAATAGTTAGGGAAAAAGCAAGCAGTCAGAGGCAAACGGAGGCCCCCTACCGTGGCTGCATGGGCCTCCGGTGAATTTAATCATCCTGATCCTGTGTGCACAGTGGACGCGGGATCACAATGTACAGAAGGGCAGAGAAAATCAGTGAGATGGGCCTGCACTGAGAATCTGGAGGCATCGTGAATAGCTGCAGAGGCAGTTGGAACAGCGCGCGCAGTGACAGAATCCTTCCCTGCTGCTGCAAGGAGCTGAGTTAACGAAGAGGCCTAGGCAAAGAGTGAGCGGGAGGTTTGAATTAAAAACTGCCACTGGCGGTAAACAAGGCAGACCTGGGAACAGCATAGGGCGACCTTGGGCATTGAAACAGTGCTGCAGTTTATAGTGTACATACCCGACCATGCTCCACGGTCCCTGGAGTCACAGCAAAGTGATCGTATTAAACCTTGCCTCGGCAGTTGCGCGATAACCGGATTTGGGCCGCGGAGTCCATCCCTGGCGACACGAGGCGGCTCCACGGACCTAGCCGCTCACCCTTGAGACAAATTATACTATCCATAGAGGACGTTGGGGCCTGCAGACCTGGAGAGCCTGGGCCTAGTGTTGATCCACGCTGCAGACAGGTGATACAGAAGAAAAATGGCAATGGGGAAATCCGACAACAGGCAAGCAAAAATCACTTTCGAGAAACGCTCCTCCATATTGCAGGACGTGGATTCAATACCGATCACAGTGGTGGCAGAAACGCAGATGGAACCGGAACAAGAGGACGATATTAAAAGCATGTTCTGGGAGGTGAAAGTTGGTTTCAAAGCCATAGACGCAAAACTGGACTCTGGTGCAGCTGATGGATCACGTCACGTACAAAGTAGATAAACATGAAGACCAAATTGATACCCTGGAAACCAGAGTCTCAGACTCGGACGACCGACAAGTGGAGACCCAGGAGCACCTACTCCGAATGGATAAAGTGTTGGATGTCACCAAGGCCCGTAACGAAGACCTTGAAGCGAGGCCCCACAGAAACAACGTTCAGATAATGGAGGTGCCAGAGTCAACAAATATTGCAAACATGTAAAAGTTTGTGGAGGTCTCCTAAAAGATTTATTTGGCCCTGACCTATTGCCAATGTCCCTAGTAGAAAGGGCACATTGCATGCTGGGGCCCAGACCACTCCCAGCACTCAACCCAGTAAAATACTAGCCCACCTACCCAACTATAGGGATAGAGACACCATCTTAAGATTGGCTAGAGAGAAAGGAGATCTGAGACATCAAGGGAACAGCATTGCATTTTATCCAGATTTCCCCCAAGCGGTCCAGGCAGCGCGGTGAGAATTAATCCCTGCCAAGAAGCTATTTCAAAGAGCTGGCACAAAATATGCAACGCTGTATCCAGCAAAGCTGAGAGTGCAAACGGGTGGCAAACCTCTGATATTCACGGAAGCAAACGCGGCGATGAAGTATGCTAAGCAGATGGCAAGACAGCAACAACACAAGGCTGCGGAGGGGGCAGGATCCCCAAGCAGCCAACTGAGTAACAATGACTGAGAACCGACAGGAGAACGAACTGGTATGCATGAGCGTGAAACTTACGAAGCCAAACATTGCCTGATATTTCAATTTGCTGTTGGTTAGAACTGTTCTGTTAATGCTCTGCCACCCTATCGCAATGTAGATTGGGTGTTATGCCGGCAACGCCATGCCCCCACGGGATGATTTCCACAGATTCTATGTTATATTGGTCAAAATTTGAAGCGGAGGGGCTCTGAGAGTTGCACAACCCAATTGGGGGGGGTTGATGTGAGTGGGGGGTGGGAAGGGGCAGTTTATCTTTTGTGTTGGCTATTTCACTACACTAAAGATCTGTCAGTGAAAATCGTCAAGGTGAGAAGCACGCTACGACCATAGGATCAAAACGAGGCATTTCACACACAGGAATGCACCATATCACAGGACAGGAGTGAGATCTAGCGCGTGGATACCCTATAAATGAGATCCTGAGCCAAGCATGGCACAGAGGTGCGCTGACGTTCACTGTCCAAACTAAATTTCTTCACCTGGAACGTCCATGGTCTTAACCACCACCGGAAGGTGAGACTGGTACAGACGTATCTTGCCAGGCACAAGTCGGACATATGTCTCCTACAAGAGACCCACCTGAAAGATAATGCTACGAAGAGATTGTCTAATACAAAATGGGGGGAGGTGCATATCTCTAGCTACTCAATCTATTCCCGCTTGGTGGCTATATTGATCAGGAAGGCAATGCCTTTGGAGACACAAACAACAGTAAGTGACACAGACAACCGGTACCTAATACTTAAGGGATCGTTATACAACCAACCAGTGATCATAGCAAACACATATGGGCCCAACACAGATGACCCCACCTTCTTTCAACATATGTGGCACAAGATACAGACACTGGGCAGTGCTGCACTCCTGTGGGGAGGGGATTTTAACATTGTCCTGTTACTCGACAGGGATAGGGTGGGAATATCCCGCACGCATCACCCACGAGCAACTGCGGTACTGCAGGGAATATTGCAGGAACACCACTTGTTAGACTTGTGGCGCACACTCCACCGCACGACCCGGGAGGGCACTTGTGTCACACAGCAACACAAAGCGTGGTCTAGACTGGATTTCTGTCTGACAGCCAGGGATCTGCATGCATGGGTGGTAGATGTACAACACCAAGTGCGCATGCTCTCAGACCACTCCCCGGTGGCGCTGACCCTTTCAGTGCCACAGCCCTATATTCAACCGTTCACGTGGCTGCTTCCCCCTCATGACCTTTTAGACACAGCATTTAGGGAAACACTTAGAACACATATCACAGACTATTTCGAACAGAACTCGGGCTCCGTTGACATGGGAGGCTGCACTACTGGATGCCAACAAAGCATTTGATTCCTTGGAGTGGGGATTTTTGTTCCCGCTCTTGTATAGATTGGGCATGCGCCCCTTATTTATAAAACAAATCCAACTGCCCTACACTAGACCTACGGTACGACTCCTAGTAAATAGACTGATCTCCAACCCGATATCAATCATAAGGGGCACGTGACAAGGCTGCCCTTTGTTGCAATTATTGTTCGCCATAGCTACCGAGCCGCTGGCGGCTCGGATTAGGCAGCACCACGCAGACAGGGGCATCGGGTTCACTACGCGCGGACTAAATGTGTCAATGTATGCAGATGATATTAGCTTATATATGGTGAACCCAAGAGAAAATTCTCTCCCATGACGCGCAAGCTCATACATTACGGGGGGGTTGTCGGGGATAGAGATAAATTGGAGCAAATCGGTCATAATCCCGTTGACGCCTTAAACAAAACCCTTCAATACTGAGTACCCTATAGGATGGGCGACTGGACCGACACGCTACCTAGGTGTATGGATTAGCAATGACATGCAAGAACTCTGGAGATACAATTATGGAAGAGTGATAGACTGGATCGACAACAAAGTGTGCAGGTGAAAGACTCTCCCCCTGTCCTTGATAGGCCGCATAGCAGTGGCCAAAATGGTCATCCATATATCTATTTGTAAATGTCCCTATCCACCTTACAACACAATTTCTCAACAAAATCCGCTCCTCAATGATCGAGCTGGTCAGGGCGGGACGACAGCCAAGGGTCTCTTGGGAAACACTCATACTACTGCAGACACAGGGCGGATTGGCGACTCCAGACTTTGCCTTATACGCATATTGCGCGCTGGCCCAGTTCCTGCATTACTGGGTGCACGCCACCTCATTCCATCCTCACGTTGCTGTCGAACTGGACAGGGCTGCTCCCTTTCCACTTAAGGTGGCTATATATAAACCTTTCAAGGGCCCGCAAAATTAAGTGGACTCAGTAGAGGCACTGTGGTGGGCATAGGGGGGACTATGCAAATGAGCCAACTTAGACATACTATACGCACCCTCTATGCCCTTGGCAGACAATCCGTTAATCCCACCACTGATGGAGAAACAAGTGAAGACACTAGCCCAGGTACATAATAAACAGACAGGTCAGGACCTATACCCTGGGGATAATTTCACACTACAGCAAATGTTTGGGGTCACAGCCCCTTCAGTGTCAGACATGCTGCTTTATTATGAAATGCAGGCAACCTGTAGAAGGAAATTTGAAACATTTCCAGCGCCGCCCCCGCAGCTGGCCACACTGGAAAACATCCTTACTGTAGAAACAGGCCGTAAGCTGATCACACAACTCTACACAATCACGCAAAGAGATCACCCGATCATGGTGCCAATGTCTCGTGCCATATGGGAGAACGATCTGGGAAAGAACCTCACAGATGAACAGTGGGATTTCAGCTGCAGACAGCTGGAGCAGATGTACCCAAATTATCGGCTTAGGTTAATTCACTCTAAGTACATACACCGGTTTTACAGAACTCCCATACAACTATGGCGGATGGGGCTGCTGGAAATGTGGAGCGTCAAAAGCAACATTCATACACTTGGTGTAGCAATGTAGGTCAATAGCAAACTTGTGGTCTAAAATAATGCACTATTGTTAGACCTGTCAGCCCTAGGGTGGTCTTTCCCTGTGATTTTTTGCCCTTGCCTCATTTTTCCCACCTTCTTTTTGTTGGCCCGTAGGTCTTCGGTCACCTTTTTCAAAGCTAATCTGTGTAAGGGTGCAGGTACTCTCTACTTCAAACATGGCTGCCACTGGCCCCTGCTACTGCAGTGTGGTCTTTTAGTGTAGCACCCTAGCTGCCAGGAGCAGGCTGGGTCCCCATACAATGTTGCAATACCAGCCACCCAGCCCCTGTCCATAGGTAGAGTGGGGAAGCTCCTGGAACCTTCCAGAACAAAGGCGGAGTTAGGTTTCCCCGCCTTAGAGAGTGGTCACCTGACCTGGGCATATATAAGCAAGGGAAGGAACTTTTTCTAGTCAGTTAGGGGAAAACTGACCTGGGGAACCCACGCAGGAGTTTTAGGCGGGAGGGCCTAGTGAGGAACCTATGCTACTGGGAGTGACAGGATTTAGGTGCTGCCTCTTAAGCTGGGCGAGGTGTCCTAAGCTACCCCCCTGATCTGGCCCAGTGGTAGGGAACCCCAGGGTCCATCTGCAGTGACTGAGGAAAAACTCATCAAGCCTTCAACTCAACCCCCCCCCCTCTCAGCAACTTCAAGTAACCAACATCTAAGGGCGCAGAACCATCCAAGCGCCAGGAAAACTGCTTTCCTGTGACCAGAGACTCCTGGGGGATCGACCAGGTACTGGACTGTGCTGCCCTGCGCCCTCACGGCCCTCCACTGTGCCCACCTGGCCCTACCTGTCTCCCCCTGACTGAACTGTGTGAACAGCGCTATATCCAACCCCGGCCCCCCCTGAGAAGCGCTGTATTTGAGACTGTCTGTCCTGTCAGGGATTATTGAAATTGCCTTCCCTCCTGCCGGCAGTATTTGCTGACTGACTAACCAGCGCTGTGAAGCCTCACCCCCAAGCGCTGGATTGCCCCTTCAAGCGCTCTGCCTCGGCGCCAAGCGCTGTACCTTGTTCCCCTGAGGCGCCTGAGGAGGCCCCCCTTGTCAGCGCGGCATCAGCGCCGCCCACGCGACATCTCTGTGGCGCTGCATGCCTTTCCTGTGGCCGCCTGCCTTCGCGCTGTGTCCAGCGTCGTTATTGACCCCCCCTCGGCGGCCCCCCCCGATGCCAGGAGAGGGCCGCCGCATGGAGTCTGCCAGGCCGCATTAGGCCTGAAGCCTGCCTGGGCCGGTGTCACGTGACGGGGAGCGCGACCGCATCACCGGCCACGCCCCCGCCAGAGCCGCGCAGCTATTGGAGGCTGCAATCGAGCCCCTCATCAGCGCCGGCACCCGGAGAAGAGCCGGATTCGCCGCGGAGGGGTGGAGGAGAAGCCCCGGTGCCCCCCTCCGCTCTGCCCCGCATTGTGTTACCTGGCCCCGGGCCGGTGCGGTGCGACAGTCCCTGCACTGCGCCGGGCAGCGTGCGGGCCCGGTCGGAAGGAAACTCCTTCCTCCCCCTCAAGCCACCGCAAGGGCCCTGAAGAGCCGAAGCACTAAGGTAACCCCCGGGGAGGAGGGCGGTAGGCCGGGAGAGGCCCGAGGTCGCCCCTCCCCCGGGGTGAACGGACACTGGGCTTAGTTGGCCCCCCCATCTTTGCATGTGCCTCGATAACTGCATTGTGCGGCCTGCCAGGAGTCCTAGGCCTGGAGCCTGCCAGCTGAACTGTGGGATGATAGTTCCCAATCAGATAATCCACTTCAGTGACTGCTGGTGTTTAGTGGCCGACTTCGGTGGCCTATAAGCTCATGTTTTTTTTTTGTGTTTTTTTTTTTGGTATTCAAACTGCTTTATTGCATAATAAGGAAAGTACACTGCTGTGCTCGCCTACAACCCGGAGGCTGGCAGCGTCATGTCCATAGTGATATGAAACTAAAGCAAGCAAAGATAAACACAGCCTTGTTACCGGCATCCCGGAGGCCCGGTGGCGACAAACCATATCGATAAGGGAGCGCCTGGTGGTGAGCACAATAAGAGGAAGGGAGTAGAAAAGAAGGAGAGGAAAGCAAAGGGGCGGGTAGGAGTGTGGGGGGGGAATAAAACAGAAACAAAGGAGGAGAAAGGGGGAGGGGAGGGAGAAGGGGAGGAGGAGTATGTACATTGCAGGATTTGCAGCAGCAGAACAGGTTTTAAATTTCCTCCCTCCCGGCCCCCCCAATTCTTATCAACCCGAAACAATAAACAATAAAAAAGAAGGTCTTATACACACGTCTGAATGAGGAAGAGATTCCAGTTCTATGCGCTTGCTCATGGAATAAAGATCATAGGTTGCTACATGGCATTGTGGTAGTGGTCGTGGCATCGGTTGGGCCAGCATAGAAATAGGGTAGTAGACTTATGCTGTGTCCCCAGGAAGTGTTAGTAGAAGGAAATGTGGGGTTATGATGCATATCGGATGGTGGAATAGCAGCCGCTCGCGTTAAGCGTCATGTCTATGTTAGTAGCGTGGTCAGTAGGGGTCATGAGTCAGGTCGGAAGCACAGTATATGCATGCGCCAGGAACCAGCGCTTCTTAGTCTCCAGGGCCGGTAGCCTGATCAGTCCTACTCCCGCTGATGTTCCGAGGCCGCGTCATCGTCCTCCTGAGCCAGCAGGTAGCAAACCAGTGGTTCCCAGATGTCTTTAGGCCTGTTTGAGAGCGGCAACAATTTGGAATAAGTGATGTGTTGGGCCTGACAGTAAGTCAATTCCGAGAGCCAGTCCTTAAATTTTGGTGCCCTGCCTCGGCCCCAGCGACATGCCACACGCCGTTTAGCCAAGAGCAGGGCAGTATCAATGAATTTCCTGCTGATTTTTGGAATATTCGGTGTGTGTCCCAGAAGTGTGATACGCGGCTCCGCCTCAATAGGGACCTTGGTCATGGCTGTGAGAGCATCGGTCACCTGTTGCCAGTACATCCGAACGGCCGGGCATTCCCAGGCAAGGTGTAAGAAGCCCGCATGGTCGGCTCGGCAGCGCTCGCATTTGTCGGTATCAGCCAGACGGAACCTGAATTTTTTGACCGGGGTGTAATATAGACGTTGAAGGAACTTATAGTGGATCATCTTGAGCCTGCTACTGGCCGATATCCTAGCTGTGAGGGTGCAGCAATACTGCCATTGTTCATCAGTGAGCGCGGAGGATAGATCTGCACTCCAGGATACCCTAGCGCCCGTCACAAGAGGGTCGATGTCTGAACGAAGGCGGCGGTATAGGCCAAAGACCAAGTGGGCCCCATCTTGCGAGCTGAGCAGAAAGTGCAATGGGCATAGGAGTTCTGGTTCATTAGAATAATCAGGTAGGATATCTTTCATCCCCTGTCGGAGGCGAAGGTAATAGAATACATCGAGTGGGGAACGGTCATTAGTGGCAAAGAGTACTTCCATGGATTTGAAAACTTTGTTTACGAACAGATCCCCCCAGGTGACAATATGCAACCGGACGCAAAGCAGCCGAAATCCCCGTTCCTGCAATAGTGCGAGTGAGGGGTGGTATGTCAGGGGGAGAAGGGGGGAGTAAGGGAAGGAGCAAGAGAGCCTCCTAGCTAGGCGGTGCCATGCATCCAAGGTGCAAGAAACAGACGTGTTCGAAGTCTGGATTACCGACTCCGGACAGTGAATTAAGCCATTGAGCGGTATAGGGTGTACTATCCAGTCTTCCACAGCGAGCTGCGGCATGAATGGCGTGGGAGCCATCCAATGAAATGCATAGTGGGCCTGCGCGCAAAGATAGTAGGCTTCAAGGTCGGGGACGTCGAAGCCTCCAGCTTCGTAAGGCAATATGAGTGTGGACCATTTCAGTCGTGGGGCCTTGCCCCCCCAGAACAGGCGACAGAGCTCCGACTTCAGAGTTTTAAAAAAAAAGGTACCCGGGTAATACGGGATGTTGAGAAAGAGGTAGAGGAAGCGGGGCAACACTACCATCTTGATAAGGGAAGCTCTACCAGCCATGGAAAGCGGTAATGCAATCCAGCGGTCAACCATGGCTGTAAGGGTTGTGATTGCTACCCCGTAATTGGAGCGAATTGTGTCATCCCGATCCCGCGAGATTTGTATGCCTAGGTATCGGAGATCTGAGCGACACCATTCTAGTGGGTAGTCAAGGGGAAAGTCGATTACTGAGTCAGTGAGGGGAAAGAACTGCGACTTGGACCAATTTATGTGTATCCCCGACATACCCCCGAAGGCCACAAATTCTCTCAATAAAGGGTTGAGGTGAAGGTGGGGGTGCTTGACATAAAGCGTAATGTCGTCCGCGTAGAGCAGAGCTTTCCAAACTCTGTGTCGCGACACAGTACTGTGTCGCCTGCCATGTGCAGGTGTGTCGCGTATGAAGTGCTAGAATAAACACCCACCACTAGATGGCAGCCATACAGCGATGAGTGCATTGATCGAAGATTGTTTTTCTCTGATTGCGGCAGGTTGAAAAATTGCACCATGTTTAGGAAGAAGTTTGATGAGCAGGAGGCTAGCCGTAAGAATGGAGTAGCAGTAGTTAGTATCAATGCAGATTATCAAAACGGCGAGAATCACAAGCTCACACCCCCTCCGTGTCTGATTCCTCCGGTCCGCAGTGTCCTCCGAGACCGCCGCACTCCGGGCTCTCTCTGTCCGTAGCCCAGACTATAAACTCTCGCATCGCATCGTCTAAGTTTATCTGTCCCCCATGGCCCAGGTTGCCTTTAACCCCCTCATTCCACTGCATCAAGCGAGGCCCACCGCTTTCAAGCGCCAGCAGCACCCGCAATCCAGGCCGCAGCATATACGAGATCCAGCCCCCAGGCCCAGATAAACACTTGTAAAGTAACCAACCTCACATCCGCTCCGTGTCTGATTCCTCTGGGCACGGCCCACACAGCTTCCTCCGAGATCGGACAGTGAACCAATAATGGTCTCTTCACCTCAAAAATGGACCAAAGTCAGAGGGTTATTAGCAATGATAAGATGGGAATATGTTCCGGTTCCTGAGCATGATCAACTGATAACCACGCATATTCAGCAGGCATCAGATGATTTCATCGTGAAGTTCTGACACGCTAACACGGTCTCGGCTTGATTCAGCTACTTCACATATTACCAGTACCAGAGCAGAGGTACTCATCTCATTCAGAAACAACACGGTTTCACTTTCTTGCAGTGAAAACATTACTGTCTGAATATATTTTCATTCTCCACATGCATCATAGCTTTTAGATTAGTGAACAATACACACAGCGGTTTAAAATGTACAGCGTTCAACATTAGAGGCCTAGGCATTGGCACTTCCTATATTAGGATTCGGATATAATGTTTTCTACGATGTGGAAGCTGATTTTTAGCACTTGCTATTTTACCATTTACATCAGCAAATCTAGAATATATTGTGGCTTTCCTGATGAACGTGCAGTGTTGCGCTGAAATGTTCGTTGAAGAGCCATCATACAGCCACCATCCTTTTTGATTGTATTTCTTTGTCTTTATTATATCATTGAGTGTATAATTTATTTGACTGTCCAATTTAGTTTATCACACTAATTTCATGGTGTTAGTTTGTTTGTTTGTTTATATTTAGATCCTGAAGCATTCAAAAGCCAAAGGCTGCTACCGCTATTGAAAAAAAGCCAGTAAGAACCCTGCTGCCTCTGTGGTGTTGCAGGGGGATTCCACCCCTCGCTTTGCCATAATGCAGGAAGAATGTGGGTGGGGGGGGGGTGGCGGATTCCATCAAGGACGTGCTCAGTGGCCGTGGGCGAGCTCCATTGGCCACTGTGTGCGCTTGCATCCATAAGCTGACATTGGTTTCAAAGTGGACATGTTGCCTCCAAGTAACACAGAATATATAGTTTGTGTTCTGGGAATAACCAGGGGCACATGTGGAGGGCACTCTGCACCGTGTATGTTGTGTTGTGCATGTAATGTACTGACTGTGGGCGGTCCTGGATGGAAGGAGTGCTTGAGCATGTAAATCACTGGCACTGCCAAGGTCATGGGTCAGTTGACGTCAGCCCATGTAGAAGGACTGCTCATCACTTTCCATGGACATGTTTATCTGGTACAATATTGATAGAACAAGATTTAGTTGTTCCTCAGTGTGGTATTACCTCCAAGTTTCGCAAGACGGAATGGGGAAAAACAATGTAATTCTGTATATTTTCCCTTTTCAATGCTTAAAATCTCAGAATATTGTGGTTTTTCGCAACACTAATTTTGCCTACTTTTAATTTACCTGGTCGACTTTGTGCAGGAAAACAAAACAGGTGCAATGCTTTCTAAAGTTTCCGCAGCGAGATGCAATAATATGCAATTCGTCAAAGGCAGAATGCAAAGGCATGACCACCTCTTCTGTCAGTACTCGTGCCTGACAGACTGCCCCCATCCTTGCCTGACAGGATCTACTTCCTCTCATCCCTTTCATCAAGTCATGACATGCATACTCTTCCTTCCGTCCCCTATTCCCTTTCTTCCGTCCTTTCTTTTCTGCTTGTTGCTAGAGCTTGTCATTCACACAGTAGTTCACTCTGGTTCAGTTTCTCTTGCCAGACTATGCCTCCTGTCCGACGGCCTCTGCCACATGCCAGACTGCCTTTCCTATTGCCCTGCAGACTCTGCGCCATCTCCTGTCTTTCATTGAGCTGTAGTAGGCAGATTCTGCTTCCTTTTCCTGACAGAGTCTACTGCACTCCTACCTGGACAGTTTTGCCAGTCACTGTCTTTGTTAGAACAGATTCAGAATTGCTTTAATAACCTTCACAGTAGGTGGTTAGACTCGCTCCCAACACTCGCTCGCTCGCTACACTCCATTACCGTGTCGCGAAATGATGCATGTCGAAAAAGTGTGTCGCCAACATGAAAAGTTTGGAAAGCTGTGGCGTAGAGAGAGACATCTATTTGGCGTTGCAGGCACTGTATGGCACTCTCCCGGTGCAGTTGACGGAGCCGACAAGCCAGAGGCTCGACCGCAATCGCAAAAAGGAGGGGGGACAGAGGACACCCCTGGCGTGTACCTCGCGTGATAGCAACTGAGTGAGATAGGCGACCATTGAAGAGGACCTTCGCCGTAGGCTGTGCATAGAGGAGCTGTATCCAGGAAAGAAAAAATTTGGGGAAACCCATGCTCGACAGCACTGAAAACAAGTAGGGCCATTCGACCGAGTCGAAAGCTTTAGTGGCGTCCAAAAATACCGCAGCCACCGGAAGGTCAGGATGAACCGTGCGGAGGAGTGAAAATAAGGTGCGTAGGTTATGAGAGGTGGAGCGACCAGGGACAAACCCCAACTGGTCAGGTAGCACAATCCTGGTCATGAGTAGGGACAGCCTAGTAGCTAGAACCTTGGCTAGTATTTTCACGTCACAATTCAGGAGGGAAAGAGGACGATAGGACCCACAGGAGCGAGGGTCTTTACCGGGTTTAAGGAGGGAGGTGATAACTACCTCGTGCATAGAGCCTGGGAGGATGCCATCAGCAAGAGATTCCTCATAGACTTCGCAAAGGACTGGGGCCATAATGTCTATATATGTTTTATAGAATTCAGCTGGTAGACCGTCCAGCCCGGGCGCTTTGCCATTCTTAAGGGACATAATGGCTTCACGAATCTCGTCTGATTCAAACGGAGCTGCCAGGAAGGCCCTGTCCCCATCGCTGAGCCAACAGAGTGACACATCACCTAGGTAATCGGCATAGGGTACATCTGCTGAAGCGGTGGAGGTGTACAGAGTGTGGTAATGTGAGGTGAAGGTGGCAAACAGTGCCTCAGAATCCCTGACCGCGTGTCCCTGGTCATCGGTGAGTTCTAGGATAGAGTTACGATCACGCGGGGCCCGCGTCAGCACTGCTAGAGCCCTTCCCGGGCGATCCCCCTCACAATATCTCCTAGCCTGCCAGTGTTTACCCTTGAACTTCGCCTCCCTGTCAGCTTCCTCTTCATATTTGGACAATGTGACCCTAAACTCTGCATGTAAGGCAGGGTTATCCTCTGTAACCATTCGAGTCTCCAACGCTCGTAGCTCCCCATGTAGTCTATGGATAGTAGCCTGTATGTCCCGAAGGACCCCAAAACTTTTAGCTATACAATATCCCCTGACAGTGACCTTGAATGCTTCCCAGATATGTTCCACCGATTCAACTGACCCCTTGTTCCTCGGGAAAAAATCAGCAATTTCCTCCCCCAGTTCAGACCGGAACAAGGTATCCAATAAAGCTGCCGGCTGTAGTCGCCAATGGGGCCTAGGGCAGTCCCACCCAGGTATTCGAGTATGCATAAGGACAGGGCTACGATCTGAGTATGTCCTCGGTAGGTGTGTGACCTTCAGTACTCCCGGTGCAATTCCAGGGGTGACAAGGAAATAGTCTAGTCGTGCCCGTTTGTGAAGTGAAGTGAGTCCCTTCCTGCCTGGCCGGCTGTAGGCACCGCCATATGTCTACTAGGGCACCCTCAGCGACAATGCCCTCGAGGGCCTCCCTAGCCTTGGGTTTGTAATGGTTAGCCCCATCTGCTCTATCCATGCTGGGTACCAACGCTAAATTGAAGTCCCCACCCCAGATGATGTGACGGGATCCCACGTCCAGGATTTTACCCCAAAGTGTAGTGAAGAAGGAAGGCGTGTCTATGTTAGGTGCATAGCAGTTCACAAAGGTGATAGTGTTGTGGCCCATGCGTCCCCATAGTATGGCGTAGCGGCCTCCCCCATCCGTCAGTTCCCCGCATTTCTGAAACGGGACAGTACCCCGAAGAAGGAGAAAGTGCGAGTGCTAGCCCACTTACACGCAAAGGTGGTCTGCACCTGTGGTGACAGGTGTGTTTCCTGGAGCATGGCAACATGTACATTGTGTCTGGTAAGGTATGCAAGAACATCACGACATTTCCTGGCATTATTAAGCCCACGGACATTCCATGACATGCAGTGTAGTTGAACATCAGACCCTAGGACCGCCATTGCAAAAAGATCAGTGAAATATCATCCTTTGAGCAGGACAAAGCAGTCATTCTCATAACACTCAGATCCATTGTAGCAACACAGTGTGACATAGACCAAAACAACATTCGGCGTGTAGACCTCACCCCCCCAACAGACCCCCCCCCCACCCACTACAGCATCCCAATCATGTCTGCAGCAATCCAATCCCGCCCGTAGTCCCTCCCCTCCACCCCCACCCTCAACACCCGATTCTAACAAACTAACAGTGAGCATGGGGTACACCCGATAGGGTAACAGCATCAAGGGCGCACAGCCACTTTACCCGCCAATGGCCTCCAATACTGTACCGCCCTCGGTGGAGGCCAGGGGCTAGGTAAGCGGATCTTGGTATACATTACCACAGAAGCGACCAGACACAGCCATATCACGTCGAAGTGGCAGCTTCTTCGGAGTCCATAGGTCAAGCCGGGAGTGCGCCAGCGCCAGATAGTTAAAGGTGTAGTTCAGTTAAGAGCGCATAGTCAGTGTTCATTCTCCGCAGCAGACGGATCATCATCCCCCAGGTCAGCTGCAGCAGCGCGATCTCCTCCTCTGGCCCTGCGTAGTGATTTCAAATAGTCTTCGGCTTTTTGGGGGTTCGTGAAAAAGCGTTGCTTCCCCTGATGAGTAATCCGTAGTTTCGCTGGGTAGAGTAGGGCATAGTTTAGTTGAGCTTCGCGCAGTTTCTTCTTCACAGGGATGAATTTACGCCACTCCTCCTGCACCATCGGGGTGAAATCCGGATAGATGAAAAAGGTGATGCCATCATACTGAAGGGATCGTTGAGAGCGGGCAGCTCGCAGCGCAACATCACGGTCACGATAGTTCAACATGGCGATAATTGGTCTAGACGGCAGACCGGGTTTAGGGACAGGAGCTAATGATCGGTGTGCTCGCTCAATGATGAATTGTGGAGAGAAGGCGTCCTCGCCTATGGACCCCTTGAGGAGCTTCTCAACATACAGTTCCATCCTGCCCGTGTTGGTGGACTCCGGAATGCCCAAGATGCGGATGTTGTTCCGTCGACTACGGGCTTCCAAATCCTCGATCTTTGCCGCTATAATCCTGAGTAAATTGTCCATACGGGCCAATTGAGTAGTATGAGTGGAAGCGACATCATCTGCGTCAGAGATACGCTGCTCCGTGGCCGTGAGTCGTTCCTCGTGTCGGTCCACCCTGTGGGCCAAAGCGTCTAGTCTGGCTGTCACGCCGTCCACTTTTTCCACCACAGTGGCAAACCCCTGTCGCATTTCTTGAAACAAGTGGTGCATGTCGAGTTCCTTGGCAGGGGAGGAAACAGTGGAAGTGGAAGCGGCACCGGGACCAGGGTCAACAGGGACCACCTTCGTAGATTTCTTGGCACCGTCAAAGCTGATTTTTGTTTGACGGTTCTCAGGACGCACCATCTTGGCCTCCCCGTCCGGCACTGCCGCCCGTCCAGGCCTCACTGGCGTAGCTCCGATCGGGCCCAGTCAGCTATTGGGTCGAAGCGTGCAATGTGGGGAACACTTTTACACAGAGGTGTCCAATCTCAGTCCAGGAAGGCAATGCAGCTCATGTGTGCCACGGTGGTGACAAGCAGGTGGGGGCACCACCGCCCGTCCAGACCTCACTGGCGTAGCTCCGATCGGGCCCAGTCAGCTATTGGGTCGAAGCGTGCAATGTGGGGAACACTTTTACACAGAGGTGTCCAATCTCAGTCCAGGAAGGCAATGCAGCTCATGTGTGCCACGGTGGTGACAAGCAGGTGGGGGCACCGCCGCCCGTCCAGGCCTCACTGGCGTAGCTCCGATCGGGCCCAGTCAGCTATTGGGTCGAAGCGTGCAATGTGGGGAACACTTTTACAGAGAGGTGTCCAATCTCAGTCCAGGAAGGCAATGCAGCTCATGTGTGCCACGGTGGTGACAAGCAGGTGGGGACACCGCCGCCCGTCCAGGCCTCACTGGCGTAGCTCCGATCGGGCACAGTCAGCTATTAGGTCGAAGCGTGCAATGTGAGGAACACTTTTACACAGAGGTGTCCAATCTCAGTCCAGGAAGGCAATGCAGCTCATGTGTGCCACGATGGTGACAAGCAGGCGGGGGCACCGCCGCCTGTCCAGGCCTCACTGGCGTAGCTCCGATCGGGCCCAGTCAGCTATTAGGTCGAAGCGTGCAATGTGAGGAACACTTTTACACAGAGGTGTCCAATCTCAGTCCAGGAAGGCAATGCAGCTCATGTGTGCCATGATGGTGACAAGCAGGTGGGGGCACCGCCGCCTGTCCAGGCCTCACTGGCGTAGCTCTGATCGGGCCCAGTCAGCTATTGGGTCGAAGCGTGCAATGTGAGGAACACTTTTACACAGAGGTGTCCAATCTCAGTCTAGGAAGGCTATGCAGCTCATGTGTGCCACGATGGTGACAAGCAGGTGGGGGCACCGCGGCCCGTCCAGGCCTCACTGGCGTAGCTCCGATCAGGTCCAGTCAGCTATTAGGTCGAAGCGTGCAATGTGAGGAACACTTTTACACAGGGATGTCCAATCTCAGTCCAGGAAGGCTACGCAGCTCATGTGTGCCACGATGGTGACAAGCAGGTGGTTCAGGCCGACAGTCCCAGCAGGCCGCCACACAGTCAAGGCGGAGCGGAGATGCCAGCAGATGCAGGCAGGGCCACTATGGCGTAGGGGGCTCCACAGGTAAGTATGTCCAATGCCGGCTCCGCATGCAGGAAAGAAAGCGCAGCTCGTAGGACTGCTGCAGGAATGAGGACAACCCAGGCAGGTGAGGCAGAAGTGACAGTAGTGGCAGTGGCAGACGCCGAGCAGCAGAGCGGCCACAGGCCCCCAGGGATAAACGTCGGCACCTGGAGGCGATCAGGCGGGCAGGCAAGCTCCGGGGATAACACCGACCGGTGCAGCAATGGAGCGGGGGGGCCCAGGAACTACTACAGCCGCAGGTGCAGGCAGAGCGAGGGGCAGCCCCGGAGTAGCCACCAGCAGTGAATCGCCACCCTGCCCCGTCTCACCGCTCACCGGCGTGCACAACGATCAGGCAGGCAAATGTGGGCACTCCAAGCACCAGCAAGCAGCAGGGGCAGCCGGTCAGGAAGGAGACTCCAAGGCTGCTCAGTGATCGGGAGTCCGGGTGGGCTCTGCACAAAATCCGCGGACTCCGGAGCAGGCAGGGCCTGTCACCGCATGGCAGGCACCGACCTTGCGTGGCGTCTCACAGCCGGCCCCTCCGCTCGGCGACCTCCAGGGCCACAGCCGGCCCAGCTTCTCCAGGCCAGATCTCCGCAGCTGACGCCACCAGCGGGCCAGACTTCTGGATGAGCGCGGGGGACAGTGGTAGGTTTCAGATGGCAGGTGTAGCAGCGTTGCCGGTAGTCTGTGGTACAGGATAACAGAAGGATTAGTGGCCAAGGTGCGGGAGCTGCGACGTTAGGCAGCCATTCCGCGTGTGCGCCCTCTAGCGCCCCCTCCTATAGGCTCATGTTTAATTAAATGTTTTCATGCCTGCCATGAGGGGATTACCTTTTCCCTGTACTGAATTTCTTGCAGGGGTGGGCTTCTACAGTTCCTGAAGGGATCCAACTGCGATATTTATTGATTCATTCTAATGGTATTCTGATGATCTGATTCTGGGTCGCAAAACGATCAGTATTCACAAGAAGAAATGCTTGTGGGTGGTTACTACAGGTTAATCTAGAATCTATAAAATTACCTTTCTGCCTGCTGAGTAGCATACCGCGACAGGCTGTGTTCTTTGAAATTTTCTGTTGTACTGAAAGTCCTTGCTGAAATGTTTTATCACTTTCTATAACGTGCAATTGGGAAGGCGTCCATGAGAGGTTTAATGTGGTGCTTTAATACAATGCTATGGTTGCTTCCTGCAGGATCATCCAGGTTTATGAAAGTACCCTCTTTGCCTGCTGAAGAGTATGACGCAACGGGCTGTGTTATTTAATGTTTCACTGCTTAGATGAGCTGGTTATTACTTTAATGACAAATCTTACTGAAACTGCCTAATGAAATGCGTAAATGAAATACTAATGATTTGCTAAATGCATTACTTGCTTGATTGATCGAAAGTCTATATAAAAGATCTTGATTTTCAAACCCAGCTACTGGTGTGGTCTCCATTATTGCGCCCACTTCATGTCACATTGGATGAGTGTGTTAAGTAGCTGCTTTACACGTAAGCCCCTGGCTGCCTTCCTGCTCGAGCCATGCTACCCCCTGGAGAGCTGGTGGTCCCAGTTCTTACAACTATATAGGTAACATAACGGGGTTAACCTTACCCTGTACGCCCGTGGTGGCACTCATGGGGGTCATCCCTCATATACCCCCGAAGGTGAGGAAACTGCCAACTATTTTATTACTGATGGCTAAGAGACTGGTGGCAATGCAGCACATCCTCCGACCACGAAGGAGTGGGTTCGGAAGGTAACCTACTGTAAGACCCAGCTGGCGGAATATTGGGAGCTGGTTGGGAACTGTGGATATGGTGCACATTTAGGTCGGGTCGCAGTGTTATAATGCCACGCAACATGCTGTGGTCCTGGAGGGTGTGAGGTAGCCTACAGGCCAAGCTTTGTAAGAGAAGGACACATATGTTGATTACTCTTTATACTGTTTACCCGGATATACTACTGGGCTGAATGTGTGAAGTATTGTTGCACTGTACCATATTTAAAACGAACCGAACCAAGACAAAACTAACAAAGAAATGCTCATGATAAGTCACATTAGCTGCTAATTCTCCAATTCTATTTGATAGATTGAACTGTATCACATTACTGTGAAGAAATGCCACTATTCTGTATTTTTGTATGAAAATGCCAATAAAAATAAAATAAAATATAAAAAAGTTTTATTTGTGAATATGCATCTGGGACAGTTAGTGATATTATTTCTTCCTGGTTTGACATGTGCGGACAATTCAGTATATTTGTGTATGAGAGATTGAGAACGTCTTGAGAGCATTATTGCTTCATGTTTGACAATGCGCTTGAAAAGCATCAGGGATTAGAGTAACTTCAGCTGTTGTAAAATATAATTAAAGGTGAGATAAGTTAATTTAGGAGCTTATAATTACGTCTGGGCGATAAATGTTCATGTTCTCATAGATGTTTATTTCATATTTTGTAGCACTATTATTATTGGACCTGTTAAATCTATGTTATTACACTAAGAAACCTGGAGGGAAGAAGCATTAATATTCCTCTCAAATTCAACTATACTATCCAATGCTTTTTAGAGGTAAATGTTAGACAACTTATATCTCTGGTAAATGTTAGGCAATTTACATTAGTGTTTAGTCATTGAAAGCACATGGCAGATGGCAGTTATGGTTAACATTTAACCCTTTTTAAAGGTAAAAGAAGATTCAAAAGACTTGCAAATCTCAAACAGGTTCTTGGCTGGTCCAGGTGGAGGAGCTGAGTTGCATCTTCTGTTTCTCTGTTTTTCTGTCTAAACCCCCTCCCCCCCCGACCAGGGCTTCTATTCTCCCAGCAGCGCTGAGAGGTGCTCCGGTAGGGTCCCCTGCAACGATCCAGGTTTTCAGATGGGTGCTTGCCACACACCCGACATTGGGGAACCTCAGGCATCAATGCCCAGCCCACCACAGGCGTCAGCATTGTTCTCAGAGGGATAGCCTCTGGGTACCAAATTGCATGGTCCATCAAGACAAACCTGTTACCCATGGCTGTCTCGGGGTCCAGAGGCCCCACAATGTCCAGGCCCACACTCACTCAAAAGGGGTGCTCATGACAGCGAAAAGCTGGAGCAAAGACTTACATCCCCCTTCACTCTTGCCGCTTGCCTGGAAAGTTTGGCTAGACCTGCAAGGTGCATCAGAGTGCCTTTGGATTTTGGGCCAAAAGAAGAGGGTGGAAAGCCTTTTAAAGGTTTTGTCTTGTCCTGCCCCAAATGTGGAAGTACTTTTGATTGTGGTGAACTTATTCTCAATAGAGAGGTGGCACTAAGGCAACATTTATGCCATCAATTGCTCCAACAACATGTGGTAGGCGACCCAAATCTCCATTCATCATCAAATATACTTTACTTGGTTACAATACATAACCATAAAAGTGTGCATGTATACAAGAATCCACCCAAATAAAACACAGGATTCAAACACAATTAAGCATAAGTGATTATTGTTTAAAACTTGCTGAATACAACACCAAGATATGTTAATTTCTTGGTGATATAGGCAAAATCTGGTATAAAAAAAGCGAATAAAACAGAATTTAATCAAAATTTGTTGTGAAAAAATAGTGGTGGACGAACAAAAACCTCTAGGGTCCGTCATGTAAGTCACAATCACTCCTATTGGATTCTCCAAAGATGACAAAAAGTGCTATATACCTAGAAATCATCTTGTAGATTATAACATTTAAAAGATATTGAAAAATATCAACAGCAGCAATTAAAGGTCTAGCCACCATACGTAGACAAATGTTAAAACAACATCATGGGATAAGTCAGCATGGGCTTCTATCACATAAATAAACAAGTAAATGTGCCATCTTGTGGTAAGGAGATGAAAACAAGTGAAAGTGGCACCAGGGCTACATATGCAATGTGCAAAAAAAGCATAAAGTACATTAGGTGCTGAGACGAAGAAGTTATTGCACTTGCAAGAAGTGCTGTGTACCAGAAAATTCACACCTAGCAGATGAGGACACACTAACATGTATTTTGATCCCTGGGAAACCATGGCAGTGTAAAGTGCCAGTGCATGTGTAAATATATGGAGATACTGTAGACTAAAAATTATAGACCCTATAGCAGGAAGATACAAACAGTTACGTAATCCAAAATATCCATAAGAACTTGTCTACCTAGTTAATTTTCTTTGTCCTCAAATACTATATGGCTGTCAGGAATTTACAGATGGAAAAAACAACTGGTCCACTTGTGTCTGTAATGCGTATTCTAAGTGCAATGGTTCAATCGATGAGGCCTAGTTTTCTGCATAACGGTGCTATCCAATGCTTCAGTTGCTTTTTATATGCAGGACAGAAAATTAAGACGTGTTTGATGGACTCAGTGACTTCACATCCCATGGGAACTCCGTTGATACACCCAGCCCCTTCTTCCAATGACAGGTAAAGGCAGCTAGTGGTAAAGTGCCCACTAGTAGCATGATGAAGGGTGCTTGTGCATGCGGGTTTACAACCATATCTAAATAAGGTTCGAACTCAAAGCCACAGTTGAAAGAAATGGAAACATTGGTCAGAGTGCCCAAATCGTTTTTTCTGATGTTTTCTCCTAGGATGTGAGACCAATAGGGCATTTTAAGCTGCCGAAAGGCATCGCCTGGTAAATCGCTTGGGTTTGACCAAAAGTCCCCTAGGCCCCACTTAAGTATCTATGACCGCACAAGAACCCTCTAAGAAGACCTGGAGCGACTCTCTATAGGGCTTCAGTTCTCTTGTCGCCCAGACCCTTACCCAATACAGAATAGGTCTCATCTTGGCAATATCAGAAATGGATCTCCAATTTAGATCCATGCAGATAAATAGTGTGGGGGTGCCCAAAGGGATTTTTAACATCGTTTTAAAAAAAAAATTCTCTGCTATTTCCAATATCTCCATTCACATTGGCAAAATTCTCATATTTTGGAAACTCGATGAAGCTGTTGTCTCATCATTGAAGAAATATCTTGTTGTAGACACACCACTTGAAGTTGGTTGTGACATTCCACCCAGTGCTTAATTTGTAAAAAATGAAGTGCCAGGACACTTCTCAGAAGGCCACTGCAGCCTGCCCCACCCATACCCTGGCAGCGCTGCCAAAGCCAGTAGCAACATAACACCTAACCATCGCACTTCTACAAGTGTAACAATTCAGACTACTTTAGGCCACACACAGCTTTAATAATGGTATGAGAGGCTGGTATTATTCATTGTCAATGTCTATTGACTTTTTAAACTCGGTTGGTGTGCTCTTCTCAAAACTAAAAGACAGTGGCACCTTGTGGCAGACTGTCACTAGAGCCAGTGCTGACAAATAATAGCTGTTGCAGAGCACCTAAAACCACCGGCACAAATTAAGCATTGATTCCACCAGATACATGGATTCTGGGGCCCAAAATTAAGAACGGCCATGATTTTTACTACTGGTGTTATTGATATGTGATTCCTATTATGAGGCAGAAGAACTGGCTCCAGTTGATGACCTATTTCAGTAATAGTTTGCCTATTTAATCTGAATTTTTTTGTTAAAATCCCATTCATCCATGGTGGGAAGGTCTGGAAATGGTCTAAAAATGTGATGCTGTTATCTCATTTTCACTGAGTTCATATGTCTGCATTCAAAAATAGATATATTGTTTTAATTTGCAAATTGTTCTTGATATATGACACAAATATCATGTAATTGCAAAAATATATTTTGTTTCTTCACATAATTTGACTCAACATTTAGTAGTGTTTTTTTTTCAAATACCGTTTTTGAAATGTCTAATATAAGTCTGGGCGGTGAACTCTGCTCTGTTTGCGGTGTTTGCAGAGTTTTTCGCATTCCACTCTACGTGGAGCTTGCAGGTTTTTCCTTGCTCAAGTTTGAGGAAAAACCAATGCTAGACCACCTCACTGCGAGATTTCTCAACGTTGGCGGTTGTAGATGGTCTCTAACGCTTGCGTTGAGAAACGTGAATAACCTTCCATTCACGTTGAGGAAGCTATCGCTCAAGTAGAACTTACAGCGCGCTGATTTACAAATACCCAGCACTAAAAATCAGTGCTAACGGCGCGAGGTAATT
Organism: Lissotriton vulgaris; assembly: GCF_964263255.1. NCBI lineage: Eukaryota > Metazoa > Chordata > Amphibia > Caudata > Salamandridae > Lissotriton > Lissotriton vulgaris. The sequence goes on from NC_141689.1 coordinate 730,499,051, forward strand.
CACTCTGCTGCTCACGGAACTCCACGTAGCTTGGTGTTGTTTCTTTGTCTCTAGCAAACTCTGCCCAGGCTCAATCTAATACTTTTTTCAGGAAATGTGTAAATAATACCATTATAAATGTATTGTTTACACATTCCTATTTTTTAAATTATTTTTTTCATCAAAAATTCCATCAACGGAAGTATAAACAAAACCGCACAACTATCGCATTTAACCACAGTAATGCACTACATAATACTTTTTTGTTAAAATAAAAAGGATAACATTAGCATTTTCTGTATGTAAACATATTATCCATCAACTTAAGTGGTAATGACACACTTAACGTTCAAAAACAGACTATATCACAATCTTAAATGGTGGGCGCCTGACCTCGCTGTCAGGACATTTGCAACTAGACAGACCTTGGTGGAAGTTGTCCGGGTAGTGGGTGGGAAACTTCAAGACGGACACAGCCATACGCTAACATTTGTGAAAGTAATGTACGAAGGCCAATGTATGTGTCCATCTCCCTTGATGACCATGTATGTTGTGTAGCTGTATGTTGTGTTTAAAAAAAAAATTGGGTTGTGTATATAAAAATATATAATTCCATGTGAAATTAATGAAATTAGCATTATGTTAAATTCGGAAATATATTTTATTTTTAATACATGTCATCAGTGATGTCACTGACCATGTCATGAATGATGTAATATGTGACATCTTCAGCAGTGGATTGCGGGTGTGCGAAATGTAGTTAGTACAACTAACTATATAGGAGCAATTTCAATGTTTTTTTAAATGCTAATTCCTAACTATATAAGGCCTGAAACCTATGGTTTTTTAAGTGAATTTGCACGGTTTTTAAAATGCTAATTCCTAACTATATAAGGCCTGAAACCTATGGTTTTTTAAGTGAATATATATAGCAAAACCTCGAGCAGCAAAGCAACTACAACCAACCAAAGCTCTGGTATTCCAACCGATAACAGTGACACCATATCAATCAACTCCTTAACTTCAAACAGTGAAGACGAAGGTACCTCCACATCTGCAGCTTTAGACCCAGACATCAATTACACTGTAGTAGAGGAATTGGGTTTTGTAAACGAGGACCGGCGCTACTCCCTGCGCTCCCGGAATCCTCCAAACCAAGCCGGCAATCAGCCAGCCAGCGCAGGCGCTCAAGGCGTAAGCACCACAAAAAGAAATACCTCGCAGGCAAAAACAAACAGGAACTGGCGCAAATAATTGGCACTGTGGACAATACAGTCATCAACCTATCAGACACTATCCTCACTAAGGCAGAAGAACAGCTTTTGTCTCTTGGTCTCTCGTATTGCCCGCCCAACAAATTTTCCTATAATCAAACCCGGATCGACCTATACAAGTTTGTTAGAAAAATCAAACTCATCAAATATTTCAAATTGGAAGCCAAACGCAAGCAAAGTGGGGCAGTAGCAACTCCTTCCAATATGGAATCCAACCTCCAAGTTAACGACAATGCTGGTTTACAAGACCTGTATGACCTAGCATTTGAAGGTACGTCTCAAACTACGCCCACTGTCAGTCAAGTGTTCAATGTCAACAGATCTGCAACTACGCCCTTTAGACCCAAGTCAACCTTCTTTCCCCTCATGCCTCGTGATGCTGTTGACATCTTCAGCGACCGTGTTATTATTGAACTAAAGGCTCTTAACAGGTCTATCATGATGCAACGGAAACAACTTAAGTACAATGACCGACAATACAATCTACTCATTAATAAGCTACAATCTGACAACAATGTCGTCATAAAAAATGCTGATAAGGGTGGCAACACGGTTCTCTGGAAAACCACAGACTACATCTTGGAAGCAGAAAGACACTTGTCAGACATTACTTGCTACACCCTCTCATCACAGTTTGCGATGGTCCAGAATCAAAACCTGATACGCAAACAGCTGACTTCATAGAAAAGACTGAGTCTCCTTACCAAAGAGGAATGCAACTTCCTATCCAAGGATCATCCTGTAACACCACACTTGTACTTTCTACCCAAAGTGCACAAACTTGTTACCCCTACACCAGGTCGACCCATAATATCAGCGATTGGGAGTATGACGGAAAATATTTCCAAATACGTTGATTTCTTTCTCCAGCCCCATGTGGCGAGTCTTCCTTCCTTTCTAAAAGATACCACCGACTTTCTGACCAAGATTGGTAATATTGTTTGGTGCAATGACTATTTGTTTTTGATTCTTGATATCGAATCGCTTTACACCTCTATCAACCATCAGCATGGTGTAAATGCATGTCAATATTTTCTCAATTCACGAGCCATTTGTTTCAGAGAACACAATTCTATGTTGATTGCGATGATTAAACTGTGCCTGACCTCCAACTATTTCCGCTTCAAGAACAACATCTACCAGCAATTGCGCGGTGTGGCTATGGGCTCGTGTTTCTCCCCCAGCTATTCATGTCTCCATGTTGGTTGGTGGGAGGAGCACGAGCTCAGAGCCACACATGCGCACTGGTCGCCTTGTATCGTGCACTACTGGCGTTACATAGACGACATTTGCATCATCTGGAAGGGCAGTCAAGATCAAGCCCTTTCATTTGTATCAGAATGCAATAACAACACCCTGAACCTGAAATTCACTGCTACCCTTAGCAGCACTGAAGCCGAATTTTTGGATGTACAACTGTTCATCAAGGACAACACCCTTAAGTCCAAATTACATCGTAAAAGTACGGCGGGAAATTCCATCCTGCACGCACATAGCTCCCATCCTGCCCATACCATCCGCAGTATCCCGTTTGGCGTATTTATTCGCATTCGCAGAGTCTGCAGTGACCCTGATTCTTCTGCTATCTGCCTTGAGGAATCTAAACAACGTTTCCTGCAAAGAGGTTACTCTAGAGCCATACAGGATCAAGCTTTGGCCATAGCTTCGTCATTAGATAGAGCCTCACTACTTAAGCCCAGAGAACACTGTACCACTGGCACTAGTGATAACCAGGATAACTCCCAACGTACTGTCAGGCTCATAACCACTTTCAGCTCGCAAGAGCGTAAAATCAGACGCATCATAGGCACTGAATGGCCTATTATTCTGACTGACCCAGTCTTAGGTCCATTATTGAGTGAAACTCCTACCATTACTTTCCGACGTGCACCATCCATGCGTGATGCACTCGATAGAATTGCACCCGAAAATCCACCCAAACCCAACAAAACCACCAAAATGGGCTTTTTTAAATGCACCTCCTGCCGTGCTTGCAACTTTGCAACTAATGCCACTCACTATGTTACTGCTTTCAGTGACACTCCTATTCCCATCAAGGAACACCTCACCTGCAGATCAGAGTTCGTGGTCTATAAACTGAAGTGCACATGTAACTTAGAATACATTGGCAGTACCAAGTTGCCAGTGCATCAAAGAATACTGCAGCACATAAGGGCCATTGTCAACAGTGACAGCAACTATCCAGTTGCTCGACACTTTGGGGTGGTCCATAATAAGAAACTTAAAGACCTCCAATACACGGTTCTCTGTTCAGTGCCCCCACCAAACCGGGGAGGTGACCGTGAAAAAATGCTCAGGCAGCGCGAAACCCAATTAATTTTGTCCCTCGATACCAAAGCCCCTAATGGTCTCAACTTAACTGAAGATTTGAAAAGCTTCCTGTAATGCTTCTTTCTTCTCTACAGTTTTGTGGTCAGGTCTCTGTATTTAATTTCACGCCTTAGCTTTTTCCTTTCTCTCGCTCAGTTTAGGCGTCACCAGTTGTCTGTTGGCCTATTAGCCAATGTACAGCATGGCGCAACCTTATAATCATGACTTTTGTTACTATTTTGACTAGGATTTGTTGCCATGCTTTTCATCTCACTTATGTCGCCTCTGTTTTTACTGTTTATCTGTTTCGTTGTCTTCCCTCTCCTCTCACTTCTCGTTTTTCACACCTGTGGTTGGGCTCGTATATCTCTTTTTACTTTTTTCACTTATTATTTTTTAGCACTCTGTAGTCTCCTCCTTTGCCCTTAACTTGGCTCACATGTCTCTTGCAGCATGTTATTTTACGCCACGTTTATCTTGTCCGTATGACCATCTACTGCTTTGTGATGATTTCCTTTTGTGTTCTAAATGACTAATATGTGCAGTATTTTCAGGCACTATGCCGTAATTGCTTTCAGCGCGTCTTTGACACTGAGGTTTGCTATTTTTTTTGTTCACATGTAACTCTGTTTATGGCACTATGTCGTGACTCCAATGTTACTTTACATGTTACTCATCCGCAACCAATTCTCTTAGATTAGCGCTGCCTCTATTTTAATTGACATTCACTACTTAAACCCTACTTTTTATCACATTGCATTGTTTTACCTTTAACATGCAAATGTCATGTGGTACATGCTGTTTTCTCATGTGAACTTTACATGCAGGATTAATGTAGACACTGTTGCTTTATTTTTCTGTTTTTTTATTTTTTTGGGCGTTTCTTTTCCCCAATCAAGCCCCTCCCACTTGTTGTGTATATATATCCTCACTTTCTTTGAGTGCATTTGTGTGATCAAGCTCCCCAGTGGAGTGAAACGCGTTACCTCTAAATAAATGTTTTGAAACCTGCTACTCACTCGAGTTGGATTTCTTGATGAGCCTTTCTTTTGACTGTCTGCTGTGGCACTACGAGGTCTGCACCCTGCTGCTGCCTGTCATTCACTGACAGGCTGGGATTCCTTTATATATATATATATATATATATATATATATATATATATATATATATATAATTTCATGAGACATTTACAAAATCTTATCTTAAATTAAGGAATATAAATGTATTTTTAATACAAATTTTTATATATATGTGTGGTGTCTTCACTTTGTGGCAGTCTTTAATGGATTTTAGCGGCCGGCCTGGTCGCGAAGACGCCCTGCTGTTGTCAGACAGATCCTGAGTTTGCACCTGCGAACTCGCTGGAGCGGGGAGTGCCACGTGAAAGGACTTTGAAATATGGCATTGCGGGTGTTGGCAGCTACCTTTCAACCCACATGGGTAAAACGAAGGCTTTATTCGAGTGAGGAAGAAGGCACCCACTGTGGAAATAACTAATTAGGAACTTCAAGCACCAGCATGCAGTGCGTGCATATGCCCACTGAGGCGGGACTATGGATGTATAATTCAGCTGTTCCTGTGTGATTGCCGGCCACCTCCCTTTGCCGATCAGCCCGTGAACAAGAGCAGCATCATGCTTGAAACGCGTTGGGCCATTTAAGAAATTGCGAGTATGACTGTTACCCTGCCATGCCACCGCCCTTCATTAAAAGGCATTTAACTCGTCGCTGTGTGGCGTCTACACTTTCTGGCAGTCTTTGATGGATATATATATATATATATGTGCAAAGCAAGCTCGAACCCCAGCCTCCAGCAATCCTCCATACAACAGGACACCACCAGGAGAAGGAAACGAGAGCCGACCCTATATTTACATACCAAACAAAAATGATTTTTGTTATTGGTATTATTTCACAAATAACTTAGCCTAGATGACGTCACAGGCTTCAATTAGAAGAATAAGGACACAACAAGGGATAAGAGTACTCAATAGTTTACATCACATTTTTATTTTTATTTCATAAAAATAAAAAAAATCATGCTGTTGTAACTTATTTAAACTGCTTGTGATTGATTCCTCAAAATTGTGCTACATCAATACAAACAAACAAAAAGTCACAAGACTTTTCTTAGTTTTTAATTTATTTTATCCATACAGGTCAAATCCCTTAAAAAAGGACATGTAGAAAGTCATCACGAAGAAGGTGCAGACCCTGGGGGTCTACAAGTGGTGCAGAATTCACTGCTTAAAGCAATAGGGGGACCTACAATGCTGGACCAAGGAGTCAGCAGAAGTCCAGCTCGGCCAGTCCTCCCGACATGTGTAGTGTGCGTGCCACATCCTGACCCCCCTAATGACCCACATAACTATAGTGGCCTATCACCAGCTTGATAGGCAGTTGAGAACCCGACAACAGCAGCACAGAGGCAAGTTCTTTTTTGAGTTTTCATTTTATTTCAACGGTTTATTGATTTTAAACTGTGACAAAAGAAATTGTAGTTGCATCAAGCACAGTTTGCAGGCCAAGAGTTACAGAGATCACAATAAACACACAGCTTGTTCATAGGTCTCCGCCAGACTGAATTCTGTACATTTGTGTCCCTATCATGAGTTTTCATTTTAAATAACTATATTTTGTTACAGCAACAAATTATGACATTAACAGAAATGTTGACACATGTCCAACGCACAAGAAGAGTTCTTGAAGTGTAAGGTTTGCAGAAGGTGTATGATGATGTGTTTTGTGCAATGATTTAAGGAAAATGATACCAATATCTTTCTGATCACTACCAAAGGACTGTTTTGAGCAAACATATGACTGACTAAAATAAATAATACATGAGTTTGTTTGATGTTATAAGGGACAGATGTACCAAACAGGCAAACATTTATAATTGTGTCAGGTGTGATGCTCCGTCACAATTGTGAATGCTACCCTAAGACAGGTAACATTGCATAAAATGCACTTATGATACAGTGGATGTTACTAATGTCACATTTGTGAGTTAGTATTATAACATTCACAGGTATCAGGCCTGGCGGTACTGATGTTCTTGTGAAGCATGTCTCCCTGGCTATAGATGAACATGAACAAGGTCAGTATTAGAAAAATAAGTCTATTGCCACAATGCGCGCACAATATCGCCTTTAAATCTGTTTTTGTTGTGGAAACGTCTGTCATTTTTCCAGAGATACAGCGAGGCACGAGAAAGATTCGGACCTGATGAGAGAGAGCAGACACAGAGGACACCAGAATTCCTGGAAACAGGTGACTTGGAAACTGACACAGAATGCATGGGACAGGGCTGGAACGACAAGCACTTGCGAGCGAGTGAGCAAGGCTTAAATAGCTAATTGCTTCCATCTCATTTAATATGGCCGCCACACATCGCAAGACCACCGCATGCCCGTGATTTCAGAGTACCTGTTGAACTCTCCAAGATCTTGTTTTGTGGAAAATCTCCACTGGACCGAAGGTATAGGATAAGAGAGGCCATGCCCATACGCTTCCTAACCTGCCAGCCAGTGAAGGGAGTGCATTAATTTCTCTTACTGGAAGGTGTTCAGGAACATTCATTATCAGGCGGGCTGCTGCATTCTGAATGAAATGCAGTCTGTTAAGCAAGGACTTGTTGATGTTTAAGTATAAAGTGTTGCAGTAGTCTATACACTTACAGCCTGATTCATCAACGGGCCGTTTTGCGAGCCCCTAATAGCGAATCATAGCGATTCGCTATTAAGGACTCGCAAAACGGTAATCATGTAGGAATCGCATAATAAAATGCAATTCCTACTGATTCCTTATTTGCGATTAGCAAATTGCTAATCGCAAATAAGGAATAACTCGCCATTCATTCCTATGGGCCAAAAGGCCCATAGGAATGAATGGGGAGTATTCCTTATTTGCGATTAGCAATTAGCTAATTGCAAATAAGATTGCGATTTGAAGGGTGCCAGGGGTGTCCACAGGACACCCTGTAGCACCCCTCAAATGAAATTTCACACAGGTGTTGCACACACACACATGTTCAAAGGACATGTGTGTGTGTAACATGCAACTCAGAAAAATGCATTTAAATGCATTTTTCTGAGTTTTCGCAATTTACCGCGAGGTCTGACCTCGCGGTAAATTGCGGCAAGAAATTGCGAATTCGCAAATTTAAATTGGATGTAGAATTGCATTTAAGGAATCTCTAATAGAGATTCCTTAAATGTAATTTCTCGCACATTTGCGACATCGCAATTAGCGATTTTTGCATTTGGGATGCTGAATCCCAAATGCAAAAATCGTTGTCGCAAAGGGCCGGATTCTCAGAATCCGGCCCCTTGCGAGCGCAATTTAGGTTCATGAATCGGGCGGAATGTGATTAAAGTGATGACCACTGATACTCTGAGTTCAGCAGGAAGATCTTTTTCAGAATTTTGATAAGGAAAAAGCAGGAACTCACAATCCTATTGACCTGAGTGTCAAATGTGAGAGTGAAAATATGAAAATAACCCCTAACGTTTTCGCAGACACCACTGGGGTAGGTACAGGACCACACATCTCTAGCCACCAGACTTCTGACCACACCGACTGATGTGTCCCAAAAAGATGTGTCTTTTCAGCATAACATTTTAGGCAATACTCCTTCATCCATGACGTGACACCAGTCATACAGAGTTTGAACTTATCTGCTCCAGATTTCCTATCTCATAAAATTGTATCTGACAACTTGCCATCAGTATTACTCTCATACTTATCCCATGACCATAGAGTTGTCCTTGAAATGTACCTCAAACAAGTAAAAGTGCTACCAGCCATTGGTGGAAAGTGGGTTATTGGTAGGGGCAAATGTAGGTCTGTCACTGGCAATAAGGCCACTAACACATGGTAGGACCCAGCATAGGCCTTAGAAAATTATTCCTATGCTCAACCCTTGGTAACGTGGCTGCGAGCAGACAGGCTTAACTTCAAAGACCGGCATGTAAACCATTTAAAAACACAATTTCAGTAAATAATTAAGACACAACACAAACTAAAAATCCAACACCAATTTATACAAATAGGCAATATTTGCATCTTTTAAATGACACCAAAATGAAAAACATCCACTGTGGGGAACCAGAGATATGATTTTTTAAAGATTAGTTACTTTCTAGTGCTTAGAAACCCAACAGTGCCCCTTTTAGTCATTTAGTTTTCTCTGACAGGGACACCTTTAAAAATTGTTCTGGGGAATCTCACCAAATGTGTTGTGTGCCTTCTCCAGCAGTTGGGTCCAGTTAGAACTCCTTCCTGAAGTTCTGCTTGTGGGTCCCAAAGTATTCAACAGTACTTGCTCTTCCGGAGGGTTATACGATTCACACTCTTCATAGTTCGACAAGAGGTGGGGGCATTGCGGTCATTCTTAAAACCGGGTACCCCTGTACTTTCGTTAAGCAGCTTGTTACCGACTGCGAATGCGCCTTTTAAAAATTACTCTTAATCCCAATTATACGCTGTCAGGTCTACTGATCTATCGTCCCCCGGGTCCGTCCAGAGGGTTCAGAGATGCTCTCTCTGAGACAGTCTGCACTCTGGCGGTCAATGCCTCTAACTTCTCTGTTATAGGCGACCTTAAACTAGATCTAGACAATCTCTCTGATCCTGATGTGTCATCTTTCCTGGCTGATCTCGCAGGGTGTCAGCTCGATCAACGTGTCTTAGGCCCCAAGCACTTGGCTGGCCCTTTATTAGACTTTGTTTTCACAAATATACCCTCTCTTGTGGTTCAACCTTCTGTTCCGTTGGATTGGTCTGATCACTATCTAGTTCCCATGTTGATCTATGATATTTTGCCAGCCCGCAATCTAGTAAATACCTTCTCATTGAAGCGCCCCTGGCACAAATTGAACTGGGAACATTTTCAAAGTCATCTCGCTGCCACCTCTCTGACTGTTCTGGTTGACCCAAACAAGGCCTATTCGATTTTTTCTAATTGGATCACTCAGCCTTTGGACTGCCTTATTCCTACCAAGCTGTCTATGAATCGGCATACTAAATCTAATCCTTGGAATAATGCTAAACTAGCTGTCTTGCGCAAGATCTGTAAGAAGCTGGAGAGGACTTGGCGACAGGATTTTGACCCTATGTCCAAGTATCTCTACCGCGCTGCTGTTAGGCGATACCACAGGGCCCTCCATGTTGAGAGTGCCACATTTTATGCCGAGCAAATTAGCAGGAGTTCCAATCCGGCTAAGAGTATTTTCTCCATAGTCACGGAGCTTAAAACACAGAAAGCTGCCACAGGTTCGGTGATCACCTCTAATTTGCAATGCATCGAGCTGGCAAAGTATTTTGTCAAGAGCTTTAAGGACATTTATAAAAGCTTTCCTATGGTTCCTATGGGTCCCCCTGAGATATCCTACAACCTCATAGATGGCATCCTTGAGGTTTTTCCCCCATCACTCAAGTGGTCTTACTGACACTCTGTTTCAAGGTGAAGTCAGGCTCCCCTGCTGATCCTCTGAAGCCTGACCAATTTCAAAGGATCTTACCTACCATCATACACCCTCTGGAATTGGTGATTAATGAGTCCTTGAGTGCAGGGGTGGTGCCCAGGGCTTGGAAGCAGGCCAGAGTAATACCATTGCTCAAGAAACCTTCTTTAGACCCTGAAAAACCCGAAAGCTTTCGGCCTATTTCCCTGTTACCGTGGCCTGAGAAGATCACAGAGGCCTACATCAATTCCCTTCTCACAGAACATTTTACTGTAAACCACAGGCCTGATCCCTCCCAAAATGGTTTTTGGCCCGGCCACAGCACTGAGTCAGCACTTTTGGCTGTGACTGAACATCTGTGGAAGGCCTTAGACGCAGGGCAGATGTCAGCACTGATCCATGTGGATCTCAGTGCCGCGTTTGACACAGTGTCTCATGCCATCTTGCTGAATCATCTGTCAGAAGCTGGTGTCACTGGCTCAGCACTTAAGTGGCTGTCCTCCTTCCTCGCAGACAGGACGTTTCAAGCGGTTGCTCCCCCTTTTGCCTCTGGTACTTTTTCTATAGGCCAAGGGGTCCCACAAGGCTCGTCCCTGAGCCCTCTGCTCTTCAATTTTTATGTCCAATCCCTGGCGGGTGTTGCCAGGAGCAGAGGGTTGAACATGGTCTCTTACGCTGACAACACTCATTTGGTGGTGACTCTTTCGAGTGACCCCGAGCAGGATGCCAGGAGATGCCAGGGCGACCTCTCGGCGGTTGATGAGTGGATGACCACCAACTGTCTCCATCTGAATACCCAATAACACGGGTACCGCGGGGGAAGCCCTCCACTCAATGCAATATAAACACAAGAAACCCCTGTACCCGGGACTTTAGTCAGCAGTCGTCTAACAAGCATGAGAACAACTTACGTTAGAATCCTCTATCATAAGGTTCATAACATACCATCTCTCAATTCTGTGGTTGGGTATCTATTCTCTAATGCTCTACTAATGCCAAAATCACTGATTGTGACTATTGATGGGAAGTTCCAGTGTGTGTTCAACTCAATATACTCTATGATGTCTGCCCTACAGGGACAATACATCCATCCACACAACAAACCAAACAAAAAAATGTGTGGCGGAGAGGAAGGCACCTCACGGGCGAACACCCTCGGGGAAATTGGCAGATGTTACCAATACTTTGCCCCTTTCTCATCATTGGTTGCCATTCCTTATCCAGAAAAACAGTGGTGTCACAACACAAATTAAATTGTGAAACAAATAGTGTGAAACAAAGGTGCTGAACATGGAGCTCAGAACATAGCTCACTAACGTGAGGAACAAAAAACGAGTGTGAATAAGATCAACAGTCACACCAAACACACTACTTTATTCTTAAATATGGTGTGCACAGTTGAGTTAAAAAGGCTGGTAGCTTACTGCCGCATACCACTACCTGTAACCTCCTCTCCGCCACACATTTTTTAGTTTGGTTTGATGGTTGTTGTGTGGATGGATGTGTTGTCCCTGTAGGGCAGACATCATAGGGTATGTTGAGTTGACTAAAGTCCCGGGTACAGGGGTTCCATCTGAATACCAACAAGTATGAAGTGCTGTTGGTGGGAGGGAACCATGATTGCTGGAGCGAGCTGTGGTGGCCCAAGGGTTTGGGTAAGGCTCCCATCCTTAAGCCTGTAGTAAAGAACTTGAGGGTCTGGATGGACACCTCACTGAATTTTCAGACTCAGACTAAAAAGGTGGCGGGAACCTGTTTCAGTTTGTTGCGCCGGCTCAAACCTATCCTGGCCTTCTTCAATGCCACGACTAGGCAGATCATTAATCAGGCCTTGATTTTGTCTAGGTTGGATTATGCTTGCTTGCTGTATCGGATAGCTAATAAATCTGAAATACAGAGGCTACAGAGAGTCCGGAATGCAGTCGTAAGATCTCTTTTGGGCCTGCGCAGAACATCTGCAGTGACCAGTGCCACCCGTCGCCTCCACTGGCTGCCTGTGGCCAGGCGAATTGAGTTTAAGGCACTGGGTGTAAGCTTATAAAAATCTGAAACTGGCATCCCCTCAAATTCTGATGGATCTCCTTTTACCTTATATTCCCACATGATCACTCCGATCCATGGGACAATGTCTGGTAGTGATCCCCCGGGTGAGAAGGGTTCACGCCGGCGGGCGCTCCTTTCGTAATAGAGCTGCCATTCTGTGGAACTCTCTGCCGGCCCACATTCGAGTTCTCACTAATTATCTTCACTTTAGGAAGGCCATTAAAACATTTATTTTTCCCTCCTTATAGGCCTCCTGTGTTTTTGTGCATGCTATTCTCTTGCAGCTTAGCGCCGGGATGCCTCGTAGCTGGGGCAGCTGTTGCGCTTTATAAAATTTTAATATAACATAACAATCCAAGGTTCTGGAATCTCTAGGAGGGTCCTTGAAAGTGTGAAACTTCAATTCCGCAATCCACTTGAACAAAACCCTTACAAATCCATTTGGTACTCCAGGCTGGAGATTCTTTGTAGGGATGTCCAGGTGAGCTCTGTTAACCTGTAGCTTGCAGGGAGTCCACTCTTTAGTCCTTTTGCAGCAAGGTAATCCACAGGGCTGCAGTTTCAGTTGGTGCAATATTCAGAGGTCAGGCCTTAAAAATCTTTGCACAGCAAAACGTCTCAGCAGGACACTTCTTGCTTCAGTAAGTTTCGAGCAGCAGATCTGGAGGACTCTGCCCCTCACAGATACTTATGAAAAATTCTCTGGGTCATGCAACAGGTCACTTCTGACCAATGAGAGCAGGGTAACTCCTCATAGTTATGACCACATCCTGTAGAGTGTGGCATTATTTTGTCCCAGAGTGCATCAGATCTTCCAAATCCATAATGGCTGATTTTCCAGCAAGGAGGTAAGCTCTGGCTAAAATCACCCCCTGGGATGGCGTATTTCCATGGACTCTGCCCCTACCATCTGCACATACCTTTCATAACCCTAGCCCTGACTCTGGGAAACTGAACTCTGCCTTTGAAGGGCATGGTTTACGATTCCACCCCCTGGCCTGGCATTTCCATAGACCAGTACACTGCCCTCCAAGCAGAGTTGTTAACCCCAGGGGTTCTATTATATACTAAGGGCCTATGGGGTAGGTCATGCCAATTACAGGGGAACCCCACCATACCATAGTGTACCCTAGTGTATGTTGGGTGTTTTAACTGTATTCTAATATGTTCCTTTCAGCTCAGCACTGACCCTGGGCCTGCTTAGGCAGAGCCCAGGGTCAGTCAAAATCAGTTACCACCAGCATCAGTCAGCAAAAAGTTGGGAGGTGCCCAGGGCACAGGATGACATTGCAACACAAAACACACATGGCTTAGATGGAACTTTCATAAAGACTTAGCCACTTATTTTACTCTGCACCTGACAGATCTCTTGAACACTTTAAGAGAGAAGAATGTGACCCAGACAACGAAGGAGGCCAATAGTACTTTAATACAAACCAGGTTTAGACGCTAATTTGTGTGCATCTTCAAACCCATAGCTTTTTCCAATATGGATGCCAAAATATACACAAATGTTCAAGCTACTATGCTGGAACCCCTTCTTTATGATCAAGTCCACCACGATCAGCCAAGATTCTTCAAGGGAGGGGAAAAGCATGATAATATTTGTTGCATAGCCCACCTGTTCGAAAAGGGCCAAGGAATGATACCAACTCATCAGATGGTGAGAAGGCATTGGACTGGGTGGACTGACAGGATGCCATGTTCACACCTTGAATTTTCTGAAATGCCAGGCTTTCATGTGTGTTCTCTTTAGTCAGAGGCATACAACAAGGCTTCCTCCCAACTTCTTTTTGCCCACAGCATAGAGCCCTTTGTGCCATAATTTATGACAGATAGGAATATAAGGGCCATTCCATTTGGCTAAGTCATGCAAATAATTATAATATTTGCAAACAGGATTTTGCTAACACTGTCTCTACCACACATATTCATACTACATGTACAATCTTGCTGTCCGGTCTATGAGACTGTAGCTAGATTTAAGCTCACTCTCTAAAAATCAGAGATTCTAAAGCTAACTTAAACTCCTGTCCTATGTACAAGTTATAGCCACCCAAACACAATTTAAATGGGCAAATTGATCCATCAAATACTTAAGAGTTCATAACACCCGACCCCCTCAGATCTCTAGGTTGCTAATGTTATGGCATAGCATGGAGGCCAATATTATAAAACTTCTTTTTTTGACCTCCTCAACAGCTGCAAGAAAGATAAAACTCAAGGTTTTTAGTTATGCTTAGTTTCTGAACAATTCTGAATTAGTATTAGGCTTGTTGCCTCTAGTTGTTCTCGGAGACTGTTAACAGGAGCAGTGGATCAAGAAGGTTGCTCGACTAGGAGGTGCAGGATGTGGTAGTTTACTTCGAGCATGCTACTTCCAGAGATGCAGAGCAAGTTGTTACTCATGCAGTGGCAAGAGATAGCTGGAGGATCAAGGAAGTGATGAGCACGAGGTAGGCACTGACTTTCACTCACGCACTCTAGTATGCGCCTGTTGATCAGGAGTGGAGCTCTGCCACCATAGACGCTTTCAACATTTTGTTTGTGGCAGATAACTTGACAGAATGGTTATGCTATAACTTATGTCAACAATATTTTGGGATGGTATTGAACATTGTCCGATAGGCATATGTTGCTTTCACTCCGGTAGGACCGGTGATGAGGTTATCGAAGGGGAAAAGATCTAATATTTTATACCCCCTCTAATTGCAATAGATGAATATAAGTATTAACAATTTTTTTGCTGAAAGAAAGATTTTTGAGGTGGCAGTTTGTGTGAAAATGCCTGAGGACACAGAGGATATGGATTTGAAGTTGAATATGTAGCAATTGGTATATATGATTTTAATTTCTCTTGCTCAACAGCTTAGGAAGTGCATGGACAACTAAATAGAGGAAATTATGTCATAGGCTTTCTCCGAGACAATGAGGCATGAGGCAACCCATGAGGAAGAGAAGTTCTGAATCACTTGCTGACCAGAAGACCAGGTGAATAAAGGAACACTTAGGGGGGAAAAAAGTGGCAATAAAGAGAAAATACTTGCAACATAGCTATAATTTAATTTCTCGGTACTTTTGTGAGAACGGTGTCGCGTTTATCATCAACTTGAACTAAGTGACTTGTACCATCTTTAAGTCTATTTTAAGTAAATGCTCTGTAAGTGGGGCTGTGGAAATGAGTTGTTCCTCAAGATTAAATATGGACTTGAAGGAGGAGTTCAGGAAACCTTAGAGGTATTGATAAAGAAAACAAGGAGGGGAAAAAAGGGCTGATGGCTCCTCATGGGGGTTAGAGGTTTGATTCTCTATTAATTCAACATTCTCTTTCACTACAATGGTCTCCTGTTTTATTTGTGGCTCAATACATAGAGCATTGAACAAGGACAAAACTGCTGAAATAAGTTTGGATAATGTTAGACCTGGTATTATTGGCGGGAGTCAACCTTTCATTTTTTACTGATTGCCTCCTCTGTTTTTGATATGTTTTTCTGGTTTAGATGCATTGGGCACTGTGCCACTTCTATTCAGTGCCACAGTGCAAGTGCTCCCTATGTGAAACTGATATATTGATTAGTGACTCCATGATTGGGTAATTTGATTTACTGGTCAAACCCTAGTACAGTGCACCATGTGTGCCCAGGGCCTGTAAATCAAATGATGCTGGTGGGCTTGCAGTACTGATAGTGCCACACACAGAAGCAGCTTGTAAAGTGTGTCTCAGGCCTGCCATTGCAGAGCCTGTGTGCAGTCTAGTACTGCCATGTCGACTTGGCCAGTGCACTCACTTGCCAGTCCCCAATCCTTCCCCTTTCTACATTTAAGTCACCCCTAAGGTAGGCCCTAGGGCAGGGTGCATCGTATATCAAGGCTACCTGTCCCCATAGGCCAGAATGGACAGTTTGATTATAACATCTTATAATCCTAACTGACCCAGGGAACATTGTAGAAATTCGAATTTAGTATGCCTGAACTCAGAATGATAAAATACATCTTTTAGTGAAGTTGGTTTTGTGTGTTTGAAAATACCCCTTTTAGAAGGTAGGTATTTTCTTTCCTAACCATCCAGCCTGCCTCTGCTAGCTTGTGTATTGTATGTCTGGTTTGTGAGTGACAGGGGCTGGGGTGGCTCCAGGAGACAGGGTGAGTCAGCACAAGGCAGAATAGACCTATTTGCATGTAGTGGGTGGGAGGAGTAGCACCTGGGTCTGAATAGGGCGGTGCCAGCCTTCCGCAATGCTGGCTCCACCTCCTGTGGTGTGTCTGATGACCCTGGCCCACCCTGCCAAAGGAAAGAAGGAGTCCTGTAAACAAAGTGCTCCAGGACTGCACAGAACTGGTTTGCACAAGGTACAGGCCCCTCTGCCTTCAGAGGACAAAGGATTTTGCTGTATAAATATGGGGACCCAGACCCCAAGACTTTAGATCACTTCTGGAACAACCAGACACACCTCTGACAAGGAGAAGAACCAAGGAAGCTGTAGGAGTTGGACTGCCCCGCTGCCAGTGTGCTGTGTTGCTGGGTTGGCCTACAGTGATGTCGTTCAGTGCAAAGGAGAGGAGAAGGAACTTTCGAAGAACTTTAATCATCTTGCAGAATATTACTCCAAGGGCACCTTCTGCTGAAGTTTCAGTGACAAAAGACTTCACAACCAGCTCCCCTCTGAATTTCCTTGCTGGGATTTCTGTCTGCAGAAGCCTGCGTGTCGCTGGGAGCTGGAAGCATGAGTCAAAGAGAAGAAGCGTGTTGCAGACTCAGCTGCTGCGGTCGCATCGCCGGAGAAGCGTGTCGCCTTCGCAGAGGTCACCGCCGTATCACCAGAGAAGCGTGCCTCTGTCAAAGCTGGTACCCGACGCATCACCAGAGAAGCATGTTGCCGCTGCATAGGTCATCGTCGCATCACCGGAGAAACGTGTCGCAGGGCCTGTCGCAGCTCCAAAGCTACAGAGTTTGCTGCACGGCAGCCGGGCGTGCACACACCGTCTTCACGTCGTTGCATCAAGGGCACCATCTTATCGCATCGCACCAGTTTGTCGCATCACATCGAGGCACCGTCTTGTCGCATCGTAACCGGAATGCAGTACGAGAATCAACGGATCACCACCTCTCCAGTAAGGACCAAGACGCATCCCCTACTCTGCGCAAGCATTGAGGCGCGACGCATTGTATCCCCCGAAGCAAGAAACCCACGCATCTCCATCCCTGCGAACCTATTGTTTGTTTTGCGTTACGCATCCAGGTACTTTTGTGAGAACTGTGTTGCATATATCATCAACTTGAACTAAGTGACTTCTACAACCTTTAAGTCTATTTTGAGTACAGTATTGTGGATTTTTGTCATTTGTGGTCTTGTGATAAGTCAATATAAAGAATACTTATTTTCATAAAACCTGTGTTGTATCCATCTGTAGTGTTTTCACTGTATTACTGTATGTGTTCACAATTGCTTAACACACTGCCTCTGAGATAAGACTGTCTGCTCATGCCAAGCTACCAAGGAAGTGAGCAAGGGTTATCCAGTAGTGTAATCCCCATTCCCTGACTTAAAAGCAAGGGTCCCTATTTGGTCAAAGGTGTATACCATTGCCAACTGGAGACCCCCCAGTTCTAACAGAAAACAAAATTGATTTAAGTGGCACAGACTACACTGTCAAGTGATGCAGCATTTATACAGGAGTTAGATCCTAATATGTTGATACTGCTAAATACGTCTGCGCTTGATCCAAGGGAAGGCTTGTACAATGTTCTGACGAGCTGCCAAGATAGACTAGTCCATTAGTTTGGTCCAGTTAACTTGAATTTTATATATGGCAAACAATGCTTATTTAGGGAATTTGAGTACTGCCTTGAGTAAGTTGCACCAGTGGGTGCAGAGACTGGTGTGCCTTTGGGGCAAAGCTAACATGAAACTATCTGCCTGAGTTAGATCTTGGCAGTACTGGTCCCGCTATCAGTTTTTCTACGGTTTTCACAACCTGCCTACTTGGCAGTCCGCCCACTATTTAGATGTTGACGGGTCTATGGCCGAAAGACTGTCTGAGTGCCACTGACTCCACCAGGAATCATCACCCACGTCGACGGTGTCACAGGCAGAAACAGCTGTCAGCAGGAATCCAGCCAAGATTACCGATGGACCTATAACGATGAGCCTTTTCATTGAGAAAACTGCAGCGGAAATACCTCCTACTCTGAGTTGGCGGAATCCAAGGAAATGAGGTAGAAACGTACCTTTTTTATGTTTCCCACATCAGTTCTTTCTTGAACCCCATTGTCCAGCTCCTTCCTTTGCTGAGTCTACTTGACTATGATGATAATCAACTCTTTCGCCACTGGGATCTAAGGTAAGTGTCTTTTACACTTGCCTTATTATGAATCCTGTCTTAACAATCGCTTTGGCCCAATGCATTTTAACATTGCTCTTACATGCATTTTGTTATGTGTGATGCATTAGTGTTCATTTCACAAATTGTCGAGGTGAAATGAACACACCTGTATTGACGCTTGAGAAATATATATGTTGTGGTGGCTTTGAGTGTTGTGCAAGGATTCAAGAAAAAAAAACTTGCTCGGAGCAATCACTCATTAACAGTAATAATTATCAAAAATAGTAAAGAAAACAAAATTAATACACACGCTCTACATTTACCTGTGGGAAAAGAGCTTTACACATGCTTTATTAATGAAAATAAAACACAACGTGACTAAAACTTTAAACTGGAAAACGCTCTTGCGTATGTGCAAATTAGAATTACGTAGATAGTAACATGACTAGCCTGTTTTGAGAGGGAAACCCTCTCACGCATGCCGAAGAGTTACTAACATTAGGTCTTGAGGAACCGCATGCTTGCCTGAATTTAAAGAGAGCTAATGCTGCTAATGCCTTTGGTTAATGAAAAAGATAATAACATGGCATAGCGTAGAAGTGGGTAGTGAACAGTGAAAATCACATATTTGAGAAATTAACATTTGTTTATGATTCCTTTATTAATAGTGTATGTTTGAGGCCGTTGTAACATGCAAGAGAAAAAGATGGCGGTGGAATGGAAAAAAGCTGCGCGTGCTCAGAACAATCATGACGTGACTGCTGACCGTGCCACTGACAAGCTGCCAAGAGCCAAGGACAAAAAAACATGTGAAACCTCTTCTCAACTGTGGAACTACATTCAGAGAGTTGTTTTGATTTGCAAAATTAAATATATGGGAAAGGAAATAAAGCAGAATAATTAATGAGCTAAAGAGGAAGGGTTTGATAGACAAAGGATTATTAAATTGAATACAGCAGCGTGAGGTGAATGACAACTCCCTTGTCCCTGCCCAATCAGAGTCCTATTTCATCAAGATTTGTAACTTTTGAGGGTGGGACAAGCAGACATTAAGACTATATCTAGTGTGACTTAGAAGAGGAGAGTTGTCATTGCTGCGGGAAGAAAAGATTTTTTCAATCAATATTGCTGAGAGCGAGAGAAAGCGAGGCGAGAGATGCTGCCGGTGAGTAAAAGAGAGAACAGACTGGGAAGATTCCTACCTGAATGACAACTTGATTAGATTGAAAATTCTGGAAGAATATTGAGGTGGGAGGGAGTGTGAGTGAGGGATGCGCCCCAGTGCGTCGGGTCTGCAGAAGCTTTAGTAAGTATTGGCCTGTCCTGAGCCTGCCCTATAGTCTTTGTCTTCTGATTCTTAATCAGGAGACCTCCACCAGCCCTTTTTGGCCAGAGAGTTGGTTTTTCGTTATCACCTTTGGGTAATTATTATTCTGTCTCACATTTGCAAAACCTTTGAAAATGTATGATTTATTATGTCTTCTGTCTCTTCACTGTTAATGCATCGATTTGTTGAATGAGTCTGTGAATTGAATGTATTTGTTACATTAATTTTCTCTCCCATGAAAGTTAATAGTCTTTGCACTGTGAATTTATATTAATGAGTGTTCATTTATGACTGGAATTTAGATAAATTAATTGAATCTTACACAGAGTGTGTGGTTATTTCACTAACATCAGTAAGTTAGTTAGTTAATTGTTCATATCACAATCAACTACTTAACTAATGTCCAGCAACCAAAAGAAGAGTGTTGATCTGTGAAGATTAGTTAGGCATTGAACAAATCTCTCAAATAATATTGAGTCTACAAGTGAGTTAACTAATCACAGATTAAAGTGAAATTACACAATTTGACCCCCAGCGAAACAGCCAGGAAATCTGAATGTGTCTATGGACCCATTGAATTTTTCATCTGATTGTGAGCTGTTCATCCCTGGCCTTTTGCTGGATGAGTGGTTCCTGTGGGTGTGCATTAACCCCTTCGACGCTCATGACGAGCTCAGCTCGTCATGAGGTACACCTCTCGTACGCTCATGACGAGCTGAGCTCCTCATGAACGCATATGTTTCCGTTTGCAGTCAGCGCACCGCGGAAATCTGCACCGCAGCGATGCGGTTAAATAGTGTGCATGTGTTGTTTCTGTGCAATGCCATATGTAAAAAGGAGACATATTGCCTACATATATTTAATAGGTAAACACTACATATATGTGTACTAACGCATTAATCTGTGGTACTTACCAGTCTCCACTTCACCGGGGACTCACTTCTTCAGGAATACGCCACTAGGACAATGTCAGCTTAACGTGGAAATCTAAATAGGCTCGGCAAAAACTCACCAGTCTTATGGTGACAGAGTACGGTCAGCCAGCAGAGGAGCCGGCTGCTTCGATGGAGGTGTGCCACTTACGCGGCGGTGAACAGTCTGTTGACGCGGTTCAGTCAGCCCACACCAAAATACAGACGGAGTACTTGTAACCGCTACCACAGACAGATGACGGGAGTTCCGCCAAGATCTAAATCAGGCCCTATGTATTGAGAGATGCAAAAATACCCTCATGAAAATGGACTTAAAACTAATGACAGTAGCTGGCAAGACATTGGAAGCATCTTGTGATGGTTTGCTTTTAAGACAGGATTTTACCAAGGACGTCAAGATACGTGGACACCTTTATTTCCATACAGAAACTAAACGTTGTGCTATTAAGAAATGTTTTGGTCTAGCCATGACAATGCAGGGTCAGGTACCCAACTGAGGTGAAGGAATTACTTGTGATTGCACTTAACGTTTGGTGGCAGATTTTCCCAGGTCTTAAACATGTCTCACTCTTGATAATTGGGTTTTGTAGACCGTGCAGGGTTATTACACAGAGTTCCAGAGTTTTATGTCCAGAAACAAAAAGCAAGGGAGTTCTTAAAAAGAAAGATGAGGTTTGTAGAAAAGGAAGTAATATTGGTGACAGATGTTTGAAGTGACTTTGTCTGTAATTTATTCCTGGGCGGGAAGGGGAATGAGGAGGACAAGGGTATGAGTTGGGTAATTTACTTGTGACAGCAGAACGTTTGGTTGATATCTTACAACTTCCAGATAGAGAGCATCCATTTGTTAAGGGATTTAAAGAGGAAATGAGAGTGGTTGACTATTCTATGTCAGACAAACACATACTTAACAATCCTGGTGTATGAAGAACAGCATAAGAGAAGATTCGGATGCCAGGAAAAGGTTTGGAGGTTGATTTTGCTCTCTTGGAGTTTGACCTCAGGTTGAGACGATGAGGCTAGTTGTGACTGTTCTGCAGACCAGAGGTGTACATTTGATTGCGTGTTTGAACTATGTGTTGATAATGCCCAGATCAGGAATAAGTCACTGCAGCATACAGAACTAGCATTTCGCTTGATAAAAGACTTGGGATTTGTGTTGAACAGGGAGAAGTTCAGAATCGTACCTAAACAAGGGACCACATTTATAGGTTTCCTGACACAGAAATTAGATTGCGTGTTGAAAATTACCAGTAAAGAAATTGAAAAAGATTTACATTGCAAATAGGAGAGTGATGATGGTGAAGTCTGTGTCATTACAGAAGTTAGTGAAGTTTCTAGGGTTGTTTGCCAGCATCTTCAAATGATCTTTCTGGAGCCAATGCACTATCTAGCTCTGCAGAGATTAAAGGCGTATCAGAGAAGGGGTCTGAAATATTCAGAGAAGTTTGTTTCGAAGCAAGAAACTTCAAAGGAATTTGACTGGAGTGTGGAAAATAGAGATCTGGAAAAGTTTAGCAATACTCTGAAAATTCCTGGAAGTAGTTATAGAGTGAGATGCCAGCTTGGGAAGCAAATATGGACATGTGACTAGAAGGGGAAAATGGAGATAGAAGACAAGATGCATATACATAGCTAGGAAATGCTGGCAATTTCATTCACAATAAAAAATCTGGCAAAGGATTGGCTTAGTTGTTGCATTTTGTTATGAATGGACACCATTTCTTTAGTAAGGTATTTGAACAGATTAAGGGGATTATGATCGAGGGGTGTTGCAGAGTTGGCCAGGGAGATCTGATACTTTTGCTTGGACAAGATCATTGTGATTCAGGCCTTGCATAATCAGAGTTTAAGAAAAATGGCGGCAGATGTAAATTCATGGAACTAAATAGATTCAAGTGTCTGTTAGTTAAACAGTGAAGTGCTAAATCAAATAAAGTTGAAATGAGATCCTATTGGCATGGATCAATTTGCCAACAGGTTGACTTCACAAGTTCTGATCTTTTGTAGGTGGAGGCCATGTCCAGATTTGAAGGATGTAGATGCGTTTGCTCATGGATGGACAACAGTTTACTGTATACTTTTCCTCCCTTTTGCAACAATTCTGATATCCGTGTTGAAATGTAGGAGAGTGGGTCAGATCTAGGGCTCGTTCCTTCCATGCCATTGCAGCATAGTTTCTGGATGTTGGAGAAGGATCTAGTATTACTTTCATGTTGTCAGGGCTGTTGACAAATGTAGCAGAAGATTATCACAAGTTAGTCTTATCTGTCATTAGCAGCTGATAGTGTGCTGAATTTTAGGAATGTCTGGCAAGTGCCATTGCAACAAAAGGTCAATCAGCTGGCATAGAGACGCTGGGTTTGCTGGTGTTCTGAAAAAAAACCTGGCTCCTGTATAAGCAGCTATAGTACACAGTATGAATTTTCTGACAGAGGCCTTTTAGGGATGGGTCTCTTACAGAACTGTGATTTTCAGAGGAGTATAATTTTGAGGACAGTTTGCCTGTTGGTCAACATGCTTTGTTTAGGAAATTGATTAGAATAGCGTCAAGAGGCTCGAAGATATTAACGTTTGTGGGAAATGAACAAACTGCTGTGGTTCACGAAAAGAGGAGCAGGAGGACAATGTAAATTTGAATTTGCGATATTTTTTCTGGAGGTGGCCAAGCTTTTTTGTTTGAATTTTTACAGGCATGTGTATGCTGTGTTGTCTCTTCAGGGTGTTCCTAAACAGAAGGATTGCAATTTTACATTATGAAGAGAACAAAGACTATGTCCAGGACTATTTTTGTATCTTAAGTTGGATGCTCATAAGAGCGTATGCTTGAAAGAGTACCAAGCCATAGAATGAGAGATCCAGGTGTTGTGCAGCTGTTGATATGTTTTAAGCCTCCACATAGGTCAGTTTCTTCACCTATCTTATCAAGGTGGGTAGAAGATGTGATGAAAGATTCTGGGGTAAATATGAAGCATTATGGAGCACACTGTACATGGTGCAATGGCACGTAAGGCTTATTGTGGGGGGTAGCTTGAGTGATATTTTAAAGTCAGCTGATTGGTTGTGAAATTCTACATTCAAGAGATATTATTTTAAGCCAATTGAGAATGCAGTGGTAAGCTTTATGGTAAAGCTTTGAACTTGCAAAATATAGGTTTCTATGCCCTGCAATAAAAGCCAGAGTTTCCAGGGCGTGATGGGATGAAAATCATGATTCATGGAGACAAATATTATCTGTACATTATCTACCCACATATAATGGATATTGTTTATTTGCAGGTGAGGCGAATAATGAAGTTCTTTCAGAAGTTTAAAATTAAGGTTTTGGTACAGGCAAGGGGCAGCTGATATTGTTAAGACTATTTATTGGCATTAGAATCCCATTTTTTCTGGCCTGTTGTTGTTGGTTTTAGGACTCTGGGCACTTTACCGCTGCAATTAATTACTAATGTGCAAATGCAATCTCTGTAAATTGCATTGGTGATTGATTTTATCCATGATTGGCATATTTGATGTACTAATAAGTCCCTAGTAAAGTGCACTATGTGTGCCCAGGGCCTGTAAATCAAACTACTAGTGAACCTGCAGCACTGATTGTGTTGCCCCCACAAGTAGCTTTTCAAATGTCTCAGACCTGCCACTGCAGTGTCTGTATAAGCTGTTTTAAAGTGCCATGTCGACCTGGCAACTGCACCCACTTTTCCATGGGGGCCTGCCTGAAAACACCTTTCAAATGCAGACTCCCATTGGAAGATGATAAGAAGTTGGAGTTTTGGATGTCTGAACTCACCACTTTTAGGAAGTGGGCATTTTCTAGCTTAACCATTCTGTGCCTGCCTGTGGAATCCACGTCTGTGTTGCCTGGCAGCTGGCCTTTCCTGCATACACTCTAGACAGTCACACAAAGGGAGTGGAGGTGTGCCCTGCATATCCTGATGGCACATCACCAGGCTGATGGGCCTTCCTGAGCTAGAGTGGTGGGAGGAGTTGTCACTGATGCATGAATAGGGCTGTTCCTGTCCTCACACAATGCGGTCTCCATCCCTGTAGTGTGTCTGAGGGTACAGCAGGGAAGGGCCAAGTTTTGTGAACATCAAAGACTTTTCTTTGAAGGTTGCCCACTTAAAATCCCAAAACTGGCATAAGTACTGAGGCTCTGACCCCACTATTATAGAGTACTCTGGACTAAGGACTCTGCCAAGAAGAAGTGCTGGAACCACTGGAGACTATCACTTTGCTGCATGCTTTGTTGTGTTGGCCTGCTGCTTCTGTTTTTGGCAGTAAAAGGACTGAACTGAACTTTCTTGATCCTGCTCTTTAAGTTTCTCCAAGGGCTTGAGGCAGAGATTGCCTCCTGATGGAACTTCAACTGCTTACCGGCACTGGCCACAGAGGGTTTCTGTTGCAGCAGAAAAAGGAACCCAAACGCTGCTGCCTGCACCGTGACCTGACGCCATCTCATGAAGCATCACCCAGCTTCACAAGGCAGCTCTGGTCTCATCACCGCCAATGCTTGATGCAGTCATCGAGATCCTGTTTGCACAGTGACCTGTTGGCACTGCACGTCACATTGCAGCCCTAGTATCATCAATGATGCTGCTGCCTGCACCGTGGCCTGTGGACACTGCTTGTGAAGTACACGAAGCATCGCCCCATCCCACACTGCAGCCCTGGGCCACGAACGCCATCCTCATTAACCGATGCTGCTGCTTGCACAATGACCTGTGGAAACCGCACGGCGCATTGCATTCTTGGGTCTGCTGACGACAGTGCCTCAGCAATGATGCCACCCTGCCGCCTGCACCGTGGCATGTGGGCACTGCATGTTGCATTGCCCCGCTTTCCATTGCGGCCCCGCCGAAACCAGCGTTCCTGACTTCATCCTCACCGAGTTTGATCTGCAACACATGACTTCAAGGGCCCGATGACTTCTGCAGCAGACGCCAGCAACGTAGCAAATTTGGATCCCATTGCAAGGTCCATGATGCCCTGCAATTTCAAGGTATTCTTTGTGGGTCTTCCCGAGAACGTAGGTGGCATGGGACCTCACGGTCAGCCTGAATTGTTAGCTCTGTCCAGGGCTGTCATGAACAATAAATCTATTGACTTTAAGGAACTGTATTTTAATCTGATTCTTACAAAATGTGTATCTTGATTTAAGCATGTTGGATTTTTATTGTTTCGGTCTTGTTTAACATAAATAAATATTGGCTATTTTTCTAAAACTGGTGTGGTGTCAGTTTGTAGTGTTTTCACTGTGTGTTATGTGCAAACACTTTACACATTGCCACTGAGATTAGCCTGCCTGCTCATTTCAAGCTACCAAAGGGGTGAGCAGGGGTTATTTTAGGTTTATAACTCACTTATCCTGACTAGAATGAAGGGTCCCTTCTTGGACAGGGTGCAAGCCACTGCCAACTAGAGACCCATATTCCCTACACTGGCTGTCAGCAGTGAGGATAGGACTTGCATGTGGACTTGACCTACAGCGGTTGTTGTACACTACTACTATATCGTAGACGACTACGTGCCACATACTTTTTTTTCCTTTTGACCTATTTTTTGTTCTGCGTTTTTGGGTTTAAGTGGTACTTCCTACTGTATCATGTCTCAGTCAAGAGCATCATCAGTTACATCACAAGAATTGAGGAGAGGTTGGAAACCTACACCGTGAAGGAACTGAAGTCAGATTGCAAAAACCTCGAAGTCCAAGTTAAAGGCCTCACCAAAAGAGAGGCGCTACAAAAGGCGCTGAGGGCCTAGGTAGCAGCCAGGAATGCCAGTGAAAGACAAACAGATGATGGACGGAATAAGGAGCAAATCAAACATACACCCCCAGTCAAGAGAACTGGGTTAAATTCATCTTTCTTTTGCTCACCATGCCACCCCAGTTCAGACCCAGCCATATGCAAATCAGTCTTGACCCTGTGCCTCATGGGAAAATTCCAGCCCAAACAGCCAAGCCAGGTCCAGGTCCTCCCTGGACTGGAAACCAGCATCCTGGGACCGGTTTCGGGGCATCATCCCTCATAAGCCAGGCTAGCTTGAATCCAGTGGCACAGTGAGCCCGGGACCTACATCTTGGCATACCTGGCACACTTTTTTTTGTTTTTTATTATATTGTTTATTGATTTTCGTTTTAATATATTTGGATAACAGAGCAGTTGAAGGAATACATGCATTTAAGTATGACATTTAGTACAGAGTTGCAGAATTAAACATTTTCAATATACATGCAAGTATTTGGAACTGTTGTGTCAGTATTGCTCAATGAGAACATTATAAAGTAGAACAACTTTATTTATTAACAATGTATGCCTTATAAATGTATGGAACTGACCACTTTATGTAATTTAACGGTACATGCTTGATCCATTGCGGTGCATTGCGTTCTGGGTTACCTGACGAATGTGCTGGTGTGTATGTGAGTAGGCGGATTAAACCATAGCCTAACTGTGCCCGATAAGGAGTGTCAGGTCTTTGGCTAGTTGTATTTGTGCATGAGCATGGGGAGGGCAGGCAGGCCGGCAAGGTCAGGGTGTCGAAACAGCTAGCTGTGATGGTCCCAGTTGGGATTGGCAGAGAGGGAGTTCTATGGCTGGACGTTACCAAGGTGAGTCACTTCTGCGGCACGGTGCCGTTGTGTTTGTGGACTTTCAGTTCTACATATGTATAGTACTTCTGCCAATCTGGGGGGTTAGCGCCTATAGTATGTGTTTGCACGGTATCCTGTAACTGTTCTGCGATTAGCGCAGTCCTAGGTTCTGTGAGCCATGGGCGTGTGTACATGGAGGTTGGCTTGACTTCCATGTCATGGCCAGTCTACATTTGGCCAGTCTGAGCGCCAAGCCCATAATTGTATTCATATTTTTCCTCCTGGTGGTGCGCTTGGTGATTCCTAACAGGAAGTGCAGCCCTTGTGCTATCACGGAGGTCTCAGCGGCTTTTGATAGAGTGGTTATCACATCATTCCAATATGGTTTTTATATTCGGGCTGTCCCATTCCATGTGTAGAAACGTGGCTTCAGTGCCTCAGCAGCAGGGACAGAGGTAGCTGGAGCCCTCATACATCCCCGCTAATCTGTGTGGGGTTACGTAGGTATGGTGTAGGTAGTTAAATTGTGTAAATTTGATTTGAGCTTTAATTGATATTATTTTGGGGTATGAGAACCCTGCGCCAATTGTTTATCGGTTAGAGTGGTCTCGAGTGCGATAACCCAATAATTACTTAGGGGGCCTTAAGGTTGCAGTGTCCGGTTTGAGTGAGTTATATAGCATAGTGATTGCTCTACTGCCTTTGATGTGTGTCAGGAGCGTTTGAAGTATGTCAGGTTTTTGGCTCGGCTTGTCTAGTACCCCATGTCTGGGATAACCATTGTGTTAGTGATCCGTATAGTACAAATGATCCAAGGGATATTCCATAATCATCTACAAGTGTCTCAAATTCAGAGTGTGGAATCAGTAAATAGGTCCCCCTCCCCCAGGTCGTGAGTCCTGCAGTTTGCCACATCAGATGCCCCTTTGTGAGTTGGGAAGCACCCCTATAGGTAGGTCTAGGGGCATAGGGAAGGGGTAAGTGCATGGTCTGTACATATCGGGCCCAGCAGCTACATGCTGGCGACATTAAGATATTATCAGGGTGCTTTGGGATCAATCCACCCAGCCACTCAAGTAATGTTGTCTGGCTGTTATGTTATGACCAATGCCCCAGTTTGGAGATATTATGATTCTCTAACCACCTCATCGGCCACTGAAGTTGTGCAGCCACATAATATTTCTCATAGTTAGGAGTCCCTAAACCCGCCTCTGTGATTGGAGCATAGAGCTTTGTGAGGGCTACACGGGCTCTGCCCCGGAAGTCGGAATTGACTTTAATTCCTGAAACAGCTTGTTTGGCAATGGGAATGGTAGAGTCGCCAAAAAGTATAAAAAATATAGGTAGTAGTAGCAATTTGTATATTGCTATTCGACCCATTGGGGAAAGAGGTTGCTTCGTCCAGAATGACATGGAAGAGCGAGCCCTGTTAATCGTTCTCCACAAATTGCCTTCTATGACGTTCGCTTGTGAGTTATATATTTGCACACCCAGGTATTTAAATGAGTCGTATGTCCAGGTAAGAGGTGCTTGAGGTAAAGCAGCCTTTGTTCCAAGGATTGAGGGACCATCGGGAACAGAAGGGATTTCTCCCAGTTTATTTTGAGTCCAAAAAGATTCCAGTAGTGTCTTCAGATCTTCTAATACTGCGTGGTGGTCTTGGATGTAGATTAAAGCGTTGTCCGCATAAAATGAGATTATGTTCTTTGATGCCACAGTCCATTACACACTTTTGAAGTGTGCAGGTCAGAGAATACATTGCCATAGTGAAAATAATAGGTGAAAGGGGGCACCCCTGTCTGGTGCCGCACTCGATGCTGAACGAATCTGAGTTAAAGCAACCAGTTTTTACCCTGGCCTGTGGTGCGCTATATAACATTCAAATCTATTTCAAGAACTTAGGGCCAATGCCTTATCTTGCTAGTACCATTTCTAAATATTCCCAGCCCAGAGTATTGAATGCCTTAGCTATATCTAAGGAGGCTATCCATGCCAGCTCACCAGATATGCGGGCCCAGTCTAGTAATCGGAAAAGGCTTCATAAAGATATTGTTTCTGCTAGGGGTAAAACAGTTTTGATCCGGATGTACCAACAATTGTGTGACCTTTGCCAGTCTATTAGACAAAACCTTGCCCAATACCTTGTAATGTGTGTTCAATAATCCTATTTGTTGTGGATCTCTACCAGGTTTAAGGAGTACTATCAGTTCAGTTTCATGCATCGAGGATAATAGTGTGCCCCTCTCCTATGCATCCAAATATACACGATGAAGGCGTGCAACTATTTGTGTACTACAGCCATCTGCCCCTAGAGTTTTCCCTCTTGCCAACTGCTGTATAGCCTCTAGCATTTCATCAGCTGTGATGGGGGCTTCCAGAGTTTGACAGTGATTAGGCAGGATTTGGGAAGTGTAGTGTGTGCTAAAAATATCAGCGTATCTGTCCCAGTTTACTACGAGGAGGCAGTACAGTGCATAGTACTTTTGAAAGGCGGCGTTGATCTCAGCTTGTGTGTTGACCAGGCGGCCTTCTAAATTGTACATGGTGGTAACTGGTGCATGGGTCGCGTCTGTCTTTAGTAACCAGGCCAATGCCCTGCTGGCCTTGTCACCCTCCACCTGTTTTTTTGCCAGGTACCTCTTAGAATCCAAAGCACATAACTTGTCTAGTGTCTCTTTGTGAGATGATCGGACTTGGGCTAGTTTGGGTGCTGCCTGTGGGTTCACAGGTAGCTGTCGTTCTTGATTCCATATTTCCTCCTCAAGACACTTTAATTCCTTTGTGTCATGCATGTCCCGTACATTGCTTTTATAATATGTACCCGCAAGATCATTTTGAAGACATCCTACTGTATACCGACGTTGGAGGCTGTACCTTCATTGTCTGAGAAATACGTTGTGCCCGATTGTGTGAGTCGCGCAGCAGTGCATCTTTGAGCGCCTCCAAGAAAAGGTGCCAAGTTGGAATGCTGGATCGGATTGGGCCACAAGTCAAACGTATTTGATAAGGGTTGTTGTAACTGTTACCAGTAAGGTGCTCGTGGGCGCTCAAGTGCACCTATCTCACCTCATGTGTGCAGGGTACGGTTTGAACTGCACATAGGTGAGTTCCTCAGCAAGTGCCTACCTGCACTTGCTGCATTTCTTTTGTTAAAAGGGTGCGGCTGCGGGACAGATTGTATGCTTTGTGAAAGTACTCATGTCAATCACAGCACCCAACATGTGCTGCACTTAACATAATTACTTTAACAAAGGCATACAATCTGCCCTGCAGCCGCGCCCTTTTGACAAATGAAAGGCAGCAAGTTTAAAAGCACAGCGTGTACTTTTAGGAGATTCTGAAATCACACATGTGCTTGTAGACTTGCTGCATTTCTTTAGGTAATAAAGCACAGTACACAACCTGGCCCGGTCGATTACCAAAAGAAATGTAGCAAGTCTACAAGCACACGTCTGCTTTCAGAATCACTGCTGCTGCAGCTCCAGGAAACACCAACCCAACTGTGCCCCTTTCCGGACCTGCACTGAGGTCGGGCCCATTGCCAGAGCTACTCCTGCTCCTGTCTTGATACTGGATCCCTGTGTGGGTCTGGCTTGCGCTGACTTCTGGGGTGACATGTTTGCAAGTCGGTTATAGTTTTAAGAACAGTCAACAAAAAAAAGAGTAATTCCAGGGAAGGATTACTGCTTAATGAGGTGAAAAAAGGATGCAATTCCTTTTTTAAAAACCTTGTCAGTACAATGCTTTATCATAGGGTTCCCACCCGAGGGGCTGAATGCCTCCCAGGTGTGCTACGACGCCTGAATTACAGCAGAGCGGGCTTTTTGTGCAAATTGAGTGACAGATGAAAGAAAAGAAAATTGACACCTTGAAGTGTATTAGTGTGGTCGTAGTACAAGATTAAACCAAAGCGGGGGAATATCCTCTGTGACTTAATTGGTCATAGAAATCCGTGATCAGGTCTACATGTTTCAGCCTTTCAATGCTAAGCAGCAAGGCTTTCTTTAAGACCAGTAAAAAGCTTTGTGCACTCGCTAAGGTGCACGCATACAGTAAATAAGTGAACCGCAAATGTACGGTTCTGCTATCAACAAATTGTTGTAAACCGCATGTGTGCGATACCCCATGGATACTACTGCGTGGCCTACAGTCCAAACTTCAAGGTCAGCGCCTGAACCTACTTCAATCCCGGCCTGAGCACTTAATTTATTGAGGTTTAATACTCACTATTTTGCTAAAGTCACTAATCCAACTGTTAGAAGAAATTCAGAGGAAATTGAGAGTAAAGTTACTTTACGAAAGTGATCAATATTTAGGCTGCAAGCGTAAAGACTATATGTGCAAAAGTTATTGATAAGTAAATTAGCCAAAAACAACAAAAAGGCTCATCGAACTAGGAGCGGGTGAATCGCCTCTCCAGTAGCACCGGAGCCATTCAAAGCCGCCGGTAATCACTAAATTGCTAAAGTCAATAATCCAAATGTTAAAAGAAGTAATTGAGCAAGAAAAGAGAGGGTGAAGCTACTGTACGAAAGTGATCACTATCCGGGTTGCGAGCGAAAAAGCGATATGTGCAGAAGTTAATACTAAGTGAAACAAAGAACAAGCATTTGCAATGCAATAGGTCTCGCATTAGGAAAGTTTGAGCTATTGGTATTGTAAATGACATTTTTTATTTATGTTTATTTATGTTTTGTTTTTGAAAATAGCTAAATTAATAGCTTTGTCATTTAACTTTCGCAAATGTGACACCTATAGCATTTGTAATGCAATATGTGTTGTATTTACGTGACTTACATGTATTGACATTACAAATAACAATGGCTTTTAATTTTTTTTAATAATTAATACTTAAATTAAAGTTATTGTAATTTATAATGGCAATAGCTTAAATTTTTGTAAATAACTTTTGTGAATATTCAGTTCAGTGTATTTTATTGTGACGAAAATCCAAGAACAGAAGTGAAATAGATCTTTTTGTTAGATTTGTAATAAAGCTTGAAACATTGAGAGAACATATTTGCACCAGTTGTTGTTGAATGGTTGCGCAGATTCATGCTGTGGTGGCGCAGAGTGATGTTGTGATGGCGAACGAGTGGTGCTGTGGCGTTCAGTGATGCTGTGGTAGCGCATAGTGATGTTGGGGTGCCCCTGAGTGATGCTGTGGTGGTGCTGTATGCTATGTTTTGTTTTGCTATCCTATGTTTTGTTTTGTTATGCTATGCTGTTTTGCTATCCTACGCTTTGTTATGCTAGGTTTTGTTATGCCATGCTGTTTCGTTATGCTATGCTTTGTTGTGTTTGGTATGCTATGTTTTGCTATGCTATGTTGTGTTTTGTTAAGCTATGCTACGTTTTGTTGTGTTTTGCTATGTTTTGTTAGGTTATGTTTTGTTATTCTATGTTTTTTTTGCTATCCTATGCTTTGTTTTGTTATGCTATGTTTACTTATGGTATGCTATGCTTTGTTTTGCTATGCTTTGTTATGCTATGCTATGGTTTGTTCTGCTATTTTGTTGTTTTTTGTTCTGCTATGCTGTTATGCTATGTTTTGTTGTTTTATTATGCTATGCTTTGTGTTGCAATGCTATGCTTTGTTATGCTGTTTTGTTATGCTATGATTTGTTTTGTTATGCTATGCTATGCTTTTTTTTGTTATGCTATGCTGGCGAGGGTGGGTGGGGGTTGTGAGGGTGAGGGGTGTGTGAGGCTGAGAGGGTTTTGTACCAGGTCTGGGTGCATGAGGTCTTGGACTGGACTGCTGCTGCACACGCAATACCTGATGTCTGTGTATATAGAAAGCTTGGCTATTGCACGTTTTATTGGTCTGCCTGTGAGGAAGCTTGCATTGGTTAGGTCTTCCATGAGGGAAAGGGAAGCGTGCATTACTGCTGCATATGGTGTACCTGGTCTGTATTAAGATAACAAATGCACATTCTGAAACAATGTTGGTTGCATTCTTAATATTATATCTATATATAACTATATACATACAAGCCATATACAAAGGTTACAATTGGGCAATTACTTAATTCCTAATGTTACATTCCTTCTAAAACAAGGTTGCTCTCTATTCCCACAATGAGTGCTTCTAGTAGAGTAGCAAGTAGTTTGGAGGAACACATTGGACTATACCTAGCAGGTGAATATTCAATCCTGACAACCAGGGCTATGAACCTATCCATAGTTAGCATAGTCATTTATCAACCCATATTCAGGAGAGAGATTTCTCGAGATATTTCTTCAGATTCATTGAGCCCCTGGTTCACCGTATCAAGTAGGTGAATCCACTTACATTCTCTCAAGTTCAAGGTGGCTGACATGTCACCACCTCTTGGATTGTGTAGTACTCTCTCCAAAACCCACAACCATATACTCTGCTGTGGGATTCATTCGAATAAGTGATGCACCAGTGGGGTGCCCTGTGTATTACAGCAGACTGGGGAGAAATGTTCCTAATTTTAACCTCCCGACGTGTTTGACCCACATATAGGCAAGGGCAAACAATTGCATAAATGAAATCAACTGCATTACAATTTAGTATGGGGTTTCAGAATATACTTGCGATTAGAGTGTGTAAAGTCCTTTCCCTCGATCGGGAGTATACATGCTTTGCAGAAACCACACTTAAAGTGACCAATCAAACGTGGTAGTTGCAGGGCTGGGGGCTGTTTTAGGTATGATTTCACCACAAAGTCTTTAATGTTTCTTCCCTTTTTGAAAGCAAATAGTGGTATGCCAGACTCATCTAATTCATCAGCAATAAGATAGTCAGCATATGATATCATTGGTAGGGCTTCTAATGAACAGCATAGCAGATCTATTCTAGTATGGAGGTCGTGGAGACCGGAGTAATGGTATTATTTGCTTAGTGTGGGTGTAATTTCCACCATGCATCATATAAGTGTGTCCTGGAGGACCAGCTCTGTAAGTGACGTGAGAGGGTCAGTTTGGGTGCCCTGCACTGGTGGGCGTGAGCAGTCTAGTGCCGTGGTGGGAGTGCAATTGAAGTCCCCACCTCAAATCGTGGGTACGTTACGATTTTGCAATAATGCCGGTGTGTTTGCAAAAACTGGGCTTGACCTGAATTTGGGGCATATAATAGGATCAATACTATTGGTTGACCATTTACCATCCCCTCTAGAATCTTATGTCGTCCATTCGAATCATTGTGAGTAGACTGTATTTCAAGTGGTATCCCCAGGGCCACCCATATCAAGGTACCTCTGGCATAGCTTGAATATGTGGTTCTCACCATCATGCCGTTGCACATGCGTTTGTTGTTGAAGAGCAATGGTGACCCCTCTTCTCCCTAGTTATTGGTACACTTGATGGCGTTTTGGGCTTCCCGCCAACTAAAGTACATTCCAAGTTAGGAGTGTAATATTATCTACCCATGCGGCCATGTGCACGGAAAAGTAATAATTTGTAAGTGTATGCTCCACCTCGGTGGTAATATATTCACCACACTTGCGCATATGTATATATACTGTGAGACATAAGGGTGTTTAAGTCCATTCTTCG
Source organism: Lissotriton vulgaris (assembly GCF_964263255.1). Classification (NCBI taxonomy): domain Eukaryota; kingdom Metazoa; phylum Chordata; class Amphibia; order Caudata; family Salamandridae; genus Lissotriton; species Lissotriton vulgaris. The sequence goes on from NC_141689.1 coordinate 730,533,844, forward strand.
TGACAGAGTACATGTTCGGGCAAGGATTTAGCATTCCAACTGAAAACATTCCCCAACTCCTGCTCCCAGGAGCTAACACCAACGGACAGCCAGCCATCCGCACTCCGCAGCAGTACAAAACTAAATAAGCATACAAAAATATATTTTTTTAATCCTAAAATTAGATATTACAATGAATACTAAATCTGTAACAGCAACTTAATGTGAGTGGTAAGGTCAGGGGCAAAATCTACAAAATAGTTCCAGTATGCTCACCTGCGTATGTTCCTGGTCTGGGCCCCAGCGTGATCTACATGACTGTGCTAAAGCGGGGGGAATTCGGGGCATCTGCCCTGGGCAGGACTCACATTTACATAAAGCATTAGCAAACCTAAGTAAGTTTTGTTACAGGAAATAGTCTGCCGTCTGGGCTGTGATGTCTGGGCGATCTGCTTCCAAGGTTGCCCTTTGTGAGTCAAAGAAGGTGTCCCCTCCAGTGAATTATCAGGCTCAGAACCAGGAGAATGGATTAGATTGAAGTGCTGCACAACGACCAGCATTCTGTACTGCTTGTGCTCTTTCCTTTTCCGCTTGCGCCTTGGTGGGTTCCTGTGGACAGCATCTAGAACGCTATTCACGCTGCCTTTTTGTCTGCCATAGACCTTGAGGTACAGAGGACGAGTCCCTAGTGTTAGTCAAGCCGTTTTGCCCAATGCAGCCCTATACGGCCTCAGGTGTAGTGAAGAAGGTGGTCTTGCCATTATGTTTAATCTGCAAGGTGGCCGGAAATTGCAATGCGTATTTTACATTGTGTTCATGTAGGCTTTTCTTTGTTGTGAGGAGGATCCACGTTTTTGTACCGCCAGGGTATAGTCTGGGGAGATATGAATAGTGGCATTTTGGTTGTTCACGGTCCGCGTGCTCTTATAGGCTGACAGATGTGGTCTCTGTCGCAGTAATTGAAGAGGCGAGCCACCACCAGACACGGTGGTGCCCTTGGTGGGGGAGACCTCCAGGTACTCTGTGGGCCTTTCCTCTGAGAACATTTTTGATTGCTTTCCTTGCATAATCGTGTCTGCAAACCACTGCTCCAAGTACAATTCCATACTTTGGCCTTCCGCCCGTTCTGGGAGACCCACTATACGGACATTATTTCTTTGCGATCTGCCCTTCTGGACCTCTACCCTTTCACATAGGTATCCCACCTCCTTCTGTAATAACTTAAGTTGTTCCTCCGACCCCTTTACCATAGATCTCAGGGATGCCAGAATTGATTCAGAGTTTTCTACACGTTCCTTTAGGCATTTTTTTTTTTAAAAACCTTTATTACACATTTTCGAAAGACACTGCTATATGCCTACAACCCAGGGGGCGGCGGCAGTCTGCACATCGATGGTAAATAAACACAGCCTTGTAGCCGACAAACCTGGGGTCCGGCGGTGTAATGAAGTAGGGCGTACACAAAACTACCATATCGTTGTAAGGCGGTACGTTTTCTTTTTTTATATTAACTAACCCATTTGAACAAAACAATGAAAGCGGAGTCAAAAAGCAGTCATGAGCACTACAGTACAGTCATAAGCTAAATATATGTCAAGCCAATCACTTTTACCGTACAATCCCACTCGCAGGTCCGATATGGGACATAGCCAGTTCAGCTGTAGGCGAGTCACATAGTTCCCCCCGGTAAGCATTCCAATGTCCCCATTTCGTGTCCCACAATTTTGGGCATCCTCTAATCTTGTAAACTGTCTTTTCTGCAACCATACACCGATCCATTTCAGCCACCCAGCCCACCACCAATGGCCTGTCAGGCGATCTCCACTTCATAGCTATAGAACGCTTAATCAACAGGAACCCCAATGTCGCCCACTGGAGCTCTTGAGCCGTCAGGTCGTTGGCCCCCCCAGACGTTAAGGATACACTCTCTGGGCGTCGGCAAGAGTGACTTACCCAGGGAGCTGCTCATTTTCCGAAGTGCCCTGCCCCAAAACTGTTGCACCACCGGGCAATCCCATAAAATGTAGTAGAAAGTACCAGGGAGGCCACAGCCAGGCAAACACAAGGCATCTAGGCGCTTTCCAATCTTGGCCAGGGTAAGGGCGGACATGTACGCTCTATTGAATACTTTCAATTGGATTAATCTAAACCTATGGCAGATAGCCGATTCTCTAGGGGACATTAAGGCCGAGCGCCAGTCTGCCTCATCTAAGGGACCCAGGTCAGCCTCCCATTTGGTCCACAGAGATTGAAAGGGGTCAGGAAGGTTATTACACAACTTGTGATAAGTGAGGGAGATGGATTTCTCTGGGAGAGTTTCCGACAGTAGTCTGTCCTCTAGAGGAGAAGTCACCGGCAAGGTGGCAAGGTCCGGGACTGCCGCTAGAATAGCGTGCTTAATTTGCAAATAACGGAAGAATTCAGTGGGCGCAAGGGCATATTTAATCTAAAGATAATCAAAGGTCAGCAGTTTTCCCTTATGAACAAGGTCCCCCCGTTCCAAAATCCCAATAGAATCCCATCTATCAAAGCCCCGAAGGAAACAGAGGGAGCCCAAACTTTGTGTTGACCACAGAGGCGTAGCCAAGGTGAGCCTATCCGACCACCCCAAACATTTACTGGCCCTGTGCCAAAAAGCTACTGAGTGCGCCATCGGACCCACATATTTAGATCTAGCAGGTTTACTGTATAGAGCTCCCAGGTATCCCTCTCGACCCGTCTGGCATCTGTCCAAGAGGAAAGCCGGGTTCAAGGGCGAGCCGTGTAACCATTGGTTAACAGCCACCAGCTGCGAGGCCCAATAATAGAGGCGGAGGTTGGGTAGAGCTATGCCCCCATCATACCACCCCTGAAAGAGTTCACATAGGGCAATCCGAGTGGCACCCCATTCCAAAGTAAAAGGCGGAGCTCGCTCTCCACCATCCAGAAATATGAATCTGAAATCAAAAAAGGACAGTTCTGCAGGGCATATAAGAAGCGTGGGAGTGCCAACATTTTAAACAGTGCTGCCCTGCCTGGGAGTGACAGCGGGAGTGATCGCCAGTGGGCAACGTCGCTTCGGAGTCTACGCAAGGTGCCCAACAAGTTGCGCTCGTAAAACACCTTGGATCGGGTGTAATGAATATACCTAGATACATAAAATCTTCAGTGGCGATTGAAATGGAAAACTATCTGGGCAGACGGGGCGGAGGGCCATGTAGCATATACAGCACTGATTTGTTCCAGTTTATAGAGTAACATGGAATAGACTATTGATAGAGGAGCGGGGAGAAGACACGTATATTAGGGTGTCGTCCACATATAGGGAAATCTTGTCTACAACATCCTCCTTCCAGTGCAGGCCTCTAATGGAGTTATCTGTGCAGACCCAGTGAGCCAAGGGCTCTAGAGTGAGGACAAACAATAGTGGGGACAGGGGGCAGCCCTGCCTGGTACCCCGATGAAGTTGAAATCTCCGGGACGTGCGATTGTTGACACGGACTTGGCCCCATAGGTCCGTATATAGAAGTTGCACCCAACTGATGAATTGAGGTCCAGGGCCAAAGCGGCGGAGAACCTCAAACAGATAGGGCCATTCAATAGAGTCGAACGCCATTGTGGCATCGAGTGACAAAATCGCCGCGTCTTGTTGCAGAGTAGAGCGACGACTCAATACGTTATGAACCCTTCAAAGATTTAACGCTGTGTTGCGGTTCGGAAGAAAACCAGATTGGTCATTGTGTATCAGGGAGGGGAGCACTAGGAGAAGGCGATTGTCCAAGAGTTTAGCGAGGACCTTAGCCTCTGCACTGATCAGGGAGATAGGCCGGTAAGAGCCACAGTCAGTAGGTAGTTTAGCGGGCTTAAGTAGGACCACAACGGAGGCCACTCTTTGAGCGAGTGGGAGGATCCCGATCCCTAGACTTTTTGCGAACATATTCAGGAGATGAGGAATAACGTCAGGGACTATGCCTTTCAAAAATTCGACAGGGACCCCATCCGGACCCATAGCTTTGCCGGACTTAACTGCAAACAATGCCGTAGTTAGCTCCTCCGTCGTGATGTCTGCGCCTAGAGCCACCCTATCTGTGTCCGAAACCGTTGGAAGGCGCATCTCGTCCAGAAGTTGTCTGGACTCGTCGGACGTGTAGCCCTCGCCGGCCGTGTAGACACGTTCCAAATGGTCAGCAAAGACCTCTGCGATGTCTTGTTGGTCTATTACCTTAGAACCATCCGGTTTTGTTAAGGACGATACCAGTCTGGACCCCTGGTCACGGCGCTCCAGCCAGGCAAGCATTTTCCCCACACTATCCCCGTATTCGTATACCAGATGGCACGTATGAAGGAGCCGTGCTTGCGCCTTCTCCTGCGACAAGGCTTTATAGACCAGTTGCTGGGCACGGAGTTTAGTAGCATTAGCATCCGACTGTTTCGAGTTATGGGACGTCTCAAGACTGATGAGTTCAGATTCAGCTTGGAGGACATGCTCGTCATGTTTTTGCAAGTGTCCCGTCTTAAGGGCCAGTGCCTCTCCCTTTATCACCGCCAAGTAAGCTTCCCAGAGTGTGAGCGCTGATTCGACGGACCCAACATTTTCAGTGAAATAGAGTTCGGTGCGTTCATGCAACGAGTCTCTGATATCTGGGATTTGAATTAGCCAGGGACTAATGATGATCGAGCCGCGCATCACCCGGCGATTATAGGTCAGGTCCACACTAAGTGGTGAGTGATCTGAGATGCCACGGGGGAGGCCTCTCGGGCGAACAAAGCATCCGACGTCCGCGATGGGGCAGAATAAATAATCGATGCGGGACATGCTGTTGTGTGCATTGGAGTAGTGTGTGAAATATGGTGTGTCCGGATATCGAAGGCGCCATATGTCCTCCAACCCCATGGCATGCGCAAAGTCTGCTAAGTCCGAGCTATGGCGATGGGAGCCCCATTTTGGTCTGCGGTCTAAGTCATCGCACATTGTTGCATTAAAGTCACCTCCTATCAGGAGCGTGCCCGGAGAGAGGCCCAACAGTTGAGCTCCCAACTCCCTGAGGGAATCCCTGACGAGCGTCGGCGGAAGATACGCTGAGATAATGTTTAGGGGGCGCCCTTCCCAGGCGGCTTCAACCGGCGCAAATCTTCCCAGGGGGTCCGCCCAGGTCAGAGTGTGGGTAAGCGCAAGAGTCTTTTTGATCAGAATCCCGACACTACGGGATCCAGAAGAGAAACCTGCGTGGACTAACAATTTGTACCCTCCCCTCTGGAGCGCCTGACAGGTGTTACCCACCAAATGAGTTTCCTGTAGTAGGACAATGTCGGGGGAATGGCGTCTGAGAAATTGAAGGACCACGCTCCTCTTTATTTTGTGTCCTAAGCCATTAACGTTCCAGGATAAAATGGTAAGGGTTCTAGATATTGGTTGTGGCATGCCGGCAGCGTTGGTGGAGCTGATAGGAAGGATGACTTGAGAAGGGCCGTCCACGATGACTGGGCCCTAGGATATCTCGAAGCGTGGGACTAATAGGATCTCCGATCCCCCCGGGGAGCCCGTGGCCCATCGAGGAGGCCAGTCTGTCAATAAGGGACCATGAATGGGCAGAATATCACGACTAAATAGGACTCCGCTGAAAACATAAAAGAAACAGTAACAGCAACAAACCTTTTCTTTTCCTTGCCTCCCCCCCCTCCCCCTCCCTGCTTCCCTGCCCGTGGATCCAGAACTATCCACCCCCCAACTAGGCAGAGTGCCTGTCGCCCTCCCCTCCATGATCGGGGTACCTGGTAGGCCGTTAACGCCACTCCCCCGACACTAAAAGCCGTGTAACTGAGATACATGTGTAAAACTACACATATACCACGTGCACTTTCACAAATTAGAAAAGTTACTTGTAAGTCAGCTGTTGAGGCCCGATCGGGGCCGGAGAAGGCTCTCCCCCAGAGCAGAGGTCCATGGAGCATAGAAGTTCTCCAACCCCACCCACAGCACAAAGCAACAAGCATTTGCAATGCAATAGGTCTCCCAGTAATTAAGTATGAGCTTTTGGCATTGCTAAATATTGCAACACTAATTGCAACAAAAGTCAATAAATTGTAGGCCAAAAAAAAGTGTATTTATTTTTGTAGCAATGGTGGCATGCTGCACTTTAGATGAATATGTTTAAAAGTAAAGTGTACCATACTGCGATTGCTGATATAGTTAATTGTGGATGCGTTAACAATTGATGTGTGCAGTGATGGCTAGTGGTGTGTGTGCCTGTAGAAATTGTGCACCGATGGCTGGTGCTGTGTGCCTGGTGGAAGTGTGCACTGACAGCTGGTGGTGTGTGTGCCTGGTGCAAGAGTGCACTGACAGCTGGTGGTGTGTGCGACTGGTGAAAGTGTGCACTGACAGCTGTTGGTGTGTGTGTGCCTGGTGAAAGCATGCATTGACGGCTGATGGTGTATGTGTGCTAGGTGAAAGCGTGCACTGAGGGCTGGTGGTGTGTGGATGACTGGGCAAAGTGTGCACTGACGTCTGGTGGTGTGTGCCTGGTGGAAGCATGCACTGGTGGTGTTTGTGCCCAGTGAAAGCGTATACTAATGACTGATGGTGTTTGTGTCTGGTGAAAGTGTGCACTGATGGTGTGTGGTGGTGTGTGTGTGGTGGTGTGTGTGTGTGGTTGTACGACTGTGGTTGTATGTCTGTGGTTGTGTGTCTGTGGTTGTATGTCTGTGGTGGTTGTGTGTCTGTGGTGGTTGTGTGTCTGTGGTGGTTGTGTGTCTGTGGTGGTTGTGTGTCTGTGGTGGTTGTGTGTCTGTGGTGGTTGTGTGTCTGTGGTGGTTGTGTGTCTGTGGTGGTTGTGTGTCTGTGGTGGTTGTGTGTCTGTGGTGGTTGTGTGTGTGGTGGTTGTGTGTCTGTGGTGGTTGTGTGTCTGTGGTTGTGTGTCTGTGGTTGTGTGTCTGTGGTTGTGTGTCTGTGGTTGTGTGTTGTGCGTGTAGTGTGTGTGTGTGTGTCATGACAGACATGGACCTCTTCCCAAAGAGGGATCTATAAAATGCACCAGACATGAATGAAGCCCGCTGCGCCTCATTTAGATCCAGAACTTGCAGCATCGTAGACCAGAATCATTATGTCTACATACTCAGCCTGCAGCCCAGGAAAGTGAAATATTCTACAGGTGTTATCCCCAGCAGCACGTATTCCAGTGCTGGCACGAACTATGAGCTAGGTTCGCACTTGTGATCTTCATTAGACATCTGAGTTTTACAGGCAGTTGTTATGGAAACAGGGCATGGTGATAGATGGGTTGTGACTGCTAGCCAGAAGCTGAAATAATACTCCTAACAATCTACCTGGTAGTAAACAACCAACAATAAGCAAATATAAATGCTACATGTTGGCGTTGCACCGCTATGCAATTTACAGCGGTAGCTCACAGTTTTCAGTTTTACTGATTGTTATGCCTAAATACAGGCACACAACATTTTGAGAAAAAAGCTGACATTAAGTCTTTTGATGACTCAATACTGTAAATATTTATTGCTGTGTGAAGAGCTGTGCAGAATGAGCTGGAGGAGATAAAAGAAGCAGACTATATTTCCGAACGAGGCTCATATTGCTATAGAAGTGTTTATGTTTGCAATGCAATGCTAAACCTCGCAGGCATCCAAGGATGCAGTGACAGTCATCAGTTAAATAAACGTGGAAATATACTAACTGCAGATGCATGTCAACCCACAAAATAAACAGTATCAAGTACAAATAGAATTAAGGCTACCCAATCAATTGTGAGCCGAGTGCTCATAACATTAACATTAAATTATTGTTCCAGGAAGCAGTCAGATATTCCATGCCACTATTCACCACACACGTATGCCTTGATTAAAGCAACAACAAAAAAAACATGAGGAAAAAATATGTCCTTTTTATCCTAATGCCAAGTTTCGGCAGCTATCTCAAAGCAAATTTACAGGTCCCAGATTAACATCTATATATCCTGGGGAGTAAAAGAAATCCAAGTAGGTTCAATGAGAAAATAAACTAAGGATCAGAGATAAGGGAGTAAATTAACTGTGGAGAGATGGGGCGCCCACAAGCACTTCGATATTTGTATTTATTTACTTTAATCTATTTATTTTATCTGGAGAGTGATTTATGATCACTTTTTTAGGTTGTCTGTAATCCCAAAATAGATGTAGAATACTTTCTTCTCCTAGTAAGCGTCCTACCTTCTTCCCTAAGTACACGAGGACTACAGGATATCAAAAAGGTTTGGAATATATGGCTAAAGCGCAATGATTCCAAACGCACCCCTGCTGCAAGCAGGGCCAATCTCCTGCCCACTCTTCAGCTCGTATTGTCTAGTGGCTCTTGCCCAAGAAATGAAAGCCCTGTGTACATTGGGCAGAGTTAGAGAAGAGAAAGATGATGGTACAACGGACACATTTTGTGACAATGCACGTCTTTTCCAAATTGAAGTAGAACATGTCAAAATGTGACGATGTCTCAACATGTAGATTTGTTCTGCAGTGAACAGCACACCATCCCTTCTTTGCAGGCATTAATTCCACTTTTAAATCTGCTACCATGCCACTCCAACCATTTTTAGGGAAGACTAAATGTAATCAGTATGCCACATTTTGCCTCGCTTCTTTCTCGGTTGCATTTTGTCCCGTCTTCTTTTTTTCCACTTACTGATAAAAGGAGGAGTGTTGAAGCGCCGCGAAAGATGCGCAGCCTCACCGGAAGTCAGCAAGGTCGCCTGTGACGGGGACGGGGCCGCGTCCGGACCGGAAGAGGAGGCAGGCGGAGTGAAAGCGTCTCGCGGCCTGGGGCTCCTGTGAGCGGTGGAGAGCCCCAGGGCCGCCAGAAGGAGGTTGCGCAAGTGTTGCACATGCCCGGTAAGCCGGGCATGCCGCCTGCGGAGAGCGGAGTCCCCGGAGATTCGCCCGGTAAGTTGAAAAAGCCGGGGGGGGGGGGGTCTAGGTGCACTTGTGTGTGTGTGTGTGTGCTCGTGTGTGCATGTATGTGTGCGACGGCGGAGGCGCTCGGTGCACTTGTGTGTGTGTGTGTGCCGCGTGTGTATGCGTGGGGGAGGGGGTGTGTCTCTGTATGTATGTGCGTGCGTGGGCGCTCGTGTGTGTGTCTCTGTGTGTGCGCATGCGTGGGTCTTGGAGCTTTCCAGGAGAGGAGACAGGAGCTGGCCACAGCGAGCGCGTTCGCGTGGCCCGCTTAATTCCCTGCGCATGGCCAGCTCCTGTCCCCTCTCCTGGGAAGCACGGTCACTCACAATAGGTCTCTGGCGAGACCGCGCTTCGCGCGGTTAACGCCGGAGACCTAAAAAGGATCAAATGAACAATGTCATACAGTCCTTCCAAAATATTCACTTCTTGACCGGGATTGGTCACTCCTCTTCATTACCTGGACTGGTGAATAGGTCTTGGCTGACAAGCGATTGATCTTCTCTTGAATGTTCTCCTGATTCCGCCCGGTCCCTTGGGGATTTCCCAGCTCGGCGCCATACCTCCAGCCAGTCCCACACTTCTTCCGGTGATAGGAAGAACCATGCTTTACCATCCTTCTCTACACGGAGTTTCGCAGGAAAAAGCATATAGTATTTAATGCCTTGGTTCCGTAGGGCCTTCTTGACCTCAAGAAAGCTGCGCCGTCTCGCCTGCACCTTCACTTTGAAGTCCAGGAATATCGAGATGCGAGTGTTTTCCAGAAGAAGCGGCAGACCAGATCTGGCTATCTGGAGGATAGCGTCCCGATCTCCAAAGTTGAAGACCCTCGCTAGGATGGGACGGGGGGGGGGAACCCTGGCCTTGGTTTACCTCCTGGAACCCTGTGCGCCCGTTCGATGGAAATGCAGCTAGACAGTTGTTTGGGTTTAAGATGTTTCGTAACCAAGTCTTCCACAAATAGGTCCGCCGCCGGCTCCGGAACTCCCAAAATTCGAACGTTGTTCCGTCACGCCCTCCCTTCCTAGTCGTCCAGCAGTTCACCCATTTGTTTCTGTTGTTGCTGAAGCTGGGCCACTTGTTGAAGCGTAGAGGTGTCGTCGATAAGAAACGCTGTTTTGACCTAGACGTCCTTAACCTTAGTGTCCATTTTGAGCAGGTCCGCCCGCAAGAGTGTCACTTCTATATTAACAGAGTCAATTCGAGTTTCCAGTGAGGAGCGAACTCCTGCAATCGCCTCCATGACGTCTTCCAAAGTAAGCGTCTTCGGTCCCTGCGAGGGGGATGCATTTTTTTGTTCGCCGGGGGGGGGGCCGTGTCTTTGTCCTTGGCCGTGACCCAGGAGTTCTTGTTTATCTGTCTCTGGGTCGAGGGCCTCCCTTCCTTGCTGGACGCCATCATAGATCCTCTTGGGTGGCCGCGATCCAATGTGGCCTTAAATAATGGCCAAGTCTTCCACCCCACGTCCGGCCGTTCCACCTGAGGCCTAGCAGTCTTCTCTCCCCAGAGTTCTCGTATGACCAAGTAGAACACCCACAGGGGGGCCAATCCACCTCCACGACACTCTAGTTTGCAGATAGGCCCAACGCTACCTGACATGGTCGCCGCTCTCGGAGCTCCACCAGGGGGTCTCTCCCATGCATGATCATGTGCCGGGCGGGCGGGGAGCGACCAGCTACCACCTCGTCGGTTTGTGGCTAGAAGGCCCCAGCCCCCACCGGGACTTGGAGCGGGTCAGCCGCGATTTGGAGGCACTGTGCTACCGGGTCCAGAGGTTCAGCTGTGGAGCTTAAGTCAACCCAGGAACATTTGTCTCCTGCATGTCGTTCGCTACTGGCTCAAACAGCGCGATCCCCAACAGGTGCTTAGAAGTCCCCAGGGCCCTCACCGAGTTCACTCCACATATGCGGCATCATACAGCTGGGCCGATCCAACCAGGCCAGACAACCAGAACTCAGATGGACGATGGTCCGCTCCCGATTATCCGACGTGTTGCGGGGGGCCGTCGGAAGATCTGTGTCCCTTTGCCGAGTCGATGGGTACCGCGCCAGAGTCCCAATGGGGTAGGCCCCTAAGCCGGGACATCGCGTGAATGACGTCCCGGCGGGCCGGCAGTGACCTCCGGTTATGTCTGCTGTCTTTCTCCGGCTTCGCGGCCGCGGGGGGAGAACTCCGGCAGCCGCGGGAGGCTTCGGCGACAGCCCGACGAGAAGCAGTGGGGCATTAAAGGGCAACAGCGGGTCCGGACCCCCCCAAACTTCCAAAGCAGATCAGTGTTCAGATTGAAGCACCAGCGCAGCCGCCATCTTGCGAGCCCCGGGGGACCCTCCTTCAGAGGGCTCGATCTCAGGCGCGGTGTCGCCGATCAGGCCAGCACTATCACTAGACGTGCACCATCGGTTGTAGGACGGGGGCCTCCCAAGTACAAGGGAGTCCCCAGTCGTAAAGATGGATTTGTCGGGCGGATAGTCGGGCGATGGCTGGGAGTCGCTCTAGCAAGCGACCATTCCCTCCGGCAGCTAGCCACGCCCCCCCAGGCCTGTCGCCAGTTCCTGAGAATATGGACAGACTCTTTAAATCAGGTCTACCTCAACACGTTGACAGCAGTATTAATTATGGGCAGCCGCACCTGCTAAATAGACTGGCCTACCACAGCATGCCTGCAACATTCAAGGCCCTCAGTGGCCCCTCCAGTATAGAGTCCAGGCTTGCATCAGTGCACCTCCGGTACTCTGGGCCACGGAAGGGTTCCACCACTCGAGGCCCATGTCCGCCGCATTGCACCATCAGTTCATGGAGTCCTGGGCAGCTCCCGTAGGTCAGGGGCCAGGACTGTCCCAATTTGGTGCGAGTACTTGTAGGCTCCGGTCAGCTCTTCCAAGGTGGAGCCCAGATCCACCGCAGCACTCCGCCGGATCTTTGGGTGCCTGAGCGGTTCCTTTCACGTTAGCCCCAGGCCCACCACGATGCATCGCGGAGTCTTAGGGTTTACAGGCGGCTCCCATGATAAAGGGCCTGGGACCTCCACAGTGCAATACCAGGTCTTGGTGTTATGCGGATCTGTCCGTGCTGGGGTTAGGCCTTCCGCTTCCCTTACTTCGGGTGACGCAGCCGCTGTATCCCACTGACCGGTGCGGTTAACTCCCTGCTTACAAGTGGGGGCTCTGCGACCTCTGCGCCGGTAGCCTCTATCCCCAGTGAGCCGCTCCGAGACAGTGTGTTGTGGGTGTCTGGGTCAGTGCACGTCCCAGCTCCGGTTGCTTCAGGCCTCCGCGTGTGGTACCTGAGCCGGCAGGACAGGTCCGCACCAATCTTCTCCACTTTCAGCGGTTGCAGATTTTTTACCCTGGACAGACTGCCGGTAACTCAGCACTAGCAGTTAATGTGCGCAGCCTAGATCCCCAGTGTGCAGCTCTGAAACGTGCGCCGAGGGTGGCCGACTCAGTGTGTGTCTCGGCTCCGGATGCTTCAGGCCGCCGTGGGCAGGTTCCGCCAGAGCCCTGCGTGGCAGCTCAGGTCTGCACGGCTCGTCTTTGCTTTCGGTGGCTGCAGATTTTCCCCCCCAGCCGGGCTGACAGTAGCTCAGCGTTAGCAGCCCGGGTAAGTGGGACCCTAGATTGCACATATATACAGGATTTTTCAGAAGGCGGAGACAGAGCAGCTTAGAACACGTCTGCTCCGATCACCATCTTGGCCAAGCCCATATCTGGCGCACTTAGGGCAAGAAAGCAAAAGACAAACAGATGATGGATGGAATGCAGCGCAAATCAAACATTCATCCCCAGTCAAGAGATCGGAGTTAAATCCATCGTTCTTTTGCTCACCATGCCACCCCAGTTTAGACCAACCCATATGCAAATCAGTCTCGACTGTGCCTCATAGGAACGTTCCAGCGAGAGCCAAACCAAGTCCTCCCTGGACCGGAAGCAAGCATTCTGGGACTGGTTTCAGGGCATCATCCCCCATCAGCCAGGCTAGCTAGAATCCCGTGGGCAAGTGAGCCCGGGACCCATGTCTGGGCATACCCGGCGCATTCAGGGTGAGAAAGCAAAAGACACACAGATGATGGATGTGGGTCCTGTGCTCTCCATGCCACTGGAGTGAATCTAGCCTGGCTGATGAGGGGTGATGCCCGAAACCGGCCCCATGATGCTTGTTTCCAGTCCAGGGAGGATCTGGCCTGGCAGTTCAGGCTGGAATGCTTCCATGGGAAACAGGGTCAAGACTGATTTGCATATGGCTTGGTCTGAACTGGAAAAGCATGGGGAACAAAAAAAACTATGGATTTAGGCCTAGATCACTGTACTGTGGTAAATGTTTGATTTGCTCTGCATTCCGTCCATCTGTGTGCCAACACTGTAGCTGGCCTGCGACCTCAGGGTCAGACTTAACTGTTGGATTTATTGTTCACGACCCTATGATAGCCCCGGACAGAGCTATAGAGTGCGAGAAACTGTATTTTAAGTTGCTTTTAACAAAATGTGTATCTTGATTTATGCATGTTGGATTTATATTGGGTTTTGCATTACACAGATAAATATTGGCTGTTTCTAAAAACAGGTGTGGTGTCAGTTTGTAGTGTTTTTACTGGGTTACTGTGTGTTATGTGCAAACGCTTTACACATTGCCTCGGTGATAAGCCGGACTGCTTGTGCCAAACTACCAAGGGGGTGAGCAGAGGTTATTTTTGGTGTGTAACTCCCTTATCTGGTCTAGAAGTTAGGGTCCCTACTTGGACAGGGTGCAAGAAACTGCCAACTAGAGACATCCATTTCTAACATAAGGCTTTATTCAAACCTAAGCTCTTACTTGATTTGGCTTTTCTGGGATTTATGGTACATTACAGGGCAACCCAGCTGTGTCCTTTTATGGTTGACCGTAGGGAAGAAGATATACTATGGACACCCATGAACGGCTGTCAGTGGGCAGACCTGTAAACCAAAGTAAGATAGATTCCCAAACACATCAGTACGCCGACAGGCCCTACATTACCAGCATCAATAAATTAAAAGAGCAGTTGTTGAATGGTCTACTAGATTTGACAGACCGGAGGTTTATCTTTCATGTCAAATAAGTGATAAACCTGGATGAGGCACAGAGATATTGTTATGGCAAATTGTGACACTGGGTGATAAACTAAAGCTTTAAAGTAGCTGTCACGCAAGACCTAACCAAATAAAAGTTTGTGTAGACACCATGTGACGTGTTATATTTTTAAATGCCTCACCAGAGTCATGTAGAGTCAATTAGAACACAGCTCTTGAAAAGTGAGAACTAGCAGAAAATACAATAGCAATCTATCACCCATAATTCCAGTAGCAATTTGGATACACAAGACCACTATAAAGTTACTCTTCACTGGTACGTATGTCTAGACTAGCGGAGCAAAATCTATCGTAATGCTCGCACATTATGTTGGAGACAATGTAGTCTTCATTGAAACTTTAATCACCATAGGTGGGATTGTCTACATATTAAACTGTACTAGACAAAGATCCTTGCAAGTATAAAGACCCTTGCAAGTATAAAGACCCTTGCAAGTATAAAGACCCTTGCATGTATAAAGACCCTTGCATGTATAAAGGCCCTTTCCGGCTACCCCAGGTCTTCAGATAGCCCTTTGTCCTGAATAGGCCTTTGTTCCTCTCTCTATAAGAGACGTAGTCATTTCTCCTGTCTGGCATGACGCGGAGGCAATGAATTTTGGTGACGTAACGGCTCTGAACAGCGATTCCCACATTGGATTAAGGGTTTAGCCATAATCCAATGTGGGAAATAAGCATCTTGCAGGGCTTATTTTGGGATTAGATGGTTGATCTGATCAGAGGAGCCAGCTAATTGAGACTTGGAATACGCTTTTAGATCCATATGACTAAGTCCCGCTGGTAATCAAATTTCCCTCGATTAACCCAACTCCAGGTTTTAATTTTCATTACTGTACCACTGAGTTATGGCTCAGGCAAGTTATTAGTTGTCGAACGACGATGATTCCATATTGCAAAGGGTTCGAAACGCCGTCAACCCACACTTAGACACCGCTAGACTTCCTTTTTGAATAAAGAAGTGCTTTGTTCTTCAAAAAGGTTACCCTATTTTTGCTGGTCATACCTTCCTCCTTGTCTGTATGTTTTTAACACTGGTTTTGGATTTAACCTGGCTGGGGGTACATTCTTGAATTTGTCTTTTACTATTAAAAAAAAAATCTTATTGTCACTGGTCAATTCTGGGAATTATTATTTTTCTTGAAGTATTGTGTTCACATTTACTGCTGGGGTGGGGGGCACTGTACCTTTAACCTCTATTATAACATCAAACAAAAGCTGCTGACTACTACTGTTAAACTGTTGGATGGCTGTAATTTATTCTGACTGTCGTACTGGTGGTATGTTTGAAGTTGTTGTGGTGGGTAGTGGGCAGAGATGTTAGGGAGGAAATATGAAAAGGATAAAGGACGACCATACAATACAAATCTCTGGATACTGTGCGAGAACGCAACACTATTCATACTTATTGCAGATTTATTCTGCGCATTATAAACTCCATATCTGAAATACAACATTTAAAAAGTATCCAATTGATTCTAAACGCAAGGAAAAATTTAACCACATTGAATACTGAACTGTGAAACTAAGAGGTTGACAAACATGTCTTTTTTCCAGTTTTCTACTAAAAACCAGCTATTGTAGCAATACAAATAAATATAAAACAATACTAAAGCAAAGAGACGTGCTACTTGCATTAACCAAGCTTTTCACACTAGTATTTAGCACATGTTAACTGAAATACTATTAACAATGTCTTTTCTTTCCCCAGAGTACAGTTTTGGGGAACTTTATTTCAGATGTAGTTAATAAAATATCCCCTTATGTATGTTATCAGAACATGAACCTACTAAAAGCATGAACAATTAATCGGGCTCATTTGCTGTAATGCTTCCAATAAATTAATCCAAAATGCCCCTGGAGACTGAGAACTGAACTGAAGAGATGAATCTCACAAAGTGCTGTTGAGACCCAAATTCTTCTTTCCATATGAAAGAGCTGAAACATGTGGTTGCCTCAGTTATTAAAAACATTATTAAAAGCTTACTACTTTCATGAAGGGTACCAGACTAACACATGGGCCATCCCATTATTCAAAAAGCTATCAAAGGCCAGCTGTCCTGAATTTACAGGCCTCTTGCATGAATCCTATCTCGGAGGACACATTAATTATGTCAGCATACACTAGAGAAATAGTTAAAATTGATAACTAGCTTGCCAATACCATGCTGCAATGTTTCACGATGAAATTGTGACTGTATGTAGTGTTTTACTTACCCACGACACATTTTTATCTTCTTCCATCAACATATCTGCCTCCCATGAAAACCATGGATCAACCTCTCCTCTCCATTACCCTTTGGCAATACATTGAGTCCCATTCTGCCATTCATATCTGGTTCTTCTGTAGAACCTTGTCCTATAATGCCTTTCAGAAACTTTCAAAATCTCCATAATCTATCGCCAGTTTCACTGCCCCCCCCCCCCCCCCCCACAACCCCTCCCCCCCACACTCCACCTCTTGGAAGCATGGAGTTGGCTTCCCTGTTGAAGGAATACACAGCCAATCCTGCTAGTTTCAGCAACTACCAGCCTATATCGCTTCTCTTTCGCATGACAATTTTATAAAAAGAAATAAACAGTGCAGATTTCTAAGTACTGGAGGTCTTAAATCAATTTTCATCCTAATCAATGTGGCAACCGCTCCAGTCATTGTACCGAATCAGTCTAAGTCTACGTTGAATGACCAAAGGCAAAAAGCAGAACAAAGTAGCACTGCTAAGCAAAACCTCTTGGCTCTCTGTCACTTCTCGTTGTTGCACTAAACCTGCTTAACTAGCTCTTTTCTGTTAGTGTGAACCATCTGACACTTACTTATTTTTCTTACTATATGAGCGGTCGGTCTTAAACTGTGTCGACCCCTCCATTTACATCTGCACCCACGCCCAATCCATTTAGAGTTCCACAGGGCCGCACTCTCTGTTAACACGACTGGCAAAGCTCATATGTTCATTTGAACTCCCGTTCATCCTTACCCTGACAGATATTCTGGTTTGTCTTAACTGCAATGACTGTGTCTCAAGACACTATTGTTTGCCTCACTGTTGTAGCCAAATGGTTAAGTTTCAATTCTCTTACAATGGAGATTGAAAAAACAGAATGTCAGTATAGTAAATTCTCCAAAGATCTAGATGTCTACATCACAAGTCTTAAGCTGGGATGAGATCCTGATAGGAAGTGATTATTTTTTTTTAATCATAAGCGCATTTTACTCCTTAGTATAACAATTTCCTATACGGCATCTCCTGACCCTACTTTTGCAGCCCTCAAAGGTAAGCGACAGGAAAGAAAGGCACACAAGTCATTTGCTGTTTATTCCAAGATAATTCACCACCGCAGGACGGGAGAGTTGAAGACTTTTTTACAGGATGAGAAAATTGTGGAGCTCATTGAAGCCTAAAAGTGACAGTGTTAAGTCAATTTTGTAAGGAGGCAAAAAAGGGGCATGTTGGCAAAACTAGTTTTCCTTTTATGGATAGGAGGTAAAATGGGACTTTGGAAGGCAGTCCGGGTGTTTGTGCCACAACCCTGTATTGAAACCGAATAGAAAACCTTGAAATGCTGCCTTTAGAAAGGGATGTGCTCTACTAAGAATCAATTCAAAGCCATTATTTTCATGTGCTCAGGATGACGCACACAAACAATCTAATATTATTCATGATGGAGAAATGATTGCCACTTGTATATTAAAAAGGCTCTCCAACACAGATAACATGCCACTCTCACAACGTCCACTCATGTAAAAGAGGAATAAGGTTTTCCTCTCAAAAATGGACCACTGTGTCACAAATCTAAAGATGCCCTACCTGATGGATTAAGTAAGGTACCAACAACACAGAACCAGTGTTCCTGTTAAGCATTTCCCCCACAAATGCCTGCAGTATGAATTTTTAATATAACCATGACAACAAAACCTGCATGGCAGCAGAAATGCAGGAAAGAAAAAAAAAGTTCAAAAATTGAAAAACCGAATAAGATCACCCAAAATGTTCTTTTTCCAGATCCGATATTAAAACCAAAAATTCACTAGACAGAGTTGGTTCCATGTATTTATTTGTACAAAACCCCTGCATTTGAACTGAATCCATATATTAAGTTTTACTCTCCCAAATATTATTCACTGGGTCCATTTGTAGTCCCATTCAAATAATAGAATGTGTAAAACATTTCCAAAACTGAAGATGACATTTTCGAACATAAAACTTGACACAATCATAAAAAGTCTAACAAATGTTCAAAAAATTGGTGTCTACTGCAGTCCTATACAGTTGAAGTTGCATTATGTCAAACGCTTGATGGCAATCGTGCGATTCTCACACGCAATTTCAATTATACATTCAAATAAATGAAAAATTGCAGACTCCACTGCAAACGTAACAGGTAAAACAAGCTAACTTCTGCAAACCTATTGTTGATTCTCGAGTGTGTATATATATATCTATATATACATACATTTGCACATTTCTTACCATTATTGGTTTAATCACTTAATCTTAAAAAGAGAAAAGATGGCAACGTAAATCTGTATAGACACACACCACTTTGTATAATGTTTTGTTTAAACGAGCAAAACATTAATTTAAAGAAACAAATGCGATGCGACCAAACACTACAGAGGGCGTAACTCTGCCAAAAAGATTTTAAAAAGTATAACATTTTTCATTTACAAAACCCAACTTATTCAATTATTTGCTTTGAGCAAGAACAGTGTGCTCAGTAGCATTGCCTGCTATTTATCAATATTGAATGGTGAGAGTCAGAACGTGAATTAAGCCCTGGTGTAGGTCTGGAATAACCCATGTGATGTTCAATATGATTCTATACCAAAGTTGCCTTTTGCCAGTGCACCAACTGTAGGCATAAAACTAGGGTGCATCTACTTTGTATGTATCCAGGCCAAATTTATATCGCACCTTTTTCACCCTAGGTTTCCATTTGAAAGGGGAGCTATTGAGTAGTATTCTTGCATCATAACGGTGGCATGTTCAACAAAGTTCAATTTGTCAGTAAAGTGTGCATGTGGCACGTTGGCCACTCTCCAGCCAATCATCTGCATAAGAGAAGTGGGAGACAATACAGTGCAAATTAGGACCAGCTATAGTCCAAGTGGTTTTGTTTTGGTTTAAAGATCAGGCCCCATCTAAAAGAAACAGAATGCTACATATTTACGTTTAAGTTGAAAACTGTTAATTTTAGCAACCATTTTAGATCGCAACGCTAGATGTACCTTGATCCTTAAGCACATCGTATTTTTAACTGTTCGCAATAGGTGATAGAATACAAATAAGACTCCCTGGAAATGTAATTTTATTATTTGCATCAGAAGTGTGGCCGATCAGACAAAGTATAGATAATGTTTTACTTTTCCTATTAATAGTATCTCTCAATGGAACACCAGCGACTGTCTAGCTAAAATACCCCTAAACCCAAGTGTTCTGCATAGCAGACAGCCACTGTTGTACCCCCTTCTTTACTACATCAATTACTGTTCTGAAATCCAACGGTTGCAATGCTATTACGATATTTGCAAAAGATGCAGTTGCTAAGGTTAGAGTGTGAAATGGGCTGTTCAGAAATAGGCAAAATAAGCAATTTCTTACAGCAGATGGGTGTTGGGGGAGAAGGGAGAGGCTATAGAATAAAAACTTAGTAAATAAATCCAGTTGCGGTATGAACGTTACACCGATTCAATCAATTACTGTTCAGAGCAAATCAGTTGATCATTTTTGCTGTTTTCGGGATGTTTATTGGTCATAAATTATGGTTTATTGAAACTAGTTGTAAATGGATAGGTGAAAAACCTGTCAAACAAACTTGGGTCAAATTAATTCATATAGAAACCTTAAACTAACCCAGATTGCCTTTGAACCAGATGTGGACCTTTCCCAGTGTAACCTGACAAAAATATTAAATAAAAAAAATATAAGATAATTTGGCTTGTTTGGTCTACCAGTGTTGTACACATTCTATTTGAAGTAAATTCCAATTTGATTGCTTAATAAGAAAACATTCACCTGTTTGGAAAATATCAATATTTCTAGTCCCTATGAAAAATACTACATTGAGTGCTAGAAATGTGGAAGATAACATATGCTTCATAAAAATGTCAATTTGTGCACTTTTTTTCGATTTTGGACTCTGGACACTTGCATAAGTGCATGAAGATTACTCTGGATTTTGTTTCATAGTACATGCAAAACAACAAACTAAAGTTTGATAAACAAAGTTTAACACAAACATCTTGGCATAAAAATTAACAACTGGGCCGTCTGCTTTTACATAGCAAAATGTGTTTGTATTCAAATCTTTCAAATAAAAAGTCCCCTTTACCACTTTCATAGAGCTGCTGTATTCCATAATGTAAATTCGGGATAAAAAGGTAAGCATGTTACCAATATATATAGTTTTGTCTGAATTTAGAGGTAACCATGGGCATTAAGTGGGCAGATCGTGTATGGTTGGTAGAAGTGAAGCACCTCGAAATATTAGTTAGGATCCAACACGTGTTGTCGTGGTTCTTTTATCGGAGAAGAAACTTTTGAGAAGAAACACCTGCCCGATGCTCACAACCAGCAGAATGACAGCTTCTCCTACTGACCAATAGGCCACTCTTGTATTGAGGTCCTCTGCTCGGCTGCGGCTTTGAGCTTCTCTTAAACGGAAGTGTGTCTGATAGTCAATGACGGACTTCAGAGCTTCGTGAATGGAAACGCAAGCCGACTCCATCTGCAAAATAGAAACAGGGTTTTTAACGACAAAAAAAAAAGGATTTGTAAATGTAGCCCACAGGAAAAAAAATTGATAGTGATGGCAAGTTAACAACTGTTTATCTTTAAAAGCTGCTTAACTGGTCCTGTTGAGGTATAATGCATGTGTTTAAAAGAAGTGGTTAACTGTTTATTGCAGATATATTCTAAAAGTGTAATTCATTGGCAACCGTTGCAATACTATTCCATTCATAGAATTGTAAATATATATCTCTCTATCTCTCTCTCTCTCTCTCTCTATCTATTTACAGCAAAACGTCCTTTGTGGGGGGAGCGACTAATAGCTGGTGCCGGTGGAGAGGTAAGGACAGCCTCGCAGTATTTCGCAAAAGCAAACCTCTTTACACAAAGACACCGCACTCCTCTTGGAGTTCTAAATTCAGTTTATTGCCCCGTTTTCTTTTTCCACCTACGCGTTTCGAACACTAAGGTTCCTGATCACGGTAGAAAACACTACCGTGATCAGGAACCTTAGTGTTCGAAACGTGTAGGTGGAAAAAGAAAAAAGGTCAATAAACTGAATTTAGAACTCCAAGAGGAGTGCGGTGTCTTTGTGCAAAGAGGTTTGCTGTTGCGATTATATATCTATCTATATCTATATATATATATATATATATATATATATATATATCTCTCTCTATATATATATCTATATCTATATCTATATCTATATTTTTTTTTTTATGGTCCCTCACTTCAGGTTTCTCAGCTTTGAGGGAGTTTGAGATGCTACTCGAAGGACAAAAGCTATGCGAAACACACAAAGCTTTAATTATTAAACACATTTTGAAATTTCAAATAAAACTTTATTCGGGCAAAAAAGGACATAAAAGCAGATAAAACACAATAAATGACTACTAAAACAGATTGTTACATAATATTAAAAGGACAGATCAATATTTCATAAAGCTATAACAGACAATCAGGAGGTATGTTACTCAGGAGGCACAAAGACTAGAATTTGAGCAGACTTATCGGATGCAAGATAGTACAGTACATATATATATATATAAGAAATTCACTAGACTAAAAGAGTAAAAGTTCTAAAACTACTCCGTGCTAAAAGCCCATGAATTTCAACAGAAACGAACACTGGCACACTTATGCTTTTGGCATTTTTTTCCTGTGCCTTAAAGCACCTGTTTAAAAACTGGAAACACCAGAGCAAATCAAAGGCGAAGACAGCATTTGCAAGTCAGACAAGGCTGGCTTCACAAGAACAAAATTACAGTGGCTGAAAAGTGGAAGAATACATTTTTCCTGTAAATTACGATAAAAAAAAAACCACACAAAAAAGATGAAATGTAAAAGCTCTTGTTCAGAGAAATGATCGCAATAGGAAAAGCTCCTGTGGACAAACACTAGCGAATAACATTAAACCTAAAGATAGTTAAGAGAAAACGATGATGCAGGTTTTTGATATATGTCCAATTAGGATGGCCCACAGCCCCTGGACTCAAAATTAAATATTGCCTTATTGTTCCCCGTTTTCCCTTTCTGCTATTCTCCTGGCCAAGAACAGTGATTGTATATCTCTCAGCTCATTAAGGCGCACCAGCCTATGATGTCTAAACAGCTTGGGGCACACGAGGATCTTTAACAGCTCTAAGACGTAACCAAACCCTGGGATGTCAGGGCCCCGTCGGGCCTCATACAATCCTCTAGGACCAACTGATTCAACGTAGGAGTGGGGTTGGCCCAGATTTTCAACTATCAATGGAGCCATAGCAATTAGATTTGAGATCCTGCCCAAGTTACTCAAGTACCGTAAAGGCCAGCGGCAAGGGGGTACTGCTAGGAGTCGGCAGAGAAATGTATTCTCAGACACATGCAGTTCACCAACATCTTTACAACCACAACGATCACTGCATTAAGTGCCATGGGTATACATTTATCATTATAAACCTTCAATAGGTCGGGTAACAGTTTGGCCCCTAGTCTCCTAGCAAAATCCATAGTGGCTCTTGCTGGTCTGGCCAAGGAATTTTTTTTAGTTCTCTCTGAGCCACCCAAGACCCCTTTCGTCAAACACATATCCAAATAGGGAATGTAGAAACTTTGGACAGTTCTGCCCCCCTGCAAAAAATTCTACGTTTGGAGAGCTTTGTGTTGCCGGTCGTCATTATATAGGACTTAGAAAATTAACAGAAAGGTCAAGTAAGACCATAAAGGCTGTAAAAGAATTTATTTATTTATTAAAACATTTATAGAGCGCGAACGAAGGCCCTTGGGCATCTCGGCGCTAAAAATCTCTGCAGTGTTTAACCAACAAGGGGAGCTAGAGTTTATTGATTAAAAAGCCAGGTCTTGAGTTGCTTGCGAAAAGACCAGAGTGAGGTACTCGTTTTGATCGAGTATGGCAAGGTGTTCCAGAGTTTAGGTGCGGCTACAAGGAATCTTCTGTCTCCCCATGAGACAGATTTGGTACGGGGTACCACCAATTCATGTGAACTGGATGAGCGTAGTGTTCTGGAGGGACTGTAGGGAATGAGATTTTGAGTAAAAAAAGCAGGTCCGACATTGTGTAGAGCCTTATACACTAAGCAGAGGGACTTGAACTTGATTCTATTTCTTACAGGCAGCCAGTGCAACTGTCTTATAGTTTCTGACGCAGATTGGTGTTTAGGGATTCGTCCAAGGAGCCTGGCGGCTGCATTTTGAATAATTTGCATTTTTTGTAACACTTTCTTGGGCACCTAAAAACAGAGCATTACAGTAGTCTAATGTAGAAACAAGCATTTACAATGCAACGGTCTCGCCTTTGCAAAAGTTAGCGCTTTTGGCATTGTAAATGACAAATGTTTTATTTATGTGTTGGTTTTGGAAACAGATAAATAAATGGCATTGTCATGAGCAGTAGAGAGTGAGTAGTAGAGAGTGAGTAGTAGAGAGTGAGTAGTAGAGAGAGTAGTAGAGAGAGTAGTAGAGAGTAGTAGAGAGTAGTAGTGAGTAGTAGTGAGTAGTAGAGAGTGAGTAGAGAGTAGTAAGTGAGTAGTAGAGTGTGTAGTAGAGAGTAGTGAGTGTGTAGTAGAGAGTAGTGAGTGTGTAGTAGAGAGTAGTGAGTGTGTAGTAGACAGTGTGTAGTAGAGAGTGTGTAGTAGAGAGTGTGTAGTAGAGAGTGTGTAGTAGAGAGTGTAGTAGAGAGTGTAGTAGAGAGTGTAGTAGAGAGTGTAGTAGAGAGTGTGTAGTAGAGAGTGTGTAGTAGAGAGTGTGTAGTAGAGAGTGAGCAGTAGAGAGTAGTGAGTGTGTAGTAGAGTGGTGAGTGTGTAGTAGAGTGGTGAGTGTGTAGTAGAGTGTGTAGGAGAATGTGTAGTAGGGAGTGTAGTAGAGTGTGTAGTAGAGTGTGTAGTAGAGAGTGTGTAGTAGAGTGTGTAGTAGAGAGTGTATAGTAGAGAGTGTATAGTAGAGAGTGTGTAGTAGAGAGTGTGTAGTAGAGAGTGTGTAGTAGAGAGTGTGTAGTAGAGATTGAGCAGTAGAGAGTAGTGAGTGTGTAGTAGAGTGGTGAGTGTGTAGTAGAGTGGTGAGTGTGTAGTAGAGTGTGTAGGAGAATGTGTAGTAGGGAGTGTAGTAGAGTGTGTAGTAGAGTGTGTAGTAGAGAATGTGTAGTAGGGAGTGTAGTAGAGTGTGTAGTAGAGTGTGTAGTAGAGAGTGTGTAGTAGAGAGTGTGTAGTAGAGAGTGTGTAGTAGAGAGTGTGTAATGTAGAGTGTGTAGTAGAGAGTGTGTAATGTAGAGTGTGTAATGTAGAGTGTGTAATGTAGAGTGTGTAGTAGAGTGTGTAGTAGAGTGTGTAGTAGAGTGTGTAGTAGAGTGTGTAGTAGAGTGTGTAGTAGAGTGTGTAGTAGAGTGTGTAGTAGAGTGTGTAGTAGAGTGTGTAGTAGAGTGTGTAGTAAGTAGTGACTGTAGTAGATAGTGTGTAGTAAGTAGTGACTGTAGTAGATAGTGTGTAGTAGAGAGTGTCTAGTATAGAGTGTGTCAAAGAGAGTAGTGGCTGTAGTAGTGAGTGTGTAGTGAGTGTGTAGTAGAGAGTAGTGACTGTAGTAGAGAGTGTGTAGTAGAGAGTAGTGACTGTAGTAGAGTGTGTAGTACAGTGTGTAGTAGAGAGTAGTGACTGTAGTAGATAGTGTAGTACAGTGTGTAGTAGAGAGTAGTGACTGTAGTAGATAGTGTGTAGTAGAGAGTGTCTAGTATAGAGTGTGTCGAAGAGAGTAGTGGCTGTAGTTGTGAGTGTGTAGTGAGTGTGTAGTAGAGAGTAGTGACTGTAGTAGAGAGTGTGTAGTAGTGTGTAGTAGAGAGTAGTGACTGTAGTAGAGTGTGTAGTACAGTGTGTAGTAGAGAGTAGCGACTGTAGTAGAGAGTGTGTAGTAGAGTGTGTAGTAGAGAGCGTAGCAGAGAGTAGTGACTGTAGTAGAGAGTGTGTAGTAGAGTGTGTAGTAGAGAGTGTGTAGTAGAGTGTAGTAGAGAGTAGAGTGCGTAGCAGAGAGTAGTGACTGTAGTAGAGAGTGTGTAGCAGAATGTGTAGTAGAGAGTAGTGACTGTAGTAGGGAGTGTGTAGTAGAGAGTAGTGACTGTAGTAGAGAGTGTGTAGTAGAGAGTGTGTAGTAGAGAGTGTGCAGTGATTTGAGTTTTACATCAAATTAAAAACGGGAACGGAACAAACTCATCCTATACATTATTGTGGTAGGTGCCCACACATATAGGGTAAAATGATGCGTTAGATGCCACAGGTCCCACCAACACGCTTCCTTTATGATAGGAGAATGCCCAACATCGCGGAGATTTGCTCTCTGCTCTTCCCGGATATTTGTATTTTCAAATGTATAATGTTATCCTGCTAAACGAAGACGATGCTCAAACTATAAAAGAAGAGGGTTTCACAGATATGTTAGTCCTTCCGGGCAAACGAAATGACCCAAAGAAAGATCAAGTGACAGTTTAGAGCTCCAAGTGAGTCTTAATAAAATCAGTGTCTGGAACGCATAGCATCAAAAAACGAGCGGGGCATCAAACTGCAGTGTCATTCAATCAAAGCTTCAAGGCTTCTGAGCGCTAGCCGAGAATTATTTTTTGTGAAGCACTAATCACTGTGGAAGGTGCCCCTGCTATCCCAGATGTGAGAAGTCAGTCTGATATGAAAATAAGCAGTATTTGGAATGAATGTATTTGGCAGGGGGAAGGTGGGGCGGCGCAAGACCGTACTGACGAGTGAACAGGAGCCATTTTGTACCGAGTGATTCTGCCTGTGTGCATGTAGACAAACCAGGCAGCAGCATGAGCATGTGATTCGGTAAAATAACAAGCATTTACAATGCAATGGTTTTGCCTTTGTTAAAGTTAGAGCTATTGGCATTGCTCTTGACACTCTGAAGCTCCACTCTGCACTCTGAAGCTCCACTCTGAAGCTCTAAAGCTCCACTCTGAATCTGCACTCTGAAGCTCCACTCTGAAGCTCTAAAGCTCCACTCTGAATCTGCACTCTGAAGCTCCACTCTGAAGCTCTAAAGCTCCACTCTGAATCTGCACTCTGAAGCTCCACTCTGAAGCTCTGAAGCTCCACTCTGAATCTGCACTCTGAATCTGCACTCTGAAGCTCTAAAGCTCCACTCTGAAGCTCTGAATCTGCACTCTAAAGCTCCACTCTGAAGCTCTAAAGCTCCACTCTGAAGCTCTAAAGCTCCACTCTGAAGCTCTAAAGCTCCACTCTGAAGCTCTAAAGCTCCACTCTGAAG
Source organism: Lissotriton vulgaris (assembly GCF_964263255.1). Lineage (NCBI taxonomy): Eukaryota > Metazoa > Chordata > Amphibia > Caudata > Salamandridae > Lissotriton > Lissotriton vulgaris. The sequence goes on from NC_141689.1 coordinate 730,560,332, forward strand.
CTCTGAATCTGCACTCTAAAGCTCCACTCTGAAGCTCTAAAGCTCCACTCTGAAGCTCTAAAGCTCCACTCTGAAGCTCTAAAGCTCCACTCTGAAGCTCCAAAGCTCCACTCTGAAGCTCCAAAGCTCCACTCTGAAGCTCCAAAGCTCCACTCTGAAGCTCTAAAGCTCCACTCTGAATCTGCACTCTGAAGCTCCACTCTGAAGCTCTAAAGCTCCACTCTGAATCTGCACTCTGAAGCTCCACTCTGAAGCTCTAAAGCTCCACTCTGAATCTGCACTCTAAAGCTCCACTCTGAATCTGCACTCTGAAGCTCCACTCTGAAGCTCTGAAGCTCCACTCTGAATCTGCACTCTGAAGCTCCACTCTGAAGCTCTAAAGCTCCACTCTGAAGCTCTGAATCTGCACTCTAAAGCTCCACTCTGAAGCTCTAAAGCTCCACTCTGAAGCTCTAAAGCTCCACCCTGAAGCTCTAAAGCTCCACTCTGAAGCTCCAAAGCTCCACTCTGAAGCTCCAAAGCTCCACTCTGAAGCTCCAAAGCTCCACTCTGAAGCTCTAAAGCTCCACTCTGAAGCTCTAAAGCTCCACTCTGAAGCTCTAAAGCTCCACTCTGAAGCTCTAAAGCTCCACTCTGAAGCTCTAAAGCTCCACTCTGAAGCTCTAAAGCTCCACTCTGAAGCTCTAAAGCTCCACTCTGAAGCTCTGAAGCTCCACTCTGAAGCTCTAAAGCTCCACTCTGAAGCTCTAAAGCTCCACTCTGAAGCTCTAAAGCTCCACTCTGAAGCTCTAAAGCTCCACTCTGAAGCTCTAAAGCTCCACTCTGAAGCTCTAAAGCTCCACTCTGAAGCTCTAAAGCTCCACTCTGAAGCTCTAAAGCTCCACTCTGAAGCTCTAAAGCTCCACTCTGAATCTGCACTCTGAATCTGCACTCTGAAGCTCCACTCTGAAGCTCTAAAGCTCCACTCTGAAGCTCTAAAGCTCCACTCTGAATCTGCACTCTGAAGCTCCACTCTGAAGCTCTAAAGCTCCACTCTGAATCTGCACTCTGAAGCTCCACTCTGAAGCTCTAAAGCTCCACTCTGAATCTGCACTCTGAAGCTCCACTCTGAAGCTCTAAAGCTCCACTCTGAATCTGCACTCTGAAGCTCCACTCTGAAGCTCTGAAGCTCCACTCTGAAGCTCTAAAGCTCCACTCTGAAGCTCTAAAGCTCCACTCTGAAGCTCTAAAGCTCCACTCTGAAGCTCTAAAGCTCCACTCTGAAGCTCTAAAGCTCCACTCTGAAGCTCTAAAGCTCCACTCTGAAGCTCTAAAGCTCCACTCTGAAGCTCTAAAGCTCCACTCTGAAGCTCTAAAGCTCCACTCTGAAGCTCTAAAGCTCCACTCTGAAGCTCTAAAGCTCCACTCTGAATCTGCACTCTGAAGCTCCACTCTGAAGCTCTAAAGCTCCACTCTGAATCTGCACTCTGAAGCTCCACTCTGAAGCTCTAAAGCTCCACTCTGAATCTGCACTCTGAAGCTCCACTCTGAAGCTCTAAAGCTCCACTCTGAATCTGCACTCTGAAGCTCCACTCTGAAGCTCTAAAGCTCCACTCTGAATCTGCACTCTGAAGCTCCACTCTGAAGCTCTAAAGCTCCACTCTGAATCTGCACTCTAAAGCTCCACTCTGAAGCTCTAAAGCTCCACTCTGAATCTGCACTCTGAAGCTCCACTCTGAATCTGCACTCTGAAGCTCCACTCTGAATCTGCACTCTGAAGCTCCACTCTGAATCTGCACTCTGAAGCTCCACTCTGAATCTGCACTCTGAAGCTCCACTCTGAAGCTCTAAAGCTCCACTCTGAAGCTCTAAAGCTCCACTCTGAAGTCTCCACTCTGAAGCTCTAAAGCTCCACTCTGAAGTCTCCACTCTGAAGCTCTAAAGCTCCACTCTGAAGCTCTAAAGCTCCACTCTGAAGCTCTAAAGCTCCACTCTGAAGCTCTAAAGCTCCACTCTGAAGCTCTAAAGCTCCACTCTGAAGCTCTAAAGCTCCACTCTGAAGCTCTAAAGCTCCACTCTGAAGCTCTAAAGCTCCACTCTGAAGCTCCAAAGCTCCACTCTGAAGCTCCAAAGCTCCACTCTGAAGCTCCAAAGCTCCACTCTGAAGCTCCAAAGCTCCACTCTGAAGCTCCACTCTGAAGCTCCACTCTGAAGCTCCACTCTGAAGCTCCACTCTGAAGCTCCACTCTGAAGCTCCACTCTGAAGCTCCACTCTGAAGCTCCACTCTGAAGCTCCACTCTGAAGCTCCACTCTGAAGCTCCACTCTGAAGCTCCACTCTGAAGCTCCACTCTGAAGCTCCACTCTGAAGCTCCACTCTGAAGCTCCACTCTGAAGCTCCACTCTGAAGCTCCACTCTGAAGCTCCACTCTGAAGCTCCACTCTGAAGCTCCACTCTGAAGCTCCACTCTGAAGCTCCACTCTGAAGCTCCACTCTGAAGCTCCACTCTGAAGCTCCACTCTGAAGCTCCACTCTGAAGCTCCACTCTGAAGCTCCACTCTGAAGCTCCACTCTGCACTCTGAACGGTCAGACTCCAAAAATCGGCCCTAATCACAATAGTATTATTTCACCTGCGTGAATATAAGTCTTTGAAATTCTGGCCAGTGGTAATACACACAAGTAATATAAAATTGTTGTTCCAAAGAGCATTAAATGGAAATAAAACAAGTACCAGACCCATTGACGCCTGCACCTTAAAAGTGAAACTGACTGAAGCAAGCGCCCGGGCCACGTTGAAAAAAAAAGCCACACACATTAGATGCAGTCAAGGCGCGCTCACGAGGTCAGAAGGCACTCCACATGAACAACTGCCAGACACATTGACGCCTGCACTTTCAAAGTGAAATGAAACAAAGTGAAACTGACTAAAGGAAGCGCACGGCCCATTAGATGCAGTCAAGGCGGGCTCACGAGGTCAAATCTCCAAAGGAGAAGCTCGTGACAGCCTGACTACAGCAGAAAAAGCTCGTAACAGTCTGATGTCCACAATATTCCCAGAAAAGTGGCAACATAAGTTGTCTCGCATAGACAGCAAAAGCTTCGCTTTTGCTTTAGTCTAGGCGAGACCTAAAAACCAGGGAGCTCACCAGGGTTTTTCCGGCATTCTCGGGTAGAAATGGCAAGATTTTTTTAATGAGCCGTAATTTGTGGAAGGCCGAAGAGGAGATCTGGTTTGCGTGAGGTAGAAAATTGAGGCGATTGTCAAACATGACTCCCAGATTCCTCACCTTACTAACCGGAGCCGGAGGCTGGCCCATAGATAACGGCCACCAGAGGGAGGACCATTCCGGGGTCAAGTTGCCGAAAATGACCACTTCCGATTTGTCGGAGTTTAATTTCAGGCAGTTGGAGGCCATCCAATTCCCTATTGCCAGCATGCCCTGATTAAAATTGTTGGCAATTTTATGCCCATCATTCCTGACGGCAAGGACCAGCTGGGTGTCATCTGCATAGGATGTAAGGCTCATCCCATGTGCCCGAATGACTTTGGCAAGGTCCAACACATAAATGTTAAATAGTGTCGGACTGAGGGATGAGCCTTGAGGAACTCCACATGGCAGTGACAAGGAGGGTGATTGAAAGGATCCAATAGTGACCACCTGGGACCTGTCCGCCAGAAAAGAAGCAAGAAGTTTCTTGGCGTTATGCAGGATACCCATGCTTTCGACACGATCGACCAAAGTAGCATGGTCAACCGCGTCGAAGGCCGCAGATAGGTCCAGCAGAATCTGGACTGCTGTTCCTCCAACATCCCGGAACGATCTGATGTCGTCCGCCGCTTTAACCAGGGCAGTCTCTGTTCCGTGGTATTGGCGGAAGCCGAACTGAGATTCATCCAGTAGTTATGTTCCTTCGAAAAAGGTTGATAGTTGGAGATTCATATCTTTTTCAACTATTTTTGCCAAGAGTGGGAGACTAGCAATTGGGTGATAACTTTTTAGTTCTTCCTTATCGAGGTTCGGTTTTTTGAGGAGGGGTTTTATAAGGGTCTTTTTTAAAGTCTCTGGGTAAACGCCTGTACTAAACATAGCATTACAGATTGCAGTCATAGCCGGGAGAACCACTTCTATGATCGGGAGCAAAACTTTCAAGGGACATGGGTCTAGAGCAGAGCCCGATTTGATAGAGGATATGATGTTCCAAACCTGGGGACAGGAGACATCTGTGAACTGCAAGAAGGTAGGACCAGAGTAGGAGGTAGATGGTTTCAAGGAGATGTTGGCGTTATTTGCGAAGACCCGATAGATGTCCTCAACTTTACTAAAGAAAAAGTTAGACAGATCGTCGCAGAGTGATTGGGAGGGGGGAGGTGTCAGGTTGGGAGAATATCCAGCTAGCTGTTTGGTGGTTTCGTATAATGCTTTGTTAGAGTTTTTTTTGCTGCTTCAATTCTCTCACAATAGTACTTTTTCTTTGCCTCACCAATTAAGATTTTATATTTAGCCACCGATTCTTTGTACTTGGTTTCTGCATAGTCTTTCCGCCAATGCCTCTCTTTGTTCCTACACTGTTTGTGGGTACGTAACTCCTCTGAGTACCAAGGGGCCGACGGGGCAGATCTGTTGCGGGACCGTTGTTTGACCTGGACCAATTCAGTAGCCGCAGAGCCCACCCAGTCGTAGAATTGGGTAGTAGCAGTATTGGGATCAGTTGATAGCAAGGGGATGGAATCGGTAAGGAGAGTTTCCAGACTGGAGTTATCGATATCATCCCATGCCAAGTAAGGTTGGGAGGGTGGGAGGGGCGCAGAGCTATCCCGCCAGCCTTCCCTTCCCAAGATGGCGCCTAAAGTTGTGCAATGGGGTTCCCAGCGCCTAATAACGGCGGCGTTGAGGGATACCGTGTAAATAAGCCTCAGGCGAAGTAGTCTCGCACCGAGGTGGGGGCGGGTATTAAAAACGCACAATTTAAAATATTATACAGTTTTTTTTTTTTAAAAAGATCGATATTATTGCATCAATAACAATCTTAATCAGCAGAAAGGTGCAAGAGAGCGCAAGATACCTCAGGCTTCCGCCTCAGAAGGAAAACAACAGAAACCTCGGGGAATGATAAGCCTCGCTCTTAAGTATCCTGGGAGGGGCGCAGAGCTATCCCGCCAGCCTTCCCTTCCCAAGATGGCGCCTAAAGTTGTGCAATGGGGTTCCCAGCGCCTAATAACGGCGGCGTTGAGGGATGCCGTGTAAATAAGCCTCAGGCGATGTAGTCTTGCACCGAGAGCCTTTGCAACCCCACAGTCATTCTGGTAGGTAACACTGCATCATCTGTGTATAACAGAGCTGGGAGGAGTTTAGAACCTGCTCTGGGAATATCTTTACACGCAGCTGTCAGATCATCTCCAAGTTTGCTGAAAGTGAGCCATTTCATTATAGCCGACTGAAGCGGACAGGCTAGAGTGTGACCAGTAAAAGAAAGGCACCAGTTCGGCATCCAAGCTCATGTGCAAGTGTCCCCTTTTGGCTATTGTATATTTGCCAATCACCAAGAGCAAATTGGTACACTGGTCCAGGGTTCCTCTCTTTCCTAAAACCATACTGCAGTTCTGAAATTACGTTCTAGCCATGATGTTAGGCGTTCCAAAATAAACTTCCCCCTACTTTTTGCAGCCAAATCAAGTAAGGAGATCGGGCGATAACAGGTTAGGTCGTCCCTTGCTGACGGCAGTAGACCAAGAGGGAGGCAGGCCGCACACGGTTGCTGCATTAAAGACCCTGGTCAGAATCTTGTCCCACCTCACAGGATCAGCTTTATAAAGATTCGGCAGGACCCATCAGGACCTTGCGCTTTCCTCCTGGCACAACTTTACATTATTATTATTATTAAATTTTATAAAGCGCGTAGTCACCCGTGAGTATCCCAGCGCTAAGATCCATACAACTGCGGGTCAGTGGGGACAAGGGGGAGGAGTCAAATTTTAGGGAAAGGGATGAGTTTTCAACCGCTTCCTGAATCGGAGATAGTCAGGTTCTGTTCTAAGGTCGCGGGGTAACGCGTTCCAAAGGCGTGCAGTGTGGACAGAGAAGCGCCTTCCACCCGTGCGTGCCTTCTTGACTCTAGGGACGATGATCCAATATTCCTGATCGGATCGTAAGGATCTTGGGGCTTTGTATGGTCTGATAAATGTTCTCAAAATAGGGGGGCCTTTGTTTTGTAGAAGTCTGTGAGCAAGACATAGGGCCTTGAACTTCACTCGCTCTCTCACTGGGAGCCAGTGGAGAAGCTTCAAGGCTGGTTTGGCCGAAGCTCTGGCAGGGGTGTTGGTGAGGATCCGGGCAGCGGAATTCTGGATCCTTTGTAGTTTGTTCAAGGTTGCCTCAGGGGCGCCTAGGTAGATGGTGTTACTGTAATCCAGCCTTGATAAGATAAGGCCTTGGATTAACAGTTTTTGGGAGGTGGGAGGAAGTAGAGGCAGAATCTTCCTGATCGACTTGAGGAGCCCAAAGCACGTGCCGGCTACTTTTTTGGCTTGTGTCGTGAAAGACAGATCTTTTTCGAGCCAAATACCCAGGCTTTTAATCTCGGACTTCGGGTCTGGAGGCGCACCCAGACAGGGGGGCCAGATGTTCTGTGAAAGGGACAGCCCCTTTTGACCAAGGAGGAGAATGCCTGTCTTTGAACCGTTAAGTTTCAAAGATGAGCTGTTCATCCATCCTTGTATCTGCGTCAGACAGTTGTATAAGTCCGCTGGTTCTTGACTTGGGTGAGATAGGGACACCACTAATTGAGTGTCATCAGCGTAGCTGACAATACTCACTCCAAAGTGAGCCTTGTAGCCTCACTTCAGTAAGGCAGGCAAAAAGGCACGTTCACTTCTACAGACTTCAGAGACCACTGCGCTTACGTAACTCCTCGCATATGTAGTAGCCTTTTATCCGCATCGCTGCTGTGGTAATTTTTGCGCTGTGCTGCAAATGATCATTTTGCTGTTTACATGACGAGCTCAGCTCGTCATCAGCACACGCCACCCGTGGGTGATGACGAGCTGAGCTCGTCATCATTATGAGGTTAGGGCTTTGGATGCCCCTTCTGGTCTAGCAAGACTACAATCCATCAGATCGTCCTATGTCATGGCACACATGCATGATCAGTGTTCGCTCATGACAAGAAAAATCGGCACCAAGGGTCCAGACATTATTACAGCAGGGGCACTCAGGCAGGGGTAAATGCCAATTACCATACAAGGGGCTTTCTCATCCCAACAACTGGAACAAATCGTACGAAAGAAAGGAGCTCCCTCAGATCCTTCATTCCTAACTCCGGTTGTGTATAAACCTGATTTTCCAATGAGTCTAACTGATCTGGGCATTTATCGATGGAGACACAGCCAACCTCCATTAATGTCTGAGTTTTTTGAAAGAGGCCATCTACTCGCATGAGAGGACCTGAGAAGGAAGCAGATTTAAAGCCTTAAGACGAGTTCCTTCTTTTTCAAATGTTACATTGAGTTGGCTCAAGAGCATTGTGGGCTAAACTGGTGAGAGAAAAACCTGGCTTAGAACTCTTGTTCTCTAACTAAACAAGGACATTGGCATACTATGACTGTAAAGAACCATATTGCTATGGACTCCTCAGTCAAAAAAACAAGTATATTTAATATTAGTAAAGTGACTTGGGTATGGAGGTTCAAGAAGAAAAAAAAAGTAGGCATTTTTTTTGTAGAAAAGCAATCAAAAATCCCATTATCCCAAAGCATAAAGAAAATACCATATGATACTAAGAACAAGGTTTGGTTGTTAAGATCGCTGCTGGAAAGGATGTTATGAAAAGGGCACCTTACATATTTGGTGTTCTTGTGTCCATATACTGATGTACTGGTGTGAAATCTGTTCACAAACGATCACTGGTGGGAATATCCTGACTGGTCCCACCTCTGATTAATTTGTTGGGTGATCTGGGAGAGGATTACCTGCCTACTTTATTTATGCATACTGGAAAACTAATTACATGCCTTTTATTGGTGGCCAGATTAGCACTGGCCTAAAAGTGGAAACAGCCCATTCCTTCGGACAGACTACCAGTGATGGGGTAAGGCGTTGACCATCTATGCAATGGAAAATCTCTGGGCTACCATTCACGATTGATTACATGCTTGCTTTCATTTGGCACACAGGCAAAACTAATGCAAATGATAGAAGGATCCCCGGAAGTAATGACCGAAATGGTATGCCCATCCCAAATCTAGGTTACGTCCCCTTCTGAACACTATACTAGTGAAACTACTTCAATGTGAACAAGTAATGATTTATACTGATCAAGAAATGATGGTTTTGAATGTGTAACAGTGGCAGTGGCTGGCCTGTGTGGAGGCTGAGGCCTACCCAGTCTCAATGCTGTTTTGCAATATTGCTGTAAATATTCTTTGTTTACGATGCCTCCTGATGATATTGCAATGCTTGCTCAATACTGTGCAGGCTTTAAAAAATAAAACTAAAAATACAGTTAAAAACATGTTCTGCACAGGTGGAGTGAGGTCAGGTGCTGTCAGAGTACGGGTAAAAGTAAAAGAAAGATCAGTGGATCACAAAATAAGTGCATTATGAATAGGAAAGCAGGGATATCAGGAAAGCCAAACAACAAACGGAGAAAAAGAACCCTACATGACCACAAAAAAAAAGAAGAAATTTAGGATTGTGAAGGTAAAAGATCAGTAGCCCACCAGTATAAAAAGAAATTGCAGGGATGTGGAATTCCTATAGCAAGACGACCAGAATAACTGTCTGGGGTCAAGGACAACAAGTGTTCATGTGTGTTTTGTCCTTAGGACAAGTAGGCCCAAATCCGATCCTTTGCCGCGACCAGGCCCCCTCCACTCGCAGCACAAAGACTTTGGCTACCAGTTAACATCATCACACTATGGCTCATGGAAGGCCACATTGTCTGCAGTTAAAGTAATATTTGGGTCCATACTAATGTTGTGCAAACCTGTATTTATGTTTCATTGATGCAAAGCCTTTATTATTAGGAAAGAGCTGCTCAGAAATGTTGTAAGCGTGGACTGCACTAGCCACAGTGGTCTTAGTATAAAAAAAGAAAAATGCAAAGTTTAACAATACGAGGCTACATATAATGTTCCCAGGATGTAAATCTTGAAAAAAAAACGACTGATTCTTCGTTTCAAAATAAAATGTTCGTAATATATGCAACTAGGAATAAAAATGGTTTGCTACACTACTGTGAAATTTTAGGTACCATTTCTTTGAATCCTTTACCAAAATGTGTTTACACGTGCTGGTACTTTAAATAAACACCCTCAAGCAACTCTGCAATGAACAGACCCACAACAAAGGATCTATTCCAGATGTGAGCTTATCTTTCTCTGATCCATCTTGCTCATTGACTGGTCGGACCACAATTTAATCCCATTCGATCTCAAGGCTTACTCCAGATCCAACCCAGCCCCATCCAACACACACATGCACTGGGCAAGGAACGGAAAACAAATCTCACCAACTGAACTGAAATCCAGGATCAGCGCCCAATTACATTCCCAACCTCTCCCTCACACCGTAGAGGACCTAACTACAGCTCAGCGATGACTGATGGGCTTGACCAAGTGGCCCCACTCAAACTTAAGATATCTAGAAAAACCCAATCAATATCCTGGTTGAACTCCGAACTTAAACAGAGGAGTCAACTAAGACCGACACAAAGGTTACGGAGACAGAACCCTTCACCGGCACACCTTTCACTACTCAGATCTGAACAGCATTTTCACAAAAAACATTTTTAGAGAATAAACCACTTTCTTTTGCAACCAACTTGATCATGCGAAGAACAGACTGAAGGACCTTTTCACCATAACAAAACCACAAACTACCCTTAACTCCCAACATGAAACAATAACCACCAATGAACTCTGTCAAAGAAGTTAAAGTTGTAGCAAGTGAACGATCCATGACACAAGTCCGACAGCCCAGATTCAACTAGCGACTTGAGTGCCCTTCAAAAAAACTAAAGACAATAACTATCTCATACAACTGCTAAAATGGACAGATTTCAAACTGACGACAGAAGCTTTCAAAATCGGAAACTTGAAGTCAACATCACACATCACTGATCCCCTCCCTTTCACCCTAGTACAGAACCTCAACCACATAATCTCTTAGTGTTGGACCAAAATCATCAACACCTCTCTATCGTCAGGATGTGTACCAGACTCCCTCCAACTAAGTCACCCCTACTCTCAAAAACACAGAGGCAGATCCAAATGACCTCAACAACCTCAAAAGGGTCACCAACTTTCCTTTACATAATACGATTATTGAAAAGTGTGTCCCAGCTACAACTATTGAGAAGTGTATCCTACTACAACTCAACCAACAGATGAATTCAACCTCTACACCACATTCTATTCAGGATTTGGGAAAGGCTGTAGCAAAGAAACTGCCATCCTTAAAATTTCAGATGACATTCACAGATCCTTAGATGAAGGCAACTTCTGCCTCCTAATCCTACTGGACGTATCAGCAGCATTTGATGCAGTGAATTATCAAGCTTTACTGGAGACACTCAGGAATCACACTGGCATCAATGGCACAGCCCTGTGATGGTTCACGTCCTACCTACATCGATCAACAAACAAAAATCAACAGGTCTCTCTCAGTCTGTTCTAGTTCCACAGGGTGTACTTCAGGGATCTATCTTCTCTCCAGCTCTATTTAATCTCTTCATGGAACCCCTCATGATTATAATGAATCAAGCAGGGGTCACGTATCACCGATATGTTGACAACACACAACTACTACAAAATAACATCTCCCAGGGACATCAGTCATCTAAACGGCATACTAAATAAGATACAAACCTAGTTAAACACCAATTGACTAAAAGCTGAACCCCAACAAGACTGAACAACTACTCCTCTAGCCAAAAATAAAATTTTCCTATCCAACATTAGCTCAAGATTTTGTACGCACTAAACTGTTCTCTCTCTTTCCAACTCACCCTGGAGAAAAAAAAATCAGGCCAATGAAGGAAAACACTTCAGCAAAGGAGAACTCTACACACTAAGACATTTAAAGAAAATTCAACTGTTTATTCCACCTGATGATCTTAAGAAAGCAGTTCAATCACTAGTCCTCTCAAAATTGGACTATGGCAAGCAATCTTCACCGGATAAAAAGTCACATTGCGTCCTAAAGAGCAACCCTCAATGCAACAGCTAGACTCCTCACAGGCAAACAGTTTGATCATATCTCACCTGCCCTACAGTCTCTTAATTGGATTCCCATTTTCCCAAAGTTCCAGCATGTGTCAACACATTTTACTAAAAGATGCCTCCAAGAAATGGTATCTAAAATTGCACATAAGTTTAGCCCTTTTTTATTCCTAGTTGCATACATTGTGAACATTTTATTTTGAAATCTAAGAACGATTAATCTTGTTTTCAAGATTTTGCAAATATTAGCATTCTGGAAGACTCATATTGTTAAACTTTGCATACAGTTTTTACTAGACCCACTGTTGGTAGTGCAGTCCAAGCTTACTTCATTTAAGGAAGGTGCATCTTAAAGACAACTTGCATCACTCACAAAGCCCTTCATACAAAGAACCCTAAATACCTAGAAGCCAAACTATTGAAAGTAGGAAGAGGTAGAGAACTGAGAAGCTCCAACTTTCTTCTACTCATACCTCCAAAGCTGAAAAAGAAATCATTCTAACAGTGCTCTGCCTAGGGAAATGCTACTAGGATCTGAGACTCCCTACTTAAGGATCAGTGCTGCAACCCCTCCTTTTTCTACATCAAATAAGACCTCAAATCTATACTGCTTAATTGCTTCAACACTTTCACAAACTGAGTTAATGCATCCCAAAGATCCAACCCTCATCAACAGAATCGCTCGATGCGGTCGCCTGACTTGCTTAGTCTCTTATCTGTTACTAATGCCATTACCTTAATGCTGAATGGTCATGTACTTTTGTAACTGATTTGACTGCCTTAATGTTGTATACTCTTTGGTTAGCTGTTTTGACCCACACAAATCCTCGCCTGTAATTAGAATAAGCTTATTCACATGACATGTAAAGCGCTCAGATACAGTAGCAGGAACGGCCGGTGCAGGTAAGCACAGTAGGGTGGAAAATAAAAACCCCTTACCTTGGGCTCGCCGCATCGCTTATAAGAAGAGTGCAAGGTAAGTGGTTTTAAACTTATTTTCCTTATCCTGTCGTCTGTCCACCCCCACCTGCCACGCTTACCTGCACCATCCGCAACTGTACCTTCGGGTCTAGTTAGCATTGTATAAAACACAAAAGTAAATAAGATAAATAAACAGTATTTTCCCAAAAAATATTCATAATTGAAAATGAATGTAACCAGTGTCAACAAGATTATAGAAAACATGAAAATAAACAAGCATTTGCAAAGCCAATAGGTCTGAAACTGGTGGTCAGCCTTTTGATTTTATAAAAGGCAGGTCTTGTTTTCACATGGTTTTGGTAAAACTTTATTGTTGTGGGAGGTGCACGGTCCTCACCATTATAACAAACACTGGCAAAAGACAAATATATTTTTGGGCTTTAAATAGCACACATTGCTATTGCCTTGAGACTGATCAAAATTACTTTTTGTGTAGATATGCTCCCAGTGTAAGTTACTCACAAGAGAAGCCAGCCGATCGATCAATAAACAAAGAATTTTATTGAAAACAAAAAGGTCTTGGTTAACGGCAGAACTAAATCAGGGCTCAATTCTAAAAATCTAAAACTTGTACCCATGGTATATGTCCTTTCAGGCATTAGAGCAGATTTACGGCTTTCAGGAATTCACAAAAGTAGGCCAGGAAATCCTACACCTCGAAAATTTGTGAACTGCATTTCAGCATAAATATGCATGTGTTATTGTGCTCAGGTGAAATTTTGTTGAGCGTTTCAAGTTCACTTTCCCTCCAACTACTTTTACCCCAACCCTGGATTTTTATTTTTACTTCTGCCCTAGTCAGGAGTAAATTTAAAATCTCTCACAGTATGAAAAAATATTAAGGAAGAGCTCTTGAAAGCCCCTAAAGTATACAAGTTGGTAGGTTTGCACAGACTCAAAAAAGCATCCTAATCCTGGAACTATTGCTTATTGCTACCTCCAGCCCCAGAATGTAGATCTGCTGAAAGGTAGCAAAATAAGGGAATTTCTAGTATTCAAACCCTTCTATAGTAGGAGGCTTGACATAATTGGAGAGGCTATTATCAGAGCTCGGATATAATGATATTGCTCCCATAATTTGTCGCCACACTATGTAACACCAAAGGGACAAATTATATTTTTACATGACAAGTTGACTTTAGAAGCAACATGTCCCATGGATCAGTAGATATTTTATTAAATTCCACACCCATCATTTGATGAAGGGTGCAGTAGAACTAATGAACAGTGAAGGCGGAGTATACACAGTTTGCAAAAAACACAGTATGCTATTGGCCCTAGCAACAAGAATTGGCAAAATCAACATGTCTGGGTTTAGTGTGCTCGGACCTTCTGACCTTTTGTGAATGGCTTAATACCAGCCAACCTGATTTGAGGTTTACATATCAATTTAGCAATGAAAAAATGGACTATTTAGATGTCCCAGTTAAAACCTCAGAAGGTGAACTATGCACTACACTGTTCTGTAAATCCACGGACCGCAATACTCTGCTTCAGTACACCAGATCACACGCTAGGGGGCGGCCTGCTCTATGGTCCGTTTGAGAATCAGCCGGAACTGTAGATTCAAGGAGGACTTCTTCAGAGAATCAGAAGTACTCTCCAAGAAACTCAAACATGGGCTACCCAAAACGCCTAATAAGACACTGACTTAAGAGTGCTTGGTATGCTCCCAGAGATATCCTCCTACAACTAAAACAGAGAACACCCATGTCCAGGTTCATTTTTGCAACCACATTTTGTCCTATCAGAAATAAACTAACCAAGAGTATAAAAAAATAAAACAAAAACACTGGCCAGTCCGGACAGGAGCCAATATCACTAGAGACGCCCTCCTTTTCTCTTTCAAATAGGGTTGCCACATTAAAGATCATTTAGTGAGATCATACAAGCCCAAACGCATGAATACTACAATCCATTCGTCCATAGGACTCACCCATGTCCAAGGCCAATATAAATGTAGCAATTGTTTGGCCTGCTCCACAACGGCAAACACCAAACAAAGGCCTAGATGTAGGTAATTTTATTTTACCACTTCTTAAATACCGAATTATATTGATTCGGTATTTAAGAAGTGGTCAAATAGAAGGGGGGTGGGGATTTAGTTATTACAGAATCAGTAAATACCGAATCGTTAAGATTCGGTACTTACCGATTCAGTAAGTACCGATTCCAGCAAGGGTGCAGGGGGTGTCACTTTGACACCCTCTAGCACCCCAAATACAGGCATGTGTGCCATGTGGCACACAGACATGCCCTAAGGGCATGTCTGTCACATGGCATAGGTGTGCATGTACACATGTGCATGCACACCTGGATTCGGTAATTTACCACCCAATTGGATTGGGTGAATACCGAATCTGAAAGGCCTTGGGGACTCAGAAGAGTCCCACCTACATCTAGAAGTTACCAAATTGGTAAAAATACCGATTCGGTATTTTACCGATTCGATAAAATTGCCCCCCTACATCCCAAAAACCCATTTACCGGTCGGTAACGGTAGAAATCGGCCGGTACCGGCCGGTAAATGGCCACCTACATCTGGCCCCTGGTCTTTTAATACTGCACTATCATAATTATATTATTTTCTAACGGCAATTCTTGCAATGTTATTCATTGTATTTGTTGCCCCTGTAACCTGCTATATATTGGTCAAACTACCCAGAATGTCGAGGCAAGAATATTCCAGCACAAAAGCAGAATTCGCTGCAAAGTCATCACAGTCCCTATGGTGAAACACCTTTTTGAAAAAAAGACACTCAGAAAACTACTTCCCCTGGCAAATTATTGACATTTTGCGCCCACAATCTAGAGGTGGCAACATCCAGTCAACCCTGAATATGCTGGAATGCAAATTAATTTTCAAGTGCCAATCAACTGCTAATGGACTGAACAGGTGGAGTGGAACTCAATTCTCTGAACCCTCTCCTGGCTCTGCTCACTGTTCACACAATAGACAGGTCACCTTGCAAAGTAATGTACTATGCCTTAACCTATGCGGAGTCTGTAATTGAACTTCAGCTCCATAGGTCTTTTAGTTTTGTTTCTTCACGATCTGATGTCTAATATTGCTGGACCTTACTTGCACAGTCACCTTTTATGTGTTCTTACTTTTGTCCTTAACACAACTGGAAACTTATCCATCTAGCTCCATCTAGCTGCATGACTACCGGCATGATGTCACAGTAGGAGTCGTCATTTATGCACTTCCTTATTCACTGTAGTAGTTATGGTAAATACTCTTAATTGATCCCTTCAAGCCCGAGGTTACACTTGCACCTCTTCAATAATTTAAATGATTAATTTAATTTGGACCTTAATTATATGCATAATTGGCTGGTCCCAGCAAAGTCATGCAGTGGTTCCTCTCCTACTTTAACCTTGCATTGACAGCCAGAAAGAGTAGGACCATGTGAACCCTCTACGGTTCCATCAGATTTATGCTGAGCCCTTGATGAGCAGACATGCATCCCCACACGTATGCTCACCAAGTTTCCTGGTTAGTGGGCTAGTGTTTTCTGCCCTCGGACAACATGTCTGTGGTGCATTTGCCATCAGCAGGCTATGGAGCTCCAAGCCCGTCCTCGCCTCTACATACTATGCTGTAACCCTCACATTTTTTCAGATCCAAACGCCATTGACCCCAGTAAAACTAAACTCCTTGTTCATTTTATTTAAAAAAAACTGTTTAGAAGGTTTTTAAAGTTTTCCTCTACTCACCACAGCACACCCCTTTTTCACTTACTTGTGAGCGCTGTAGCAATATTGCTTTGAACAAACTGATATGTCCATACGTGTCCCGTCCTATACCTGCTTAAAAGAATTTTTTGACACTGTAGGGTATAGGAGTATCTGCCCACTGGGTCATGTTGGATAACATCGCTTTCAGGACAAATTGGCATTATATGAACCACTGTTTATCCGACACAAACGCATTTAACCAAAACACATTAAAGGCACACAAATGAAAAGTGTGATGTATGGACGCCTCCTAAGTTGTAAAGTCGGCTCTCATGTATATCAATTAAAGCACTGAACAGGAGGCGGAAAGATGCAGCCAAAGCATTAGGTGTACCATCTCTCACTACTATCAATGGCACCAGATGTGCTTCTTCGAACAGATTGCTAGGATCGATTTCAGCCACTAAAAGAGCGGAATACAGTAACTGCTACACTTGGTTCAGTTTTGGCACTACCACTAGATCCAGAACTGGGGGAGGGCATCAGATCAAACTCAATGCACATCTGGACAGTAGAGAACATCACACATCTTTCCACGAGCAGCAGGAGTATCCCACCTTCAAATTGTAGGCTCCAGATTCACTGGGACAAACTGCAGGTAGTGACACTGAAAGGTGCTCAACACACCGCACCTGACTTCCATCATTAATTCAAGCAAATGGCTGTAGAGGTCTGGCCAGTAGAATGGTCAAGGCAGCACTGACATGAAACCCAAACAAGTCTACCAATTTCCTTCTTTCAGAAATTCTTCTAAGTACTTCAGTACTGGCCTTGATCCATCTGATCTTGAAATCTGGCACTATAGGCATCCGAGTTACTGAGCTATCATTTCACTATGTAAACGTGAAGAAATCTGAGCCTCTCACATAATGTTATGTTGTCATGCATAGTTATATCTCACACTGATGATACTACACCACCACCATCGGTGCCCTGCGTGGCCTTGCCACACAGGCTAACATATGGCAGGTTATAGGTGTACTTCCATGGTGGCTCAGCTGCATTGCAGTACCATCTGAAACCTTTTGCATAAACACTGGTGAGTGATAAAAATACTGACTGGGCCATCCGGCCTTAGATCCTGCCCCCTACTTCTATTCCTGCAGAAAAAAACTTCTGAGGAACAATCATCACACCACACTAATTATCTTTGAATGTTCCCTCCTTTGACTTTCATCTACTCTTATTACTCTACTGGCTGCAGCTACCAAAGTCATCCTTCATGCCTTCCATGCAAATGCTTTTTAAATGTCATTGGAAGCTCATGGGCCCACGAATGACTGCGCTGCTCAGCTGATTACCACACAATTGAAGTACAAATTTAACATTCACACTCCATGCTGCCACCTGACAGACAACATATTCAAAACAGAGACAAGTCTAGTTTCCCACTTAAAGGAAAAGACATCTAATATCCCAGCTTTTTTCTGACGTACGATCGGACTGTTGAACTCCCGCCCTGTATAAGACCTCCTTCATAGCCAAGTCCTACCACATATTTCTCGTCATTTAACATGACGTTTTCCACCCTGACAGCAACTGACTCTAGATCATTCTCAGACTGTCTCTTATCTTACAGAGATATGCCCCTTCCTTAGTTAATATTCAAGTGCCTGACATTCACACGGTACATATTGTTGACTTTTGGCAATTACTTAATCATCTAACGACCCATTACAGCCTTAATATTTTATCATTTCTCAATTCCTGGACCTGCTATTCATATAACTCACCACCCTTCCACTAGAATATTACCAGCTGCATAGGGCCACTCGGACCCCTATAAGTCCATTGGACTGCTCCCCCAGAGTCTCTAGGTAAATGACCAGTGGGTCTGCATTTCAAACCCAAGGGCTCATTCTACAAATATGTACTACTTAAACCATTGCACTTAGTTTGCGGACTCCAGTCAGTGAGAGAGACGGCTGGGGACGCATGCCAACAGGACATCCTTTATTTGAATCAGGAGCTTTTCCAGGTAAATAGGATTCTCAAGAACCTTGGCACCAACACACATATACGACCACAAATTATGCAGAATCCGCAGTGGTGCTTTCATGGTAACCAACACATCAAAGCAAAACCATAGTGGAGAGTAGACTTGAGTTTGGATTCGTCATTTAGAGACTCACATACCCAGTGATAGGGTGCGAAGCAGTGATAATATGAATTCTTCCATCCACCCCTACCCCTGGAAGTGACAATATTATTGTTGTGCGGTCCTAAAGAAGGAGATAAGCTCTTAGCTGACACTAAAACGTACGTCGACCCCTTGTTGGTTTTAAAGATCCCAGCCCATAACACCACAGCCGATAACCATTTTCCTGGTACCGCTGTTGAGGCTTTTTTCACATATGTGCAGTACGCTGGCCCATCAGTATGAGTGTTTAGTATGTTTGTGTGCGAGTCAGAGTGCATGTCAGAATGAGAGGATGATCTGAGGGAAGTTGCATTTCTTGCAAAGATGATTTTTAGGTTTTTATATAAAATGTATGATACTTGGTGCGATAACTATGAAACAATAGATAGAATGAACTTCTGAAATGTATATGTAGACTTTTGCAAACAATGTTTCTAATTGTAAAAGTTACTTTTAGAAAAAAAGATAGTAAAAAATATGATTGTGTGAAAAATCTTACGTAAGCAATTTTTTCATTATCATCGGAACAGAAACAGCTCTTAGTAGCTATATGGAAGAAATACAGGTCAAGTGGGTACTCTTCCTATTCCCTTCATAGTAAACCTTCTTTTACCTCAATATGCCACATATTCATGGCTTCAATCCTGAGCCACAATGCCGTTCTCACATTTTTAAAACTGAAGAACTATTGCTGATTTAATCTGCCGCTCTTTACCTTAAGACATAGTGTCTCACTAAACCAGACAACTGTGCCATGTAACTCCACTAGTGGCTCTAATGGTTTCCCAAGGTTCCTCCAGGACACTTGAAATGCTTTTCTAAATGTATACTATGACCTACAATCAAATTTCACATACGGCAAAAAGAATTCACAGGCAAACTCTTGCAGGAAATTCATCTTGCTCTCACAGGAAAAGAGGGTGGGGTGGGGTGCCAATGAGATTAATAGCCATTGTACTCTCTTGAACTTGCTTCATGGACGACGAGTACAGGTATGTCCCTGCAATAGAATGTATTGGCTCTAAATTGACTGTATATATGCTATAGACCACAAACGCCAGGAAAGTCAGCTTCCTCTTAAGCCTAACCAGGCTGCTTGTAAGACATACATCAATATGAGGGGGATTGCAACCTTACCTGATATAACTTCAACAACTCGGGCACATAGATGGTGCCAACAATTGTGACAGGGTTTTATTTAAGAATACTCACATTGACTATGGTCTTCGCAGTCAGAGGAGGACACATCCAACAAGAAAGAATTTTTAAAAAACTTTCACCTTACTGTCCTGTATGCACAGAACATCCTCAAGATACAGTTTTTCCTTTCCTACTTCAGAGGTCTGTCTAGTCCACATAATGTTGGGCGGCATTCTCGGATGTGGGCTCTTGAACCATAGGTTATTTGTACTGGGAATGAATTTAAGACATTTCTTCCTTGTATCGGAGAATGAACACCAAGACTAAATACAAAAAGCTACTGCAGACTAATGTCAAAACATAACTGAAAGAAAGCAATTATTCAGTCTTCTCTGCACAAATCAGTAACACTCAAAGTATGGCCTGAAAGTTGCATGCGGCACTCCTGCCCTTTAAATGCGGCCCCCTGGTCAATTGCAGCAATGAACTGCTGTTTATTTGACTCCGCACTAACAATCAGAAAGATGCTAAACAAGCATTTATTTACAGGTTAACTGAAGTTAAAGTAGTAACTAAGGTGTCCTGCACCACTTAACTTTAGGAACACTTTCATTTTTTGACATCTTGCAACACAAGTTTTCAAGTATGATAAAACTTTTCAAACTTCAAAAAGAGTATTTCAATAGCAAGCAGAAGAGCTTCACTTTAGTACTTCAGATTATATCGGTGCATTGAGAACTACTTTATTTTTTTAAAGTGATAATTTATTCTTAGGACACCCCCGCACCGCACGGCCACCAGCTGTCGCGTGTGCCCCCCGCCTGCCGCTGCTCTCAGCCTCGCTGAGCCTTACTCCCTTGTGGCCACGCCCCCGCCACCGCTCGTTGTCCTCCCACTCCTGTGCTATTTCGTTGTTTGGTCTTAATTGTACTGTATTTTCTGTAATTGTATTTAATTTTTGTATTTAATTCCTTTTCTGCCTCTGCTTGTTTTGTTATCCCCCCCTGTGCAGTCTCCCCCTGCGCCCACCCGCCCCGCTCCCGGGAGTGTGGACACGCCCCCTTCCTTCTGGGCCCTCCCCGCTCCCGCCTCCCAGCTGCTCCTCCCTCCCTGCACTTGGCCATAAATGGCGACCGTGCGCACGCGCGTTGGCGCGCCAAAGGCAAGCCGGTCTGCGCCCATCCGCGCCTGGACCGCGCCCAGTGCCAGGACCCCTGGCTCCCGCAGACACCAGCCCACCCGCCGGACCTATGACGCCGCTGAACTCTACACACTCAACGCCGGCCGAATCCCGGGCTGCTATCGAGCCACCCCGAGACGCACCCACGGACCCTTCTGCTGCCACTCCTGCAAGTTCACCTGCATCCGGACCTGCACTACACCAGCTCCGACCAAGCCGAGCACCAGCAGCAACCACCTCAAGTGCATCCTGCTCAACACCCGCTCCATCCACAGACACGCCGTCGAGCTCTGGAACCTGCTCGACACCACAGCCCCAGACGTCGCCTTCCTCACGGAAACCTGGATGAACGCCTCCTCAGCGCCCGACATCGCCATCGCCATCCCGGACGGCTACAAGATCATCCGGAGGGACCGGGTCAACCAGACAGGAAGAGGCATCGCCATCATCCACAGGAACACCATCCGCGTCACGACCAACACCGACGACACCCTCGCACCCGCCGAACACCTGCACTTCCAGATCCACATCAACCCCAAGACCACCCTCAGAGGCACCCTCATCTACAGACCCCCGGGACCACGCACACAATTCAGCGAAGACATCGCCGACGTCATCAGCCCACACGCCCTCCTCTCCGCTGACTACATCCTCCTCGGGGACCTCAACTTCCACCTGGAGAACAAAAACGACCACAACACCACCACCCTGCTGGACAACCTCGCCAACCTCGGTCTCAAGCAGCTGGTGACCACCCCCGCCCACTACGCCGGACACACACTCGACCCCGCGTTCTCATCCAGCAAGGACATCACCTTCAGCCACGCCACCGGACTCCACTCGACTGACCACAGCTGCGTCCACTTCAGCTTCAGAAGGACCACGATCCACCACCACCAGCAACAGGTTGCACGCAGAAGCTGGAACAAGATCACAGCCGACCAGCTTGCGACTTCCCTGAGCATGAACCCTCCCACCAGCGCAACTAACCCCAGCCAGGCGGCCACCAACCTCGCAAAGTGGATCAGCAACTGCGCAGACGACCTCGCCCCTCTGAAGACCCCGCCTAGCAGACCCGGCAGCAAGAAAGCCCCATGGTTCACCGACGAACTCAAGAGCTCCAAGAAGAACTGCCGAGCACTCGAGAAAGCCTGGCGCAGAGACAAAACACCGAACAACATGACTGCCCTCAAGCTCGCCACCCGAAAACACCACCAACTGATTCACGCCACCAAGAAAACTGCATTCAAGGAACGACTGGACAACAACGCACACAACAGCAAGGAACTATTCAACATCATTAAAGAGCTCTCCAACCCCAACGCCGGAAACAAAGACATCACCCCTTCGAAGACCTCTGCAACTCCCTCGCCTCCTACTTCCACAACAAGATCGCGGACATACACAACAGCTTCAGCACTCAACCGACGCACGCCACGACTGAACCACCGCCCCCCACCACCACCCTCCGCGCCTGGACCCCGATCAGCACCGAAGACACCATCCGCACGATGAACTCCATACACTCCGGATCTCCGACCGACCCCTGCCCTCACCAAGTCTTCAACAAGGCCAACGCTGTCATCGCACCCCACCTGCGGGACATCATCAACACCTCCTTCGACACCGCTACCTTCCCGGAGAGCTGGAAGCCACGCCGAACTCAGCGCTCTACTAAAGAAGCCATCAGCCGACCTCAAGAACTACCGCCCCATCTCGCTGCTCCCGTTTCCTGCAAAAGTCATCGAGAAGACCGTCAACAAGCAGCTGGCCGCCTTCCTCGAGATGAACGGATCCCTCGACCTCTCGCAGTCAGGCTTCCGGGCCAACCACAGCACCGAGACTGCCCTGATCGCAGCTACTGATGACATCCGAGCCCTGCTCGACAACGGAGAAACTGCGGCACTCATCCTCCTAGACCTCTCCGCGGCCTTCGACACTGTCGGCCACCGTACCCTAGTGCAGCGCCTCAGCAACGTCGGAATCCAGGAGAAGGGACTGGAATGGATCATCTCGTTCCTCGCCAAAAGGACACAGAGTCCACCTCCCCCCGTTCAGATCAGAAGCCACCGAAGTCATCTGCGGCGATCCTCAAGGCTCCTCGCTCAGCCCAACCCTCTTCAACGTCTACATGAGCCCCTCGAAGCCATCGCACGCCAACACAACCTCAACATTATCTTCTACGCCGACGACACCCAGCTGATCCTCTCCCTCACCAACGACCCCGCCACCGCCAGAGCCAACCTACACGAAGGGATGACAGACGTAGCCAAGTGGATGATGAACAGCCGCCTGAAACTGAACTCGGACAAGACGGAAGTCCTCATCCTGGGATCCTCACCCTCCGTCTGGGACGACTCCTGGTGGCCCCCCCGCCCTGGGCAGCGCACCCAAACCAACAGACCACGCACGCAACCTGGGCTTCATCCTGGACTCCTCCCTCTCCATGACCAGACAAGTCAACGCCGTCTCCTCGCCGTGCTTCAACATCCTGTGCATGCTACTCAAGATCTTCCGGTGGATCCCCACCGAGACCAGGAAGACTGTCACCCAGGCCCTCGTCACCAGCCGTCTGGACTACGGCAACTCCCTCTACGCCGGAACCAACGCAAAACTCCAGAAGAGACTCCAGCGGATTCATAACGCCTCAGCACGACTCATCCTGGACATCCCCCGTTGCAGCCACATCTCCGGACACCTGAGAGATCTGCACTGGCTCCCGGTCAACAAGAGAATCACCTTCTGTCTCCTCACCCACGCACACAAAGCCCTACACAACCAAGCCCCAGGATACCTCAACAGCCGCCTCAACTTCTACGCTCCCACACGCCAGCTTCGATCGACCAGCCATGCCCTCGCCGCCGTCCCCCGCATCCGAAGAACCACCACAGGGGGACGGTCCTTCTCCTACCAGGCCGCCAAGACTTGGAACTCCCTCCCGACCCACCTCCGCCTGACCCAGGACCACCTTGCCTTCGGGAAGCAGCTCAAGACCTAGCTGTTCGAGCAGTAGCGGACCCCCCCTCCCCTAGCGCCTTGAGACCCTCCGGGTGAGTAGTGCGCTATACAAATGCTTTGATTGATTGATTGATTGATTGACAAACATGAATTTAGAAATATTCATGTTTCACCCCAACATGGCAGCCGAGCAAATAGTGAATTAAGAGACAAATCGGTTATGTGTACCCTCTGGGTGGCCTGGGTTGCTATTATACATGGACATTTTTGCTGGGGAACTAGAATTATGTGGCAGAGGACGGCCAAATTATGCGGCAGCGGTGACCAAAATCTGCGTCTAGAAAAGGAAAACTATGCAACACATTTAGTGATAGTATTATCTTATTATTTTGTCTAGTTTACACTGTCTGGACATGGGTTGCACCTTAATAGAAGGACAACTGCAATTATTCGATTGTGAGGCTGCAGTGATTTATGAAAATTATAGATTTGATGCCTTTGCCACATAATCCATCACCAGCCACATAATCTGCCAATATTAACAAAAGTTAAAAAAAATGCAGGGACATGTTTCTGGGCAGTGGAAGGCCCTTTAGCATAGCTGGACTGGTCAACTTTCTGTAGCTTATTGCTACATTTGGATGTTAAACGGGTACTAATGAGATGCAACCAATACCCAGACAGTGTTACCAATTTTTACAAAATGAACAAATGAAGTAATACTATTACAAAAATGTGCTGCATTATGCAGTATAATTTGCCTTTTCTTGCGGCATAATTATGCAGCTCTCAGGCTGCATAATTCCAGTGGCTTTGCTTAATAGTACCAGTGTAACAACCAAATATAGTAATAACTTCTGAACCGTTTGAGGAAGAAATAATGTTTTTCCAATTAGCAGATGATGGGACTGAGGGGCAAATCCATAACTAAGCAAAAAAGTCTGCACTGTCACAAAATTCCAACAGTCTCAATAATAGTTCAACCGAAGAAAAGGTTTTGTAGAGCGCACATCCCCACGTTATGTATCTTGAGGTCCTCTTATATGCGCTTATGAAGGAGGAGCCAAAGTAAAATAAAACAACTGCACATGGTCACACAATTTAGTCACGTGGGGAAGCTAGGATTGATCCAAGGTTTTCTGGTTTCATAATGTGCTATTCAGCCTTTAGATGTACATGTTTTGCTCCCCTTACACAACTGCACCCCCATTGCCACCAAGAGGACTTCAATGTGACCCTCGGTCACAACACAGACTGAATTTTTTGGCCTCTGGAAAAATGTTGGAGGTTCCCTTGCCCAAATTCTAGGAAAGGCCTCAGTGGGGAGGAAATAGGAGACCGTCATCTCTAGGAGGAAGGCCAGAGGCGAACAATTCCTCGATGAATGGTTCAGGAGGGCCCTACGTGGTACTACAATTGGTCATCAAGGATCTTCTGGATGTAGTATGTTAGAAAAACTAAAATAACCTAACTCACTCTTCACAATTTGAATGGGCCCTTAAGATGAGCCAAGATGGCTCCATTACAAATATCATGAGAAGGCCAGTGGCCTTCGACTGAATCATGTTGGCCATTAATTGAGGACTTCAATAACCAAGGCAAATGTGCACACCCACACCTTTTGCCTTAATGTTATAAAGAGCTGTATCATCCAAACCATGCCCATAGGGGTTCGAGAGAACATCTTTTAAAACTAGGAACACAAGAGTGTACACTGCTTCACAAAGCTATAAATATGTTTATTATTGTGTTCTATTTATTACACAGTGAAATGTAATCTCTCAAAAACAGGTGTGTCTTCGGCACTCTCATATATCCAAGTGCTTCAAATATTCTAAAGACTATGCAACCCATCCCACCCTCAAAGCACCGTTGTCACTTCTATGTAGAACTGTCTGATCAAAATGTCAACGTACGACAGAGGACTCTTTAGTCTTAAACTGAATTTGGTTCTATGCTTACAGCTAGCTCTCTCCTAGTGTTTGGTGTACCTATCCCGGTCTACTTGTTAGATCATCTAGAAGTTCCCCTTCTAATCATTTTTAGAAAGCAGCAGCCACACAAGTATGAAGTCACTGACTGCAATTCGATATCAGATATTGGTATCAATGACAGTTTAGCGTTCTGGATGACAGAAAAATCCACTGCCAGAATGCTTACTTATGGAATATTGGTTACTAAAGCATTTATACAGATAGTAGCAAGATACTATGCCCATATTCCCCAGGAATAATTATTTTTATCATTAAGCATCTAACCAGACTAAGAATACAGATAAGCTTGCACCTAAGATTGATGAACTGCAGTGCCAATTAATTAAACTACATTCTCATTCATCTACTCATACATACATTCCTCACTTATTAATTAACAGAAGGATAAAATATGATGAATGAGTGTAGAGTTCCCAAATGACTTCTACATTGAACCAATGTTCAAGGAATTACGTCGTTTGTTACATATTCTGAAAGAGAAAAGGGTTAGAGACGTTTGGCAGCGGTGGGATTGGAAAACAGAGCTAGCACATTTTTGAAACAGAGTTTTAAATTAAAACTTGATCCAGTATGCAGAGCTGGCGTAAATGCTCAACACTAATAGGTGTCAATACTCACCTGAGTAAGTGCAGTGACTCTGTTTTCACTCGGAAACAAGGGGGGATCCTCTCCGACCTGGAAGTCGAAGTATACGGTTTTGTGTGTGAACGTGGAAAACTCATTGCTGAAACAGAACTTATATGTGCCATTTCTAGAAGCAGTAAATGTAAAGCTGTCATACTGCTTCTTCATCTCTTTGTAGAGCACTATGCCATCAGGGTCCTCCAAACGACAGTCTACATCATAATGGCCTCCAGTGATCACCTACAGGGAAAGACAAAAAACCACAAGGCTGGTCAGAACCCCAGAAAAACAGTACAGGAGGCATGGAGCTGTGAAGGCAAGGCCTGCAGAGACCTTATTTGCAGAGCACTTTAGAACACTGATGGAACACGTGATAATTGATCATACATGAATAAAAGAGAAGGCACAAGTTACAAGTAGAATGGGTTGAGTTGGAATGTGTGGAGGCCCACTTCTGTTGCAATGTACCAAGATAGCACAAATAGACAAGTGTAGTGTAACCTAGAACAATTAGACCTTTTATACACCAGATTTAATGTTGGTTTATAAATTATATTACTACATACCAGAGAACATAAACCTCTGAGCACCTAGTTATTGCAATAAAATGCAACACCACAGTGTTCCACAAATGCCAGCTATGTTTCAAAAGCATTCTTCAGGAGATCTGTATCAGGTGTATACTCCCTTTCCAATAAGAAACAGTGCAGCAGAACAGTGAACGTGCAAAATGTATTACACAAGGGTCAGACATCAGTTCTTAAGAGATGTGAAATGTTTGTGACACGACTTGAGTAAGAGCTCCGTTTGGAAATATTTGTTGATTTTTGAGAAATCTATTATGTAGACATGAAGTGAGTGGTCCAAACTTTAAGAAAACCACTTTCACAGAAAAAAATAAAGGACCCATTCTGCTCAGTTTAAAATAGGCGTAATTGCATTGATGTTCCCAGTGGCCATGTCCATAATTAGAGAAGGTAAATCCTATTTTACATTGGCAATGGAGCTCTACCAATAAGTGACGTAACATTTTAGAGACCAAGTATAGAAGTATGAAAAAGTAGGCATTTTGTATTCTAATGAAACAGAAGGTACAAGTCAACATGGGTACCAACTGTGTGATGGGAACGTCTAAACAAATGTGAGCCTTTGCATCTCTGTGTGCATTCCATCATTTGTGGATGTTGTGTTTCTGCAGCCAGGAACAACAATACATTCATCTTTCTCCACCCACCCCCTGATATTTCCATGACTTGTGCTGTCCACATAAATCACGCCAGTATTTTTCCAGAAGACTCTTATGGAACAAAGTTTATAAAGCATCACTTTTTAAGGATTGAAATCACAAAAATGTAACCAAAAACATAATTTTATATTTTGCACATTTTAAGTAATAAATAGCCAATGTACATACATCTCTTCTTCGGACTAGCCTTCTGTAAAAACATGACTTACTTTTAAGTACAACATATTCCAAGCACTAGTAAATAAATTGTTAGGGTCAATATGAACTCCAAACTCCTACCTCCTATGTGAGGACCCTGCACACCTCTAAATCACAAGTCTGGACATTCGTTACTTTACTACTAAAACAGCACACACATCAGCCCCAAACTTTAGCCCAAGAAAAGACGGCAGCACTCCATGTAATTTGCCCAACTGTCTCTCCTAAGTCAAGAAGCTTCTTTCCGAAGTGTAGGTACTAAGGGCAGCATACGAACCCCCAAGAGATGGGCTAATATCCATAGTGGGGAACACATGTGGATTCTAAGATTGTATTGTGTTGCCCAACCTATAGACCGTTGGTCCCTTCTCCATGTTTGGGTTCCCAAGTCTCACAGCTGCACTCCACATCCACAGGCAGTATTCCTCCTGAAATGTGCTTAGCATCTGTACCCCAAAGACGGAGTGTTCCTTCTTTAGCCTTACTCTGTGGAAGGAGACCTTAGGGGATACTTTGGTCAACAGGTTTCAGGCAGGAGACAGGAATTCTATTTGCAACATATACAAAGATGTGAATTCTTTGGGTTAGATATTGTGTGTGTGTGTGTGTGATTTGCACAGCATTGTTTTCGCTTGCTGCTGTTGGGATAAGAATGTCCCATGAACGACTCAAGGAAGTATGCCCCCTCACCTACTTTTGCCAAAGCAAATTTTTAATATTGATGACTCACCACACTGAAGAATCATGCACATACACGCATTCCTGCAACAATAAAATGGTATGAATGAGCACCCCCTTAATTGGGGGCGACTACTGTCCAATCAGTGGACTGGGAGGGGGCGTGGCCAAGCGCCGACAAAGATGGCCACGAGCTGAAGAGACTCCTGCCACCCGCAGCCCACCACTCTTTGAATATCTGTCAAAACCCCCCCCAAAAAGGCATGGTTTGCAGTGCACAATCGCCTCCTTTAGCAATCGATGTAAAGCATGAAGGGAGCTCACCTGATCCGTCTGGGAACGATCATGTACAGCAGACAACGGCCTGTGTGAGGCTCAGAGCAGCGGTGTTTTCTGCAGCGTTAAGAACCGGAGGTAAGAGATAGGGGCGGAGTGTAACAACAAGTGCTGCCAGCCTGCGACGAAGCAAAGAGGCAGGAGTTTCCTGGGCCAAGCAGACACTCCTCCAGAACATGCCAGACCCCTCTGCGGTGAGAATACAAAAGGTGAGAGAAACTAAGGCCGACTCGCAGGAGGTGGGGGGAGCAAAGGAAAAAGCAGAAGGCTTGCAGCGAGGCATGGCGGCCTTGCCTGGGGAGTGGCGCGCTTGCCGCAACAGCAGATCCACACACCGATCAGGCAGGCCCTGAGTAATGAAAGGGAAACAGTCGCCAACTGGGGGGGAGAGCATCAACCACAGGGGAGGAACTGGAGGCACCAACATTTTGAAACTAATGGCCAGTGAGGCCCCCGGGAGGAGCCAGATTCAATAACTGGTATCGGTCAGATGTTCAGGCCCAAGGAGACAAGACATCATTGGAGCCGGGAAGGAGGTGGATTAATGTGGGCTGGCGACACTCCCAAGGAGCTCCATACGGGGCAAGCGGACGACACCCAACATTGTCGGAATCTGTGGGGACTCCGCCAGCTGCCGGGGCCATATAACGGCATGTTGCCCCGGTTGCCCTCGGGGGACCAAGGTAGGCGCTTTGGGGAATACCAATTTGCAATAATAACACTTAATTAGCAATCAAACACCTGTGGCACCTGCGGCTGAACTGCCAGGAGTGAGAAAGGCCACTTTTAGAGAGACTCTCTATACTCCTGGGGAAAGCAGACAGACCGAGTGAGGTACAATTGCCCCCTGGTCAGACGTCTGATAATACCCGGGAGAGCAGAACACCAGAGTCCAAGTCCACTCACCGGCGCTCAAGATGCTGGATGCTAGAAGGAATAGAGACACTCAAACCAAACTGGATAACTACATGAGCCTCAAAAATAAAGACGCAGGCACCCCTACTGCCGCTGGCTCGTCCACCCTGGAGGATACCATCGCCAGCAAAGGAGAACCCACACAAGAGATAATGGAGGCAATAGGTGTGCAAGCGTCAGGTTGCATTGCTACAGGCCACCAGTCACACAATAGAAATGAAGCTTCCCAACCACGAAGGGAGATCGCGCAGCAGTAGGTGTCCCCGAACGGGCGGGGGGGGCCAGTGGCCGACTGCTTTGCGGAGGAGCTTGCGACATGTCACCTTCAACCAACCTTGATGCTCTGCTGTCCGGTCCGCTAGGGGGGGGTAGCGATCGAGGGATCAAAAGGTTTCTCGATTGAAAGGGCCCACAGGGTCCTGAAAGGTAGCTCAAGGCCTGTAGCTCCTCCGAGGCCTTTGTTGGCCAGATTGTTCAACTTCAGAGATAGAGCCACCCTACTACAGATGGCCCGGAGCGCCCTTTCCCACCACGGTCCAATATGAAAACAATATGATGAAAAAAAATTCTGGACTTTACAATCAAGGTTCAAAACCAACGCAGATCTTTTCTGGAGGTCAAGAAACTGCTCAGGGACAAGGGGGTGAAATACTTCAAGCCATTTCCGGCAAGACTCAGGGTTGAAGCGGAAGGAAAGACCTGTTATTTTGATTCCACTTGAGATGGCACGTGCAGCTCGAAGGCAGAAGATTACATAGCCCCAGAGCACACAGAGTATCCTCAAAAGAAGACTCTTGGCCATAGAGGAAATTATGCAATCAACCTGGGACCTATACACCCAAAAGACGCAGGACATTGACACTTTGGCGCTGGTCAATCGAGAGGTGGGCCGGGCCCCTGGCAGCCAGATGCAGATGAACCCAAAGTAACCTGAAGGACAAAGCAGTGGGATTAAACCAGACACAATATTCTTTACATGCTAAACTAAACCTTTGCAAACATTGCATTATGTGGGGGAGGAAGAGGCCAATGCGGCGTAGGCACTGCCGCCCTTGTCGTTTTAGGTCTCACCTACGCAGCGCGCATGTGCTGCAAAGGAAAAAGACCTTTAGCCATCGCTACACTTTTGCAGGCAAAAACGTTTTTCAGCATTTCAGCAGTCTTCAGCCAGGCTTGCTTGAATCCAGTGGCAAAGTGAGCAAGGGACTCACGTCTGAGCATAACCTGCCAACTTATGGCGAACAAAGCGGTACAAAAGAGGGTGGTGATGGACGGAGCATCTGAACCAATCAAACACTCACACCCAGTCAACAGATCTGGGTTTAATCCATCACCATTCTTTAGCCCACTCTGCCACCCCACTTCAGACATGGCCATATGCAAATCAGTCTGACCCTGTGCCTCATGGGAACAGTCCAGCTCAAACTGCTAAGCCATGCCTTCCCTGGACCGCTCACTTTGCCACTGGATTCAAGCAAGCATGGCTGAAAACGGCTGAAATGCCAGAAACCGGTCCTCGGAAGCTTATTTCCGGTCCAGGGAAGGCATGGCTTGGCAGTTCGGGCTGGACTGTTCCCATGAGGCACAGGGTCAGACTGATTTGCATATCGCCATGTCTGAACTGGGGGGTGTGGAGTGCAAAAAAACGATGGATTTGGGCCCAGATCTTTGTACTGGGGTGAATGTAAGACATTGTTCTGCATTCTGTCCATCAACTGTGTTTTTTGCAATTCCCAGAATTGAGTGCATGGAATTGGGAAATGGAAGTGATACGAGCACACAGGTTCCCCTTTGTGATGCGCCAACATGGGAAAGAACGGCAAGTTGATCAGAATTCATATCCCAGGGCAATATTAATTTGTTTGAACAATTATTTGTGTGTATGGGGAGCGCTAATCCCAGGCAACACAGGCCCTACCCTGTTTTGCTCCGGGGCGGAGGAGTGGGGCTTTTACTTTGGCACACATTGCTGCTGTGCTGGTGGGGGGATTGTTGACTCAACTGAACAATTGCGGCAGCAAATTCAGTTGAGCGTTTTGGTGGCATACATGCACATACTATACGATTCCCGTGATCATGTGCACTGTGGGAATATAGATGTTAACTAAGATGATTGGGCGTGGCGCACAGCGTAGGTTATCAGCAGTGGGTGGAAAAAGGTAAGTAGGGTGTTGGTTTTAAGGTGCTCCTACAGGTGACGTAACTGTTCACTGGTACGTCCTGAATGGTTGAGGGGTTGAGTGCGCTACTGGGGTGTAGGCGCATCCCTGTGATGGGCACACTTGTATGGAACTGTGTGTAACCAAACAACACAGTGATTTCCAAATGGTTAATTCAAATAAAGTTCCATTCATTGAAGGTTTCAAAAGTTTTAATCAAAGTCTTTCATTAGATGAGTTTCATATTAAATTCATATGAATCAGCAGACCATGTATTTAATCCATCAGAAACTGTGAGTGGCTCCGATGCATTTCGGACAAAAGTGTCCTTTCTCAAGGAGCACTGAAACAAAGAGGATATATGGAATCAAATCAATACACATAATGTAAAAGATGAATACGTTACATCAATGTTTACATGCGTGACTCAATGTGTACACCACATGCGTCCAGTAGTGGTAAAACTGAAAAAATGTGAAAGGGATGGAGTCTCACCGATAGGGTGGGTGTGTTATCTCACCAAAGTCCGAGTGTGGGAGAGCATAGGTGAAAGAGGAAGCCAGAGTGGTTTAAACAAAGGTTAAAACCGTAAATGCAGCGCGTGAGAAAGTATGGTGAAATCGGGTTAAAGGCATCCAAGTTTAAACATGAGGCAAAGTGAAACGAGACGGAATGAAAACAAGGTGAATGATATAACGAGTGAAACGGTTGAATAGTGAAAGAAGCGGTTCAGCAGAGCGTTAAGATCGGGCTTACTTGGTAGCTTGCAGAGTGTTCAGTGATCCTGAAAGAGAGATCGGATCACCGTATTTAATGCGATAAGCAAGTGAAGATGC
This sequence comes from Lissotriton vulgaris, assembly GCF_964263255.1. Taxonomy (NCBI): domain Eukaryota; kingdom Metazoa; phylum Chordata; class Amphibia; order Caudata; family Salamandridae; genus Lissotriton; species Lissotriton vulgaris. Next base: position 730,592,656 of record NC_141689.1, read on the forward strand.
AGCTAAAGGCTGTGAGGGCAGCAGAGGAACGGGAAACACTTACTGGGTCTGCTTGTCTAGCGGTACCACGTAGTGGGTTCCGGAAAGGTAGAATTCCCCGTCGCGAATGCGGAGTTTTTGGAAGGTGGAAGGGTGAGAAAGATTGAAGAGGGACTAATGAGAGGAAGTGCAGGTAAATCATAGTATTAGGTTGGGGAAGCGGCCATATTAGAAGGGAGGATAGAGCCCCAAAGGTACCAAGGAACGATAGGGTTTAAACAAATTAATTAATGAAATGCAAACGGCAGAACAATGTTATAATGCATCAGTAAATGCCCAAGGGCGGCATTATAAATAACAGCTCAGTTCAGTCCGGTCATTAAGACCAAAAGGTTTCTGAGATTGCAGCCTGTACATCCAGGCGGTTTCTCTTTGCAGCAACACCTTGTTATTGTCTCTGCCTTCAGTTTTGGGGACAATTTCGAGGACCATGTATTTAAGTTGAGCCACGTTGTGGTTGGCTTCATTGAAGTGAATGGCGATATTAGATTTGATGTTTCTGGTCCTTATATTAGACTTGTGTTCGTTCAACCTTGTCTTTATCTTCCATGTAGATGTTGCCTTAGCTTCTTGTATGCAAGAAGTCATGACAAGGCAGACGGACTTGTGTATACGGGCAGCTAATGGCTCATACAGTTTTCTCCCCCAGTTTAAAGGATTCTGCTGGTTTATGAGAGAGTGGCTGGCAGTCTGGGACTACTAGTTTCTGGTTTTACCATTTTAAAAATGGCCATATATGTCTCGCTGGGCAATCGCCTGTTTTTTTATTTCAGATTTTATTATAAAAAGCAGGGTGATTGTGCCATTGCGCAGTTACAAGTACTAATTAACAATAGTACGTGACAGGGCTCCACTTAATAGTTATGAAGCTGATGTCAGTGATAGGGTAGTGAAATAATACGAGCAAGCTGAGCAGTTTTAAGCATCATAGTTCGCACAGTCACATAACTGTCAGATGACCTCTCGTCATATATGACCACTTCAGCCTGCCTTAGCTATATTTCTTTCAACTGTAATTTTCTTTTTAGGCAGGCCTTCCTCATAGGTCTCGATTGGAATGTAAAAGCTGAAATTACAAAACCACATGTCCCAGAATACTCTGTGCGTTGCCGAGACGCTAGGCCCGAAGCTGGTGTCACATGGAGGCACTTTGGGCAGGTCCTTGTAATTCCGGCGTTAATCTGATTCAGAGCCTGGTTTGAGAAATGATGCGATTCATAAATACAAGTACGTTCAAGAGGCTTGAAAGTTAAACATGTTTCTACCATTTTAAGACTTTTAAATCACATATTTTATGTAACAGCAGTGTGATATAGGCTCCCATAAGAGATTTGTAATATGCTAACATTACCAATGTGACTCTGTAAACAGCTCAACCAGACTCCTCCCTGTTCGATGAATGCATTAGGGCCTATTTTGTATTTCAGAAGTACACTGATGCATCACAAATTCAAACTTTTTTCTTAGATGCATTATTGACAGAAAGCAAACCATTTTCTCGCTGTTGCAGCCCTTTTAAAAAATATTAGTGTCAATTCCAAGCTAGTCACGTCTATTTGCTTTGAGATTTCTAGCTTTGTGTTTGTTTTATTTTTGTTTACTGGCCTCACCGCATAAAACATATCTTTTGCAAGGTAGAAGTGTAGATGACACTCGTTCATAAAGAGTTCCTAGGCAACTACTTGGTGATAAAACATGGCAGACCATCAGCCCACAATGATAGCACTAGACTCAATACACCACAGTAAATTTGTGACAAGTCATTTTTATTTAGTGCAACACTATGGTTAAAATGGCTACAAAATTCATGAATACATGGGGTTCAATTTCAATCAACAGTCTAACAAATCACGCAGGTTTCAGATTCGTTCAAGGTAATGGTGTCCACTTGTAACAGTAAACGCATTAATTAGATTGTGGTTCAGAATGTTGTAGTTCTATTCACTTGGATTGACACACTTGTCTGTGCCTGGTCAAGCATGTATCCCTGAATTAGACTGCAAGACCCAGTGTATAGTAATTGTATATACAGCTCTTCAATCCCTGGCACACAGGATATTGTGCTGCATGGCTAAACCACTTTTAAGGCCCAGAGGCGAGACCTACTGGCTATGCCAATGCTTGTTCTTCTGTAGGCTAGTTTGGAATGAGGAGACATATTTGAGGAACCGGGAAGTTCTGACCCTGAAGAGCAGGGAAGAAGGAGGGGGTGTTAGTTTATTGTTCGTATATTTGTCTAATGGCAATATGGGGTGGGGTGGGGGGGGCGTGGCTAAGATGGCGGCCTGAGAGGACGCTAGTTTGTGGGGCTCCTCGGCCCGGATCCCCCGTTGTGACCATTTAATCAGCATTTAAGCCCCTGTGCTGGAGTGAATTGTGCCTAGCAGCGCAAGGGTAGTTGGTGCCTGTCCATTTGGTGGCGAGAGAAACGCGGCGCCAGTCCCCTGTGACACCCTTTCCCCCGCGGAGCGGGGTCTCGACTGGTGCTGGGGTGTAATGGCGGCCAGGGGGACCGAGAAGCCCGTGACGAGTCTCCGCCGCGTGTGGCCTACCAGGGGGGCGCCCACCGAGAGGACGATGGCCGGAGCGGAGGCTAGGAGCCAGTGGGGAGGAGCGAGGCAGCAGTGCTTGGTGAGCGAGGTGAGCTGTGGAGGGAGCAGCCGGTGACTGTGGTAACGCCCGACCTGAGAGGCACGAAAATCGAGCCCCGGGACTTGGGGCCTACATCCAGTTGGCGTGTACCGGCCCCGCCAGAGCTACAACCAGCGGCGTGGGGCATCAGGGGGAAGCCCACAGTGAGAAGGACAGTCGAAGCGGAGGACGGGAGCCGTCGGTGAGACAGGCTGCAGCAGCGCATTGTAGGCGAGGTGACCTGCGTTAGGGCTGGCCGGCGGTGGAGGGAGCGCCCGCCCGGGAAGTGCAAAAATCGAGCCACAGGATTTGGGGCCTACAGAGACCAGCCTGTCTGCATTACTGAAGCCAGTGAGGAGAGGCGGTGCGAGACCCTGCGCTGCAGAGAAGCCCCATCTAGACACGGCCTGGGGGCCAGACCAGGGGGCCAGACCTACCGGCTGCGCGCGCTTGCCCAGCGAGAAGGAGCCGGTGACTGGAAGGTGAGGTGCGGAGGGAACGGTGGTGCCTGTCCGGCACCCACATCGTTTTGCCAGCGAGGTGACCCACTAGGGCTTGCGCCTGAACTGGCCTGGGTAGACTTTGTGGGTGTGAAGCCTAGTCTGCGCTGCCTTGCTGACGAATGGGGCTTGGAGCAGGTCCCCGCAGCGCATAACCCCCATAGAACTTAGAGCGCAACAGTGGACGTTACACTTGGCTGGTGTGGCGAAGAAGATGGCCTGGGGGCCTAGATCTCAACCCGCGTTGCCTGGACACCACGTGGGCACGCAATCATCAGAATAAACTCCCTCCGAGTGGACAAGCTTTCGGGGTTCCCCAAGACTAGAGCGGACAGCGTATCATGGCCACTGTAGGGCGCAGGGGCGGGCACACCATAACGCACATGCTTGTCAAGGGTACCCCTAAGAGAAAGAAGGGCCCTCCTTCCCTAGCGGTGGCGAAAGAAACCACGGGGAAGGAGGACGGAGGAGCCCCCATCACCAAATCGTTCTTGGAAACCCTATTTAACTCCTTGCGCGAGGACTTCCTGACGCTATAACAGGACTTGGCCGGGAGCACCGTGAACTGCGCTGTGATGTGGATGGCTTGGGGGAACGAGTGGCACCAGGGAGGAAGCAGAACAAACTAGGAGTGAGAAGGTAGAACAATTGCAGCAAGAAGTCATTCGCCTTCGTGAGCAACAAGTTGATTTTCAGGCACATGCGGAAGACCTCGAAAACCGCTCTGAGGAACAACATAAGGGTCTGAGGCGTGCCATCCAAAGCAGAGGGGGACAGTGCCACCAGCTTTCTACAGGGAATGTTCCGGGAGATTTTGGGGGAAACAGATGACTTTGAAATTTGCATCGACAGGGCGCACAGGGTAGGCCTGGCGCGCCGAGCACCTGCTCCCCCACCTGATCTTCTGACCTTCCTACCCGACTTTCCCTTGAAAGAAAGAATCCTGAGGGAGGCACGCCAGAAACAGCCTCTCCAACATCAAGGTTACCAGGTGGCATTGTACCAGGACCTCTCGGCCATCACCCTGGACAAGAGGAAAACTTTTAAGGTAGTCACAACGTTTGTGCGCGACAAAGGGATCCTTTATTCATCGGGTCACTCCTTCAGGCTGATCTTTTAATGGAAAGGGGCCCTGTATCAGCTCAGATCTCCCTGAATTTAGTGATGGACCAGGACAGGGACAGGTAGGGTCACCGATATGGCAGCACAGGGGCCCTCTCAGAGACAGGTAAAGAATGGATAAAGCAAAGGGGGTTGAAGAACTTGTGGAGGGCTAAACACCCAGGGGCATCGTACACCTTCTACTCACATGTACATCGCACCTATGCCAGATTGGACCATTTCATAGGCTCCTCGGAGCTGTAGGCCCAGGTGGTGGATGTGAACAACGCCCCATCCTTTTCCAACGGCTGCGGGACGCCGATCGAGACCTTTGGCGCGGCGCCCGCAGGTTGAAGTCACGGACCGAACCCTATCTTTTTCGGAAGAAACACGTGTAAACCAACGGCTGTGAGACGCCGCTAAAGATCTAAAGAGACGGATACTTCCCTGGCGTCTTACAGGTTGAAGTTACGGCTTGCATTCCTTTTATCCCGGGAACCGACACATAGATACCAACGGCTGCGAGACGCTACAAAAATACCACAGATTGTGACCTATTTGGCTCTTGACAGGTTGAAGCCACGGCTCGCCTTTCCATTGTTTTTGCACGTTGTAACCATACCGGTATTACAGAAGAATTCTGGGTTGTGATCGCTTCGACACCGACACACTTTTGAACATATATGACCAAAACTTTTTAACCAGGTGACTCAGAGTACCGCTAAGAAAACAGATGTCGGATTTTATCCAGAACCAATAGAGAACACCCATCTCGTGTTCACTAGATTGAATGTGGCTCCTGATGAAGGCGTTCTGTTAACGCCGAAACGCGCGTCGATAAATTGTATTGTTTGCCACCTACGTCTTTTTATGTATTTTCTTGTATAATTGTGTCACGAATATTTCCTTCATACATAATTTTGTGTATTTTTATAGTAACATTGTAGTGATTATGTTTTTTTAAAATTTGATAATGTAATTTCATCAATAAATCGAACTTGTTAAATTTTTAATTGATTTTTGTGCTTTACATATTGGTCTGTTCCCTAGTTATATCATCAAGTGCGTTATTCTCTTTACACATTGAACAACGCCCCGGCAGCCATCTCCGACCACGATGCAGTGGAGCTCACGATTAGAGTCTTTGTTACCAAGAGACCCCATGGTAGGTGAAGGTTGAGGGAACCCCTCTTGCAACGCGCAGACGTAGTCCAGCAGCTTCGTAAGTGCATCACTGATTACCTAGCGGCTAATGATCGCCCTGAAACGCCTTTGACGGCAGTGTGGGAGGCGTTAAAAACGGTAGTGACGGGTGAGTTCATTGCCATGGAGGCGGCGGAGGCCAAAGATCGTAAAGCTAAGCGAGAAGACCTCCCAGCTAAGGTCGTTGAACTGGAATGAGTACACAGCTGTACAGGCACCCCGAGAGTCTGGAAACAACTAAAAGTAGCCAGGACTCAACTAGCGAGTCTGGGCGTGGATAGGGCCGAGTATGCGGCTCTCCGCCTGCGACACACCTATTATGTTGGGGGGAACAAAACGGGTCGCCTCCTTGCAAGCCCGCTGCGAGCCAAGGTTCAACGCTCAAAAATTCTGGTCTTGCTTAACGAGAAAGGGGACGAAATTCGTGACGAGACACAGATAGCGGGGACCTTTAGGGATTATTACGCTTCACTCTACACGGCAGACCCCATATCAGAGACTGAAGCAGAGGCTTACCTACAAGGGGCGGCTACCACTGCGCTAAACCCAACAAGCACAAGCGCCCTAGATGCACCCATTCGAATCGAAGAGGTGATTAGCACCATCTCTCGTCTCAAACCCTTAAAAGCGGCAGGCCCCGATGGTTTTTCCGCAGGTTTTTATAAAATTTTGCCCGCTTCTTACGAAGCTTTTTAATTCATTTCAAGGCCCGGCTCCATCCCGCCCGAATTGCTGGAGGCAGACGCAATAGTATTACTGAAGCCGGGAAAGGATGCCACACAATGTTCTGCATTCCGGCCAATCTCTTTGCTTAACCTTGACCTTTAAGCTATTTTCAGGCATGCTGGCTTCGCGGCTTGGACCTAGTCTCCCTGGAATCATAGAGCCAGACCAATCAGTCTTCATCCCGGGCAGACAATGTAGTGATAACACCAAACGCTTCCTTCATTTAATCGACAAAGCCCACTTCCAGCAATCGGACTCGGTACTCCTGGCCATCGACTATGAAAAGGCGTTTGACCGTGTCGATTGGGGCTTCTTAAGGCGGGTTTTGACGCACTTCGGAGTGGGAGAGCGCTTTCAAGCCTGGGTAGCGAGCTGCTACCATAACCCCCAGGCGTGGGTCTGCCTTAATGGCCTTTGCTCCTGCCTCTTAGAAATTCAGCGCGGAACCGGGTGTCCCCTTTCCCCTCTCCTGTTCGCGCTATATGTCGAGCCGCTAGCACAGAGTGCAGGACCACCCTAACATACATGGGGTAACATTTGGCGGGGAACCACACCCCATAGGCCTGTACGCGGATGATATTCTGGCGGCCCTCGACAACCCTAAATTTTTAGTGCCAGACTTCCTGGAAGAGATCCAGTTATTCGGCACAGTATCGGGCTTTCGGATGAATAGAGGGAAGTCACTGATCTTGCTGTTGGGCAAGAATGCTCACGCTAACCGAGAATCGCTTGTCTACGGAGGGGGACTGGCAACCCAGTCACAACTCCGTTACCGGGGCATCACCTTAACATCCTCTACAGAGCGGACGGTGGCTTTAAACTACGCTAACATTACGATGCAGATCCACAAAGATCTGGAGCGTTGGACGAAACAACCGCTATCCCTGCTGGGACGGATTGCGGCGGCGAAAATGTCAGCACTCCCCAGGATATTATATATCTTTCAAACTATCCCTGTGTCCCCACCGGCCGGGACTATCAAACAATTGCAAGCGGCAATCCAGCATTTTTTTTGGGGTGGTGGTGGTGGTGGTGGGGGGGGGGGGGGGGGGGGGGGGGTTTAGAGACCGCGCATGCACAAACTACTGGCATACCGAGGCATGGACGAGGGGGGGGATGGGAAGTCCCAATTTACAACAATATTTTCAAGCAGCGCAGCTGCAATACTTAGTGGAATGGTTTAGGCCTGAATCAGAGAAGAGATGGCTCTTCCAAGACAGAGCCATGGCTCAAACATCTTTGTGGAAAGTACCATTCCTCCACCGCCCGCACAGACAACGATACCTCCAGATGTCACCTATCACGCGCACCATACTAAGGGTGTGGGACTCGGTTGCTGCTAGGCGCAGGCTCACAACCTTCCCTTCACCGCTCACTCCTCTATTAGATAATCCCGAGTTCCCCCCGGACACGGATTCCCGAGCATTCCCGCAATGGCGAGGATCCAGCTGCAGATCCGCAGGGTACCTCTTCGACTTAGAAGGCTTTCTCACATTCACCGATGTGAGAAGGTGGCCTGATATGCAGTGCTCACTATTCTAGTGAACACTATGTATCAGTCCAGCAACCCTTATTGATGATTGGTTGTAAGTCAACCTTATAGACCAGCTATCCTAGTAGCGTGGATACGAGCAGTCTAAGGCTAAAGACTCGAGAGGGCGCGTTAAGCCAGCTGTTTACCACACATATACCCCTTGAATACCAAGTGAAAGGACACCACACAAGTGTTATGAAAATAAACAGTTATTTATTTAAAGATCACAACAGCCCTGTACTCTTTATGAGGACAGGGTACTAAGCACAAACCAAAACTCTTACAAAAATACTTAAGTTAGCACAGTATATACAAATGCCCGAGGGGCACGGAAAACCATATACTCTGAAAGTGGAATGCGAAATTCCTAGCAGGTAAGTACAGTACTAATAGCTTTTGGAATCGCTAGGACTTGACTAGGGAATCGTTAGATTACTTCTAGGAGGCCTAGGGGACTCGGGTGCAGTGTGTGCCCTCTCACGCGAGATGCGGACAAAAGTCTATGGTAGCTAGGAATTAGAAAGTTAGTGTTCTCGGGCGAGCCCGACCTGGTAGGGAGAAAACGAAAGTAGATTCTGACCCTTGGATAGTGAGGCTATGCTGGGGCACCGAAATGCCGAAGTTACCTAGCCCAGGGGCTGCAGCTGCATAGGTCTGAAAAGACGTCGGGAATCCTCGTAGACGGACCAGGAGCCGGAAGAAAAGATGCTGGCCGGTGACCAGTGAAGAAAGTTCAGTTGGATCCAAGCCTGGATCTCGAAGATAGATGACACCTGAAAGCAGAGGGGACCAAGTTCGAGACTACTAGCCAGTAGTCAGTGGGCACCAGGAGGGCACCGGATGGTAGCCACCTCGACAAGGTGAGTGGGTGACGCTTGACTCGAAGATCTCACGGACCAGGAGGCGTTGTCGGCGACCAGGATGAAGGATCGAGCTGTCCCACGAAGATAGAAGCTGTCGGCGTCGCTGGACCCAGGATTGGGCAACAAAGCCTTGGCAAATTCAAGCCCACGCGGTGGACCTAAAATGGCGTCTGGAGTGGACCAGGAGGGTCCGGGGTGCCTCTCTTCAAGAAGGAAGCAAGGGCCAGTCTGGAGCAACCAGACCAGCAGCAGTGATGTCGTCGGGCGTCGTTCAGAAGGCCACAAGCCAGCCGGCTAGTAGCCAAACAACGCGGTGCACAGCAAACAGCAGAAGGGCCCCACGCCGATCGTGGAGATGCAGGGAGGCTGATCTTGGGTGCTGGAGCTGCGCAGGGTTGGGGCTTCTCGGACCCCAAAGCACTCACCAGTGGAAGACTCGGTGGGCTTGCAGTAAAGATGTCGTGCAGTCTTGGCGATCGTCGGTCCCTCGAGGTCTCGTCGCACTCACGGTTCTCAGCTTGGCTGTAGAGGTGAGTAGAGGTCAGAGGTGCCAGGGAAGCCGGGTCTCGTCGAGCTGGGTCGTCGGATTCGTGATGAAGGACTTGCAGCAGACCGCAGTGTTCTTTAGGATGGTGCCCGCTTGATGCAGGGTGACTACTCCTTAGCCACAAGGGAGAATCTTGAAGAAGAAATCGTGAAGTCCTTTCGAAGAAAGTGGTATCTTGATTCCAAAGATGATCCGATTTGAACAGGGGGCCCCGCTCCTATCTTTATACTAAAAAAGGGGGCTGACCCGGTGACTAGGTCCTGCCTATGGGTGGGACTAGGTGGGGGGTGGTTACACCCCTCTGCCATGCCGGACTTCCCCAGGCCAGGGGCTGGTGTGCCCCTGGAACTGGTTCAGACCGGCCTATGCGTAGTGAGCACCGGGGTGCCACTCAGCAGTCACCTTCCTGTAAAGCCCTGCCTACCCAGGATACACAAAACCATGTCTGCGACGGTGCTAGCACCGCCCCTGACAGGAAACCCTTTGTCCAGGCTCCCCTCGCTGGAAGGACTCCCAGCTGCAGGGGGTCAGACTCGTGTCTGTGGTGGCAGCATCCATTTTGTGGAGCTGAGGCTTCAGTTAACTTTAACCGGGGTTCACAGTTACATACATGTCGTGTCCCTCTAGAAGGGTGGAATGCTAACCCCGTCGCCAGAATTGGCGAGGGGTTAGTATTCCAATTCGTATGACACCTTACTCGACATGTTTTGATAAAGCAATACCAAAGATAGCATTTAACCGCGAGGATTATAATGCACTTAAGAGTATATGGTAGGCGATATCATGGAACAGCGATTAGGACTTGGTTCCGCAAGCTGCAGACAGGCTCAGCTCATGCCAGAGCACCATCTCACACGATTCCAAGCACTCTGCCTTCAGGATTGTCAAGGCCTGCCATAGGAGTGACTGATAGGAATCTGTGTGTCCATTTTAGGGTTAGGTATAGGTATACTACACCTATAGCAAAGCGTGTTTACACGACTTTGCCCCAGCTGTCATGCAGCCAGTTGTGTCAAATTTAAGAGGCCAGCCAGGGGTGGCATAATACATGCTGCAGCCCCTGGCAGCCCTGGGTACACCTATGCCCTGAGTTACAGGGTCTGATAAGGTGGCCCAGTACCAATTGGAAATGTACCTAGGGTACATGGAATCCATTTTAAAGAGAGAGCAGTAGGCCTGGGGTCCTGATTGGCAGGATCCCAGGTCGACTATGTCCAAAACCAGCTAAAACACAGGGCAAAAAGTTGGGGGCAACCATAGTCAGGATGTACCTTCCTACAACCGACCTGTCCCAAGGGTACGACATCACATCGCCACAGCTCTTTCAATACTTTCAGCTGCGGCATTGGCTTCTGCAACCCACAATTAGCCCACTTGTTGGTGGACGTATGACAGCATTTGAGAAATGGCTAGTAACAAGGGACTCGGATAGAGGCCTTATCACAGATTTATACTAGATGCTTACTTCTATCCCCGCCAGAGATACACCACACTGCAGGGCAGAGACGCTGGGAACAGGAGCTGGGGAGAAAGTGAACGCTCTATTTATTACAGGGCCAACCACACAGCGAGGAATACAGCAGGCAGGGAATCGGCAGTGAAATTAGCCACATACTGGTACCTCACACCTGCTAGACTTCACAGGGGCAACCCATCCCGGAGCGCGTCCTGCTGGAGGGGTGCGGGGAAATAGGCACGCTAACACATCTCTTATGGGAATGCACGGAAGTCAAGGCGTACTGGACCAAAGTCCTCAATGATATAGATAGCTTCCTAGACACTGAAATCCCATTGTTTCCGGCCTACACCATTCTGGGTCTCCCGAACGCACTCACTTTCCTCCAAGCTACACCTACACAAACTACAGCTACATTCCGCACGGTATGGAAGCCACTGCTTACACTTCGCTCAATAAATTCACGTGCCCTAGATACCTCTGTATATTGCGCTTGACAGACAAAACGATAACACCATAGGGCCTGAGAAGAAAGCACCGTGAATTGTTCTACTTGAAACATCCTATCCTCATAGGGTTCGGCACACTGGTTGGAGAGGGGGGTGTGGGGGGGGGGGGGGTTGTTCTTGCTTTTGCTAGCAAAGCCACACAAAAGGGTATTGCTGATGCAGCAACTCATTGGAGTGACGCAATGGGAGATAGACTACGGGATCCTCCGAACTGTGAGAGTTATCTGTTGTGTCATACGAAGTGGATCCTCCAGAACGTATGCTACCTTTCTTTGTGTCTGCAATATTGCATTGTACTATCTGTGCTTTTTTCCTTGCCTGAAATCAATAAAACAAATGTAAACATAAAGGCAATATGGGTACAATGGACGCAAAGCATTAGAGTCGATGCACGCTCAGAGTACAGCTGCCTGGAACGCCTTAGAAGGGGTGGGGACACTTTCAGGTTGACATCTAGAAAATTGAAGAACAAACTTACAATGGCACACACTAGGGGCGTAAAACGGGAGACACTAGACAGACCCAACACTTGGCAAAATGGTGATGATAAAAGATGAGGGACTAAGACTTTTATACTGGAATGTGAACGAGATGGGAGACATACTTAAACTAGGGATTGTTTTGCAATATATAAAACGACTTTCCCCAGATGTCGTCTTATAACAGGAAACACACCTGGTAGGTAATACATGCAAAGCCTTAACGCAGTGGGAATATAGACTAGTGGCCCATTCCGGGTATACCACCAGCTTCAGAGAGGTGGGAATACTACTGCGGTGCACCTTTCCCCTGACAGTAGATCAAATTTGGACGGACACACAAGGGTAATATGCAGCAGTGACCGGAGTGTGGGGAGTTTACCCCATCACTATTGCAACCAGCTACACTCCCTGCACTCCGCAATATAGCATTCTAAGACCGAAGGGGCCGGTTTATGAAATGCATGGCAGGGAGGCTGATAATAGGGGGAGATTTCAACACAGCATGCACTGTCTTGATCCCCCCGATCGCTACCACCCAAGCGGACCGTAAATCAGGGCATCACAGTTCTCTCAATTTCTAGAGGTTTTGGGTCTGGTAGATGTCTAGAGAATACACAATCCTGATCGGCAACAATTTTCATTCCATCCCAGGGCCCATATTAGCTTGTCCCAAATCGACAATCTTTACTGTAGTGGACCAGGTGGCATGATTCAAAGAGATATGCAACTTGGCAAGGGGCATGTCTGAGCACTACTCCCAACCCCCTTTCCCCCCTCTGGGTACATTACCCATTAGGCGTGTGTCGGGCGGAGCGGAACCGAGGGGGTCAGTCCATGGTATCTCAAACTTCCTCAGGGGACAAACGGACTGATAACTGGGATGTGAAAACGAAGAATCAATGGATTTGGCATCAACTCTTTGGGAAGCATTCAAAGTGGTGACCAAGGGGCAAACCATCTCCCTGATAACTGGGGCTAAGAAAGAAAAAACGTGCATTAGTGGAGAAACTAGAGAATGAAATAGTGCAAATGGAGGGGAAACTGCCTGGTGCTGACAGAGTCAAACAGGCACTGAAGGTCAAACTGAAAGGAAATAAAGACCTTATGGGGAAGCGGCCAAAGCTAAAGAAAGAGCAACACGTCACAAGATGTATAAAGTAGGGGACAAGGCGAAGCGGCCAAAGCTAAAGAAAGAGCAACACGCCACAAGATGTATAAAGTAGGGGACAAGGCGAGAAAGCTATTTGCTTGGCTCGACTTTCGTGAACGAGCAAGCAGATTAGTGACCAAACTCACAACGGACCAAGGAGAGATGCTCCATGATCAGCAATTGATAGCTGAGGAGTTCGAAAACTTTTACGTGGGACCAGGGGTTGGCAACAATTGTGGTTGTACACAAATAAGGCAAGATAAAAGACCGGTGTACTTCTTATCACCCCACTTCATTGCTAAAAGCGGAAGCGTAGACATTGACAAAATGGTTAGCCATGCAGCTTATACAAATTATCCCGAAATTAGTGCACCCAGACCAATCAGGCTTCATGCAATGAAGGAATATCGCTTTGAGACTACATGGGGTGCTGGGGCGCATGGACACACTCAGAGAGGATGCAATCATGCGGTCATTGGAAACCAAAATGGCTTTTGAAAGTATCTTCGATACACTCCAAAAAGAATAAGACCTCGCAGATACTGAGCAGTTTAGGTACATCCAAATCAAACAAGCTCTCCAGATGGCTATCCCTGGAGGGGTGTGCTCCCTGAATCCTCACCGCGAGAAGACAGAATTCTCACTGAATATATGGACCACGGGCTATCTCCCCGACTTACAAGAAGTTAATTAACAAATCCCTGGACCTTCTAATTCAACTCAGAAAGGGCTGGACACAAGAAGTTCAGAAACTAGTGGATGAGGAATGGCAGGAAGCAATGTCGTCACCCGGCAGAGGTGGCTATCATTGTGCGACTTAGACTGATACAGCTTAAGATACTGCACCAAATGTACTAGTCAGGTAATAAGATTGCTAGGTTTAACCCCAGGTAGATTCGACATGTAGGAGGCGATGCGGACAGGAAGGTACTTTCTACCACATAATCTGAAAGTGTTCACAGAACTACTGGGGCCAGGCAATCCGCTCCATTTGAGAAACAGTACGGAATAGAATAGAACCAGAACCAAAGCAATGCCTTTTAAATAAATGGGGAGCGACGGACCTGAACAACTTAGAAAGAACCCGGGCCACCTTGGGAATGACCATAGCTAAGCGCAACATTGAGAGGCTGTTGGGGTCCCTGAGGGTGCCAACACTTAAAGCTTGGGAGCAGGACATAGACTGGTGCATGGTTACTGAAAAAACAATCTATGAAAGTATGGCTGCCTTAAGAATTGGATGCAGATTTGGGGCAAATGGAACTCCTCCAGGGGCAATATATGCACTCCACCCCGGAGTACGTCTCAGGCGTGTTACCATCTAAATCAACGAGAACTGAAGATGTGGTCTAAAACCACACCATGGATCATAGTTAGGTATATTGCTTGATTTCCACCTGTGATGTCTTACCTCTGTGATTGTACGCATACCTGTTGATGTACCTGCCTTTTATACTAAGATTTTTTTTTTTTTTTAAGTGGGGGACAGGCATTTTTTTCTGTCACCTACATGGAGAAAGTGGCCTTCAAAACTCTTTTGCTACACAAAGTGTAGTACCAGACTCTTTAACTTAGTGTTTCACTCCATCCATATGAGGGGTAATATTTGTTTGCACTGCGGATGCGTGGCTGAGTGCACCTCAAGGCACACAGGAATCCATTTTCAATAACTTGCATTAAAGTGGTTCACAAAATGGAGGCTTGAGATGCGCAACCACCCAGGGCAAATATACAAAAGGAAGTCCTACATACCTGAAGACTTCCGAATTGTACTCTAGTCCTGATAAAAGGAAATATATCCGTTTTTTTTTAAGTGTAAAAACAGTTCCTGCAGTCATCTTGCTTCGTTCGTACTGAAAAGTGTGCATAAACTGTGGTGTTTTTTTTTTGCATCAGTCTGGTATGGGAAGATAGACTTAGTTTCTGCCATTATTCTCGCAAACAAGTCAGGATGGAGGAATACACATTCCTAGACTACAAGTTGTCATTTTATGGGATCAAATCTGCACATCAGTGTTCGAGGATTTTTTTTCTCCGATTGGTGAGTCAGTCCAAAGTATCGAACAGAGGAGAATTTCAGATTTTCAATGCTTGAGCTTTTGGGCAGCAATCTACCTTCTCAGGTCCGAAACACAACATGAAGTCCAGCTACAATCTTGCTAAAAGTACCACTGCAGGGTGCTTAAAGGGTAGGACCATAACTGAGAAGTGTATGGAGAAGTCTCCACAATTAAGCACCTTTAGAAGAGCAACCTACGTTCCAGCTGCTTTGGATAAAGAGGGAACTGCACAAGAAGATATCAAGAAGTGCACCGAGCACTAAGTGAGGCATCAGGGAGGAGTCTTGTTCCCTTATCAGAGAAGAAACCACTCCAGCTTGAGATCAGGAAATAGTTGAGTTTCCTATGAGCGGTGACCCATGGCCTTGGGGTTTAAACTTTATGGGAAGCCTCACAGCTAAAATTCCTAGATACAGACATAGTATATTAACTTGCTTTGAGTTTAGTGCCATGATCTGTGATTCCACTTGAGGATCCTGGTACATCGGTACAATTTATATTAATTTGTAAAGCACTTCTTAACCAACACAGGGATCTGGGCGTTAAGGAACATTAAAGACAAATATAACATGAAAACAGTTAGCAGAAGAGGTTTACTTCTCACTGACTTTCTGGACTGTGTGCTTTTGATATGTAGACGGCAGGTTGTTATAGCGCTAGGATAAAAAGATACACCACATCTGCATAGGCAACACTGCTAAAACAACCACTGGTAAATGCAATTGGTTTCATGCCCTGTGATTAATAATAAGGCAATCAAATAAAATAAATACAAAGCACTGTTAGTCAATGATAAACGGTAGCAAGTTGAAATAATTCCGTAGCTTAAGTGCAGAATGTGTAATCGGGAAATTTGGGCTTAAATCCCTCCTTCCCCACTTAAGTGAACTGTGTTTTTGAGGAAGTCATTTATCTTCTCTACACATCATTATAATTTAGTATCAAATCAGAGACCACTTTGTATTTTATTCGGTTATTAAGAACTGTATATTGGAGTTTTTTCTGTTTGTATATCTTATATGAAAGTCCTTAGAATTCCGTATCATAATAAATTGAATTATGGTCTATTAATGAGATATTTACCAATCTTATTGTTAGAGATGTTCGAATCCAAAGGATTTTAGTTCAATGAAACGGCCTCCTCAAAGGGGTAGGCTAAGGGCAGCAAGGGGTTGTGAAACTACATCCGAGGGTAAACTATACCTAATATACATGCCTCATGATGGAGTTTAAAAAGAGAGGTGAACATACCCAAGATAACACGGTAGACCTGTGCCTATGCTGCTAAGTACAAGATGCAGACGCTCTGCATTAATAGACTTAGTTCCATCAACTAAACAAGCATTTGCAATGCAAGAGGTCTCGCATTAGGAAAGTTTGAGGTATTGGTATTGTAAATGACAAATATTTTATTTATGTGTTGGTTTTAAAAATAGCGAAATTAATAGCTTTGTCATTTACAATACCAATAGTTTTAACTTTCACAAACGTGACACCTATAGTATTTCTAATGCAATATGTGTTGTATTTACATGACTTAGATGTATTAATATTACAAATAACAACGGCTTTTATTTTTTTAAATAATTAATACTTAAATAAAAGTTATTGTAATTATAATGGCAATAGCTTAAACTTTTGTAAATAACTTTTGGGAAGATTATGTTCAGTGTATTTTATTGTGATGAAAATCCAAGAACAGAAGTGAAATATTAACATTTTTTGTGACATTTGTAATAAATCGTGAAACATTTAGAGAACATATTAGAACCAGTTGTTGTTGAATGGTTGCACAGAGTGATGCTGTGGCCTTCAGTGGTGCTGAGTGATGCTGTGGCCTTCAGTGGTGCTGAGTGATGCTGCGGCCTTCAGTGGTGCTGAGTGATGCTGCGGCCTTCAGTGGTGCTGAGTGATGCTGCGGCCTTCAGTGGTGCTGTGACCTTCAGTGGTGCCGAG